>NC_084643.1:10554166-10903333 GCF_019802595.1 Syngnathoides biaculeatus | reverse complement strand
AAAAAATGGCTCAATCGATTGGGTGGGAAACACCGGATGAGTGGTCCCGTGAATACGTCAGAAAAATGTGTTGACGCTGATCCCAGGAACCCCCCCCAGAAGGAATGAAACCATCGCTGTGTTTGACAAGGGAGAAGCGAAAAAAAACCGTCGGCTGCCAGTTCGACTCACTCGTGGGCTTCCAATTTCCCCAAATTCAGCAAGCAGAAATGCGCAAGTTGGACGCACAGGCATGCGGATGTTCCGTCAGACACAAATACTCGACTATTGTGAAGGAGGGAGCGAGGACGAGCGAGACGGGGGACAAGTGGGCGCCTGCAATGGATCGACGTGGACACGAAGCCGTGAGAAGACTGAAGATCTGTGCGGAGGAATGCCCTTCACACAAGTTGCTCTGAGATCCGTCTGCTGAGTCTTTGTAAAAATATCCTCCTTCTGGCATGGCGGGGAGAGAAAACCACAATTAGCATACATCACATGTCGTCTGCTGCCAGTAGTGGGACGTAACAGAGTACAGATACTTCCTTAACTACACTCCCGCCATCTGTACTTTGCTCCCTACATTTGAAAGCCGAACCTGAACTTTGTGCTTGTTACTTTCAGAGGCTTGTTAAGCCCGTGGCATAGTGGAGCTATCTGCTGAGCAAAATGCCGTTCGAGACCATCAAATCATATCCAACACGTTAGATATGCGTCTCAAGGCCTCCTGAGGCAGAAAACGCAACAAAAAAAAATCACACTATCCGCTACGTCTCAAGTGACTTTTTGCCCAGCAGATCGCTGCAGTCTGCGGCGGGCTTTATTTGATTTTATATTTTTCAAACGAGGCAGACGACAACGCGGCGCAATAACTAACATAAACTGAGCGGGATAAAGACAACCGCGGATGAGATCTTGATGGATTGAGATGTTGGGGGACGTGAAGAAAATGGAGGACACGGAGGAATGTGAATGAGGAGAGCATTAACATATTCAGAGAATGCCAAAGCGCCGTCTTGTGCCAGCATAAAAACAGCCATGCTAAAAAACTAATAATAATAATAATAACATGGGGGGAAAAAAAAGTGTAACATTACAGTTGTTATCGCTAGCTCATCGAGCATTTCTTCTTCCTCGGTTCCCAACATTAGCAAAGCAATGGGAACGAACAATGTTGTTTTTCTGAAGGAGAAACCCCGACTGGCAATCACGTCACATCCAGCCCACCCTCGCCCATATTTCTCATAAGTGGATCACGGGTGGGGGGGGGGGGGGGGAAGAAACCATTGTGCTTTGTTTTGGCTTTCTCGGGATCAAATCCTCAGCACAAAGTGGACTGGAGAAGGGGGACCGGTGGGAGCCGGCGGGAGCCGGCGGGCCCCCGCGGTGTAGCGTGGAGCTCGTGAATAGGCCCGGGGGGGGGGCATACGAGGGGCCCCGGCTGATGCGGTGCCATGAAATACAACCAGCCAGAGTTCACTCGACCCCCCTTTAAAGTGGGCCAGGTCGCTCTTTCCTCCGTTTGGAACAGTTGCGGGTACGCTTATGTGTGAGTGAGTCGCGGGGGTCACTGGGGCGAGGGCTATGTTTTGAGCATGAGGCCCGGCTGGCTGGATTGATTCGTATCAAGGGCGCTTTATGCAAAGGCGCCGTTGGAATGCGCGACAGAGGAATGCAAAACATCAGACACCCCACTCGTATGACACATGTCGAATACCTCCCCCCCCCCGTTCCCAACTGCCGCGCATCGGACTGGAGGTCCGCGAGTGTTGTGGCAGCTGGGGAGCGTCGGCGGGGAAGGACTTTGGCATGGAGGGAACAAAGAGAAGAGATTGAAAAAGAAAATGAAGATTTTGCTGAGCTGAGGCGCCAGTGTCTAATTGTTGGAGTGGATTAGTCTATCACGTGCACGGTAGACGTAACATCGCTGTTCCATCAACAAGTGGCTTAAAGTCGTCACACTGATGCAAAGTCAGCAAATTCCAGCACAGCTTCCCAAAATAATGCAAATCCCAAAATATCGCCCGACGAATGCTCCGAAGTTCGAGCAGGCGGGCACGTCCGTTTTACAGCAAAGGCTTTAAAACGTTGGACAACGGTTCACGGCGGACTCGCTCACAATATAAACGCCTGATATAAATCGACCGCAGGATGTAAAGTTCTAAAATATTGTACTTCATAAAAACGTACTTAGAACAAAATTCAATGGCTTGTAAAGAATTACACTTTCAGCCTCATGATTAATTCATTTCAGCCTTTTATATTATGCACGTATTGGTCACCAGGTAGCAGTAGAAGTGGAATGCAGAAATGCAAAAGAGTTTCGCTCGACCACTGTGAACGTCTCCGTAGTCTGCAGTAAACGACGAACGAGATATCGATACGTGTAGAAATGTATCGGAATCACGCGTGTAACGACACACAAGGAATTGGTCCCCCGGCTGTCGGTGCCGCCCTGGTGCGACGTTCAGAACAAAGAACAAACAAAAACCAAGAACAAGAGATATTTTCTGTGCGTTGTGTATTTTTTTTTTTTTTTTTTTGTATGATGAATGAGAAGACGCACACGTTGGCTGGTCTCAACCTGGTTTAATCCTCTCTCTGTCTTCTAAATGATTATAAACATATTCACAAATCTTCACAAAGACCCTCAAATCTCTTACACTCAGAAGCCACAAACACAAGAGGAAGTGATCTCCTCTAGCCACCCAATAAGTGTGGCTTCAAAATAAAACACGCAGCCTACTTCCTCTGCTTCTCAGATCTTCTACCAACACTTCAACTGCATCGCCATGAACGTTTTTAAACGCCCAATTCCTTGTATCAGAAATAGCGTTGAAAAGAACGGGAAAAGATAACTAAATGCCAGAGCACGTGCTGCCTTTCAAAATAAAGAGTCCGCTTCCACGCCCTGTCCCTATTACAGCGCACAACACTATGCCAATTGCGCAAAGGGAGCAGGTTAAAACCGACAAGTCGTGCGATATGCTACAGGAAATGTGAGCAACACCGATTGGAGCGGCAGGATGTGGGGGCGTGTCCCGACAACGGCCGGAGGCGGAAAATTGTAGGTTCGCCGATCGAGAATTGAATGACTTCACGACGCCGCGTTACGCGCCCAACTTTATCCCAGGTGGCTATTGTAAGCGTCAGCTTTGTTGTCCCGCTTGACGTGGAGGCCGCTGTGTAATCCCAGTCATTAGTGGCTTTTAACAGGATCTGGACACTGGAGCTGCCTGAAGGCGCCAACGGCAACCATACGCCGTCCCTCGCCGTTGCCATAGCGAGGGGCCAACGGAGCGCCGGGAATGGCGACGATTGGCCCTCGCGGTACGCTGGCTGGCCCGCCAAGGCTACGCAGTAGCGCATTCGCGCACGCCCTGCGTCGCTTTGCCCACGGTAGACGGCCTTCGGGTTTTCCCACAATAAAAAGAAAGTTTAGAATGTTGTAAAGCGTAACGCCACCGCTTCTAATTAAGAGCAAGCTGTGCCTTTTCATTACCAAAGGTGAATATTTGAAACCTGCCAGTGATGGATGGAATACCAGCGTGTTAGCAACCTCTAATTGTGGCTCATTGACTCAGGGACAAACGCATACCGGACTTCCAACCACTACAAAATTAACTCGGAAGGAAAAGTTGATACTACTCTATTAAACTGAGGAGTAGTTGCACGTTTTCTATCCAGTCAAACACACACACACACATAAAAACTGTAACTTTCAATTCATTTTGCCTCGAAGGGGGCAATTAAAATAAGAATAAAATAGCACATACAGCAGCATCTTTTAAGCAGGATTTCAAATGCTCATTTATTAATATAGCCAGTCCAAAACACAATTATAAAGAGCACTATGTTTTTGTCACAAAAATAAGAAAATAAAATGGAAAAAAATGTGCTATGAAAGGTATGAACTGGCAGCACGCTAGAGCGTTGGCCTCGCAGTTCTGAGGAGGTTCAATTGGAATTTGCATCTTCTCTTTGTGCCTCCGTGGGAGTTTTCCGGGTGCTACAGTTTCTTCCCACATCCCCAAAACATGCAACGTTAATTGGACACTGCAAATTGCCCCAAGGTGCGATTGTGAGTGCCACCGTTGTCTTCCTCCGTGTGCCCTGCGATTGGCTGGCGACCCGTTCAGGTTGTACCCTGCCTGCTGCCCGATGACAGCTGGAATTGGTTCCAGCACTCGCACAACCCTCGTGAGGATAAGTGGCTCAGAAAATGGATGGATGTATAAATTACACAACTGGTTCTTGAAGGTTTTACGCCAAGTATCACCTCCAAAAAGTAATTGGCTCTCCAAGCACCACCTTAATGACCAGCATTAAAATTCAACAGCCTCGTAGGCTGTTGAATTTTATGCTTTCAAAGCATATTTCAAATTATTAGAAGCCATCGTAACATGATGAAGAATTTGTACATTTATATTGCAATTAAACACAGTTCAGGGGAAAAATTTACTTTAATGATTCATTTGAAATATATTGCACATAAAAGTAGAATAAAAAAAATGGAGTCATAAATGTTTGAAAACAGTTTGAAAATTTTTCAGGAAAATGTTTTGTTCTTAAAAGTTTCAAAAACTGTATTGAATATATTGCACTTGATTTGGGAAAAAAGAAATTAATTCAGTGATTCTTTCACAAGCGGAGCACGAGGGAGCCCGTGTACGAGCCCGTCACTGGGCCTCGTACCACATCTCGAGAACCACCATGTTATGATTTCTTTTGGAGGAAATTGTGCAAAAAAAGAAAATAAAATACAAATAAAAAAGTTTTCCTATTATTTTCACTGAAAACTTTTCATTTAATCCCAATCTGCCACATACAACTAATGTGTCAAATTAGCCCGATATTTAAATATTTGGAGCTAATATTCTACTTTAATTAGTTCATTATCACTCTTTTTACTACTTTTTAAACATGCTGATTTTCTTGTATTTTGAAATCGGGCATAAGTCTCCATTGAAGACGAGAAAAATGACCATTTGCAAGTCAAAATGACACCGAGCAGGCAAATACTGCAGACCTCCCTAAATCTGCCTTTCAGTGTTGATGTTCTTTTTTTTTTTTTTTTTTTTTTTTTTGTAACAAACTCTTCTCCAGCTTCACCTTTGACCTTTGTGCACACTGTTATTGCACACAAGGGATTCTAAACATCCCAAATTGTTCAATCTTGCAAAGCTCGAACACAAATCACCACCACCAGGAGCATCTAGACACACTCTGATCTGATTAACAAAAAAAAAAAAAAAAGATGCTGGGGTGGGGGTGGCTGTATGACTGCAGCACGGTAAATGGATTAGAATCAGAGCGCTTGCTTGATTTAAAAGTGGACGGCCACAGCTGCATCACACACACGCAAGTGCACATCTAGCAAAGTAAATCTCCTGCAGGTCCGTGATGAATTGCCTCTGAATGTCACGCAGCGTGTACCTTGAACATGAAATACGGAGCGCCGGGGAGAGGAATCTTGCATCAGGAGCAGTTTACTGCTGAATTACGGCGCCGGTGACAGAGCACGTACGCTCCACGGCCACAACGTTAGGTACGCCGGCACGTCACCTCGCATTTACGTAATCGTCCCTCGGTTCGAATTTACACTCGGGAGATTGTACGGGCCGCGTACTTTGTGTTGCGGCCAGCGGGTGTGCACATGCGCGCGGTGAAATCTTGTTGATCACAGCGCATACGTAACATACAGATCCACCCACATGAAGTGAAAATCTGTGATTTTGAGACACTACGTCAAAAAAACATTTTCTTCTGTACCGGTACACACCGTAATTCCCGGCCTACAGAGCGCACCTGGTTTAGCCTCACCCAGTACATTTGGGAAGGAAATATCATTTGGTGTAAAAGCTGTGTAAAAGCCACAAGTGCCTACATTGAAACACGAGATATTTACAAAGAAAAATGGTGCACAACGAGTTTAACACCAGCGCTGCTGCGCTAACGCTAGCGCCACGGTAACGCCGTACCTACACGGCCGGTAAAAAAATAGATACAAGGTATATATACTGCTAAAAAGCACGGAGACACGGCAGTAACGCACTGGCGCTAACGCTAACAGGGCCAGTTAAAATTAAACTCACCGGTAAATATCACTGACACGCCAGTAACACAGCAGCAACACGCTAGCACGGCGCTAACACTAGCACAGTGCAAACGGGGCCGGTAAAAGTCACTTCCTCTGCACGTTTATTCCAGCGGTCTCACGCTCGACGGCCCCCTTGCGGCCGCTACAAAAACCGCACAAATTAGCCGCGTCACCGCATAAACCGCAGGGTTGAACACGTGTGAAAAAAGTTGTGGCTTATCGGACGGAAAATACAGTAGTACAGCTATTTGTGTAAAATGATGTAGTTTTTCTCGTCATGCTCGGACTTCAGTCATTAGAAATATGATGTCGTTGGCATAAAATTCTGACTTCACTCTTGTTAAATCAATCAATGTATCCCTCCTCAGTATCAGGATTTTGTTCCTGAGGGAACGTATACGGCCAAGTTAAATGGTCGGTTTAAACGTAGCAACCGACGCGTCTGACTGTAGAATTGCTTGAATTCGGAATTTTCTGGACTACCGGCCCTCAGATAAAAAGGAAAAAGTCCAAAGGCCGTGGTCCTTTCTGGAAGGCCTCGCATCTCATCAGGGCCGACTTCTTCCTTTCTGGCGCCGACTACGATTCAGAACATTATTAAGGCCATAAATGATCCCTGACCCGAATTCGGAATGGTGGTTTAAAAGCTGACGGGGCCGAATGACATTTTAGACATCTTGGAGAAAAAAAAAACGGTACGAGCGACTCAACTTTAACGCGCCATGTGAACGGAGGATCCTCAGATCAACACATTTCAAGCAAATGTATTCATATCAATCAGCTCATCTGTGACTCAGTCTGGCCAAATACTCTTTTTCCGCCGCGCACGGGCCACTTTGTCTACTGACAATTTCATCAGTTGCTAGAGTCGTAATAGGGATCTTGCTCATTGGTCGCCAGCATCAAAAAGCGAGCCAAAGGGATTCAATAGTGTGTGCATCCATTAAAAAATGTAAAACAAAAAAAAAAGATAAATGTGGGGCTTTGGACGGCCTTCGCAGAGGCCATCTGCAACCAACCACTGACTGGAGGCACGACTGCATGAAAGGGATTTTATTTTTTTCTATACACTGCTGTTCTGGCTGACCACTTTAACGTCGATCATCTCTCCTCTCACTCAATTGTTCCCCGATATCCAGTTGCAACGCAGCCCCACCAAGACGGCGCTTTACGCGTCCGCGCGGGTCGCTCATCCCCCGAAAGACATTCCGGTTAAATCCGGGGTCGAGCACACCCCAGGCCATGTGGCCCAATTACCGTCTGGACGCACACAAAATACAATTTTGACCAACTCCACAAATACGTTTCGCTTTTTCTTTGGCTTTGTCCGTGTTTTGACGGTTACAGCCCTCTATCCATTCATTTTCGCCGGTCGGGGGTGAGTGGGAGCGGTCACATCCTGAACTAGTTGCCGGTCAGTCATCAGTCACGCTGTTGGGACAATTTAGTCTTCAATGAACCTAAAATTCATACCACTGGAAATGTAGGAGCAACTGGAGGACCGGGACAAATCTCGTGCAAAGAGAGACGACAGGATTCTCCGAGGGGGGCGAGAAAGTCTCGATTGAGATCGAGTTACGCTCCATGACAACGGCAAATTGTTTAGTGTTGTCCTTTTAGGTTGATTTCATTTGATGTCCTCCGATTTCAACCTACGCACAAATTTGGATAACGTCACCGCCGTGGGAATATGACCCGAATTCTGCATTCAGAGCGTTTTCTCTGAGTTATGTCGCAAAGTGAATTGAGGTAGTACACAAAACTCGCAGTTCGGCATTCGCAAATTCACCTATTGACAATTTCGTTGGCAGAACGTCTCCTCCATTAGTCATATTAACCCCCCACTTGTTTTTTTTTTTTTTTTTTTTGCCCAATATCCCGCTTCTTCGGAGAGTTCATTGCTTTTAATTTTCTTGTCATGGCAATCATAAGGGACGGTGAATTATTTGGAGATGCTCGCTATTTGTGATAGATACTGATTGTCTGTCACGAAAATCAGTGGGCGCCCACTCTATATAGCACCAGAGTACCAACAGATTTTATTGTATTTATATCTTCATATTAGCAGCGGTTGACTTGACCTAAGACATGTGGCAGTTCTGAGCGTTGAAACGATCCGATAAAAATCGTCAATACGGAAAAGTGTGAAAACCATTGAAGTGCAAATTCAATTTACATGGCCAAAAAGTCAAAAATCATGAACACAAGTTAAAACATCGCCAGTAAAGTTTTGAAAGGTTTTATGATCGTCGCCATCCAATTGACGATTTTGTATTAAATGTTGGCCTGCTCTATTGCCTATTCATAAAGCACAAAGAAGACAAACCCTTTCCTGATCCCTTTAACAACTGGTCAGTGTAATCAAGTGGACAACGCACGCCCTCAAACAAACCCCCCGCTGGGAGCAGGTGGGCGACAGGCGCTCCAAAGTCTCTGGCGCCCTTCCCTACACACATCATAGACACTTCTGCCAAATGACCACAGATACGTCGAAAAGCAGCCGTCTCCCTCGGCCACTTCCTTTGCCGTGGTTGAGAACAAACAAAAAAAAAAAAACCCAAACCCAAACCCAAACCCAAAACCAAAACCAAAACACCCCCCTCCTTGTTTCTTTTCACGCAGTCAGGCTTGAACTCGATTACCCAAAGGGGGGAATCAGATCAAGCTGATAAGTACAGCAAGAGGGTTTTTTTTTGTTTGTTTTTTTTTTTGCGTTTTTAATTCCACCTCAGTATCAGCAAGCAAAGTTGAAATTGCATATGATAATAACCGCACACTCTAATTGCTCATTGTGTCACGAGGTGGAGCCGGATTACCTAAACGCTCGCGAACAAGAGAGACAGAGGACGAAAATCGATGAGAGCGCATCGCGTGCAGCTCCGGTTCAAGCGTGGCCGCGGGTGTACTCGGACGGGAATAAAAAACCCCTCAGGTGAGGACATTGACCGGCCCAAGCACAAAGCGGGTGACATTTATGTCTCCGCATTTTCAGTGGCCGGGAAATAAAAATTCACGTGTCCTTTGTTGTTGAGATAAAAGAGGAAACGTCTAAAAACACCTCCAAGGCCACCGAGTAGTACTGACACATGGTCATGCTGTAGATATGATTTTGTACAGAAGAAAGAGAAAAATGCGTCAAGCTGCGGGCGGAACAGTGGGCTCAGCTGGAAAGCGTCGGCCTCGCAGTTCTGAGGTCGCGGGTTCAGTCCCGGCCCCGCCTATCCGGAGTTTGCATGTCCTCCCCGTGCCTGCGTGGCTTTTCTCCAGGCGGGCGTTCCGCATCCCAGCAAACATGCACCATTAATTGGACACTGTAAATTGCCCCTAGGTGTGATTGTGAGCGCGGCTGTTGGTCTGTCTCCATGCGATTGGCTGGCGACCAGTTCCGGGTGTATGCCGCCCGCCTCCTGCCCGTTGACAGCCGGGATAGGCTCTGGCACTCGCCGTGACCCCTGTGAGGATAAGCGGCTAGGAAAATGGATGGATGGAGTGTCACACTGCTTATACCACAGGGCCTTGTCGTATACTTGAATATGGAAACTTTTGTTCAGCTAAGATGGAGCCTTCCACTCCCAAGACACTGCCGGAGTCCAAAGTCCCCGTTTGGTGATCTGGATCTGGTCCAAATGTATTGCTCTCCTCCTGTGACTGACGCTGTTTTTACTCTGCAAAATTTGTATTGATCTGACTGAGGTGCAGCAATGTTCAACTCATGTACAGTCACAACGGGTTTTTTTGATCATTTTATGACTCAATACAGTAGCGTAGCGTTGGACAAGACGGTTGAATACAGGGACGGGATCTTCGCTGTACAGCAATCACTTTGCCTACTTTACAATATTTTTCCTTCGTTTTTGAAAATGATGGGCAGCAAGCTCATTTCGCCTGCCGGCAGGATTCGGCTACTAATTTCCTCCAATCAGCTGGCAACAGAAAGCATCCCGTACGGAGTTTCCTTTTTTGGGGAAGGTGCGCTTATTTGGAAGCATTTTGGACGGTTTTTTTTTTGTTGTTGTTGCGTGTTTACTGTTCATTGGGAAGCCAACGAAAGTTCCAAGTGCTGAAGTTTGCTTAAGAAAGACCAGAAAAACCATCAAATTGAAAACAGAACTTGTAGCAATGTACGAAAATCGCTAGTTAGCCTTCTGAAGAATAATCACTCCTGCTCCGTTTTTCATAAGCCGTCAAGAATCTTGATTAACGGCAAAAGCGACGTTTAATGTTCATTTATCATTTTTACATTTTTTTCCCCATCTTGTTTTATGTTAACGTGAGGTCATTCTCTGTAAAATGTTTTTTTCTGTATATTTTTGGGTGTGGGAAAAAGATTGATTTGATGTCGATGATTTGTTACAATTTGCTTGTAATAATGTGGATGAATGAGGAATTTCGAGGCTCTGCGGCCCAACGTCTCAAAGTCCATGAACGACGAACGGCGCGCAATGAACTAGCGACGTCGTCACGTAGCACAATAAACCGTTCTTAGTCTTTCGATTTATGGCCTTGAAGTCTTTTTCATACACATGCATACTGCAATTATCAGTTCACGACTGCAACTCGGTCACGTCGTCCCCGTAGGAGCAGAACTCCCTCGTCAACCGATGATCGGCTGAAACAACATCGCTGCCGCCGAGCACGAAGGCAGGCGGAAATCAAAAAAGCAAAAGCTCTTTGCTGCAATCGACCCCTTGTGACTTACGAGTCCTCAAGCCATACTTTCCGGGATACTTGGATACTTTCCACTTCGGGATTGGCAGGCCACCTGCTCGGCCGTCGGCGTCAGACTCGGGACGACCGGTGAGAACGATCGCAGCTGCGGCGACGTTTGTGAGCCTACCTGGCAGCGATGAATAAGGTCTTGTTCATGATCATGATGAGCTGGATGTCCAGTTTATGGCGCTGCGTGTTGTTCCTGCCGGGCTTGTGGCCCACAAAGGCCGGGTACTGCTTCGTGTCTGCAAAAGGGGAAAAAGACAAGAGCTCAGACACTTTTGACGCAGTGACTGCCGAAGTTTCTGTTTGGCGCACCGTCGGGATTTGGATCAAATGTCACGACATCTGTTTCGCCCCAAAGCCGCTTCGCGGCCTTAAATTATATGCTGGGGGGAAAAAAAAATAAATACAAACTAAAATGCACGCCACTGTAGCATGAAATTGTTCTGTTGTTCGCGGCCCGGGATGAAAGCGCTTATTTGACTAAACAGAAGCAGGTTGACGTCTGGCTGCCTACTCGAACTTTCAGCTTTTCTCCGTGGACCTCGATTGTATTTATCCAAGGAAGAAGAGCGGATTGAACTTTTGCACGTGTCGGCCGCTCAATTTGTCTTTAAAGTCCTCCGCAATGTATCAGTGATTGAAGTGTCGATATTCCGTTCCCATTCATGGGCTATTTTTGATGTGACATTTCCCACAAACGGCCTTTTTACTCGAGCTTCTCCACGAGTGAAGCATGCAAGGCGCATCGCCACGCAAAAGCGGGAACGAACGCTGCATTCGACGCTCAGAATCCTACTCACAGTTGCCGTGGGAGATGCTGATCGGCTCGCTGTCTTCGGGGAAGGCCGCCCCAGCCAAGTGCAGTAGCGTGAAGTAGAGGAGGAAGGCCTCTGACCTCATGGTCGCGCCACTCTGCTGATGCTCCTCTGGTGCGGATGTTCCTCAGCCTGCTGGGGCGGAAACCACAACGGAGCTGAAAAGAAGGTTCGCCCGCAGAAAACGGCACATTTTCCGTGACTCGCGCGAGCCGTATTGCAAATTAAAGAAGCAGAAGTGGATTAGCGAGATGACGCGCGTCAGATCTCGATGTCGGCCAGAGAGGAGCTTTCTCCAATTGCGACGGCAGATTAACCTGCTCTCAAGTAGTGCCGAGACCTGCGCATGCAGGGGGGGCAAGTACATCATTTCCTACTTGTGAGTCATCCCACAAACACACTTGCCTCGTTCCTTACTGCGGCGCTAACATCGTACAAAAAGGTAGAAAAGTCGGGGTGGGGAATTGAAAAAAAAAATAATTTCTCCTTTTGTAGGAATAGTTTCTTTGCTTGCTTCCTCTTAGGAGGGGGGGCAGCACTTCATTCCTGACCGCGATTGGGTTAATGGGGGAGTGGGTGTCTCCCCCGACTCCTGTGGATTTGCCAGGTTTATTTCTTAACAAAAGAATTGGAACTTTGGATCAAGTTGACAGCAAAAGGAGCAACGTAAATACGATTCATTTCATTTCAAGTTTGATATATTCGGAAAGGTATCCAGTGGGAACAAAAAAAAAAATATCCTGGCAGGAGTGATAAAAAAAAGTCAGAAGCTCCCCCTTGACTGTTCTCAGTGTCGTTGTTTAAAGAAAGTATCAGCTGGCTTTAAAAATCCAAATATTTCATTTCCTCTCGACAAATAAGAGCGGAACTGGACAACTTCCAAAGGGATTCGGTTAGCTTTGCAAAAACTGGATTCAACTTTTTGGTTCTGTGACACACGTACTTTGAAAAGTATTCATTTTCACCCCCCCCCCCCGGGAAGATAGGAGATTATAAACGCATTATGCGTATGCAATTGTGCAAAAGTGAAGCAATTAAGGCGTTAAAGTAAACAATCGTTTCATGTCCTCGCCCAGTGACAATCGATAAGCGGGTTGATAAGGAATCGGATCAATTAGCGGTGTCGATGGCGGAATGGGAATGGCGACATTTTTAACAATTCCCTCCCGTAATTGTTACCTGCACCACTCACAGAGTTGCCATTTCCACTTAATCGTTGTTCATTTGCCCATGAAAAACAAGCATTTATGTTTTTAATCCAAATGATTACCTTCCCCGTTCAAACATTGGGCTGCTCTGTTGTCCCATTTCCTGAATTACCTGAGATGTTCCACTTGATTACATAAACGCTACATCGCCAACAAGCTCGTTCTCTCACGCAATTTCATATGTAGCGCATACATCCACGCGCTCCGAGCCCAGACGTGCCTCCCGTCGTTTATGGCGACAGATTACAGCCATAAATCAAACGGGACAATGATTGCGTTAGTAATCTAATCAAGCGGCGAGCGTTTCATTTGCATTATGATTTCCACCCCCACCCGCACCTCCCCCGGCTTGAGGGTCGAGACGTGGCTGGGAACGCAGAGGATGCTTCTGGGTCGAAGAATTCAATAAAAGAGTCCCTTTGGATTTACTTCACCCCGATAAAAGTTGTTTATTCCAACTCGAATTATCCTTCACTAAAGGCAGGAAGAAGATGGGGAGAAAGAGAGAGAGAGAGAGAGAGAGAAGAGAGAGAGAGGGCAGGGATTACTTTTCATTTGGGATCTCTCTCTCTTTTCCTTCATGCTCCTGTGAATCTCATTGAAGAGACGGATGAAAACACGATTCACAGCGAGGAGAATAGCAACGCTCGGAAAAGCCGGGGAACCTTCGCCCGCGTTCCTGCCGCTGCTCGTCCACCAACTTCGACGCCGCACGTGAAAAACGGTCAAATCATCTGGTGACCCCGTTGACTTGCCGCCATTTTTAGCCAATTTACATTGGGGAAAAAAAAAAAAAAGAAAATACCAGGAGAAAAAAAAAAATAGATTTATGAAAATAAAGCGATGCGAACAACCAAAAGTTTGGAATTATTGTGGTTGCCAGGATACCGACACACTATTCATGTGCAATTGTGATTTTTTTTTTTTTCTGTATGACATTCTATTCAAAGAATGAATGACAAAAAGTACTAGAGTAACTAAACTGTAACGATACCAAAAATATTAAATACAAAAATTACTGCAAAGGACTGTGACTAAAGAGGTAACATAAATATTTTCTCATATTGACGTGTTTTTTTTAACTGTAATTTATCACTTGTGATGTGACCACCTTTTTATTTCAACATTGTAAAATTCTCTTAAAACTGGAACTTTATTCTTGTAATATTTTTATTCTTATTATTCTCATTATTCTAAGGAAGGATACATGAAAAGCATGGTTTAAAAAAAAAATATATATATATATATATATATATAGATCTGGCCCTCACGCGCCAAATGACATTTTCTGAACTTTGACCTGTGAGCCTTGCCGTAACTGACTTCTTGACACGGGGTGCGACATTGTCGTACAGACGCTGAATCCCACCCCCTTGAAAAAAATATTCCTACAGATGGCATCTTGATCATTATGAAATAGATCTTAAACTGGGAAAAGCTGCTTCTTCCATATGTTCTAGACTTTGATTTAACGGCACTGCCAGGAGATTAATCAGCTTTTATCTTCCATTTGCACCGACGGGATGTGCGGAATACAAAATGTTGAAAAACTAAATTAAAAAAAGAAAAGACAAAGACTGTGATGCACTAAATGGCTTGGAGTGAGACTCAAAGGCCGCTTTCATCAGCGCGGGAGCAGCAACAGCGCGAGGAGAAATTGCTTCCTTGTGTCTTTAAATCTTGGTCTGAAAAGCTACTGTAGCGCACACTCTCGCAAGGACTGCACGTGTGGCAGTAAATTACAGAAAATCCACAAGTGGAACTTGCAGATTTCTTTTCTACATACAAAAAAAAAAAAGGCAGGGCGGGGGGGGGGGATTTCTCTCACATCACTTTTCTCACATCGCAGCTACTATAACCACGTAGGTGGCATTCTACCAGTCCAAATGTGTGTGAATGAGAGAATAATTGCGGGTGTAGCGCGTGTTAATCAAGCTAATTGCCGGCAGGAGGCCTCCAGAAGGTTGTAAAAATACAAGAATCCATCTTGGGCAAACCTTGGCGAGCCGTCCGTGGAATAACATTGACTCTAACTACATCCCAAAATGAGCAGCCCCACGGGGGCCACCGAAACGAGCTTTGACAGTAAACACATCACGAGCCCTGATGATGTTTTGGTTGCTAATGCGCTAACGCTGACGCTCAGCTGCAAACGTTTGTCGAGGTCAGCCGGTAAAATTGGGAAAAGGAAGCAAACGCCGGCACACATTTCGATAACGGTCATTCAAACAAATGGTGAAAATGTGTGCCAAATTGCGCACAAACATGGATTAGAAAGTATTTAATAGGGGGAAAAAAGTTTTTTTTTTTTTTTTTTTTTTAATTGTAGACTAAACTTGGACAACTGAACACACGGCTAAAAACTTTCCAACACACTAATTCCTGCTAAACACGCCGTTTTTGCTAGGAAAATGGAAAATAATGCAGATCAACAAGAACATATCATTATTTATTTGAGGTACTCCATCCTGACTTGTCACAAGCACGCGGCAAGGGGTAGGACCCAATGGCAGGACTCCGAGGCAGGGACGTGATTTTCGAGGGTAACGTATTTTCCGCACTATAAGCCGCGCCGCATTATAAGGCGCACATTCAATGAATGCCCTCTTTTAAAACATTTTTCATACATAAGGCGCACCACATTATAAGGCGCAAAGAATAAACGCTACAGTACAGGTTGGGATTGCGGTAAGCATCCATTAGATGGCGCTGGACTGAAGGCGCAATATTGATCCATGTATATAAAGCGCACCGGATTATAAGGCGTACTGTCGGCATTGGAGAGAATGAAAGACTTTTAGGTGCGCCTTATACTGTGGAAAATACGGAACTTGAATTCTGTCGGTGGTCATACACGGCGAAGAGAGAAGCACAAAAACAGGTGGCGAAAATGCAAGGTCCAAAAATCATGAAACGAGGTCCGATAACTACGAGGCAAAACTTGACCAAAGTTGCGTACCTACAACGATGAGGATGATGATGCTGTAATATCAACCACGACAAACTGCCAACTGACAATGAGAAACAGGCGAGGCCTAATTAGCAGGTGAGGAGGCCTGGCCACGCCCCCGATTGTGACTCAATCAACAAAAAGAGAAATTCAGCTAACAAAAGGGAAAAAAAAAAAAAATAAAAATTGCATTTCTTTCTTCAATTGTTTGTTTGATCAGCCAACTTCCTGGTTAACATTAAATGACTCAAGAAGATGGGACCATACCATCTTGATTTTAATTTGATTTTCCTGAGCAGTAACGCCGCTTATCCTCACAATGGTCGCGGGAGAGCTGGAGCCAATCCCAGCTGCTATTGGGCTCCCCGGACTGCTCGCCAGCCAATCGCAGGGCACACGGAGACAGACAACAGTCGCACCTTGGGGCAATGCCAGCGTGTTTTTTTGGGATGTGGGAGGAAACCGGAGTGCCCACCCGGAGAAAATCCACGCAGGCACGGGAAGAACATGCAAACTCCACGCAGGCAGGGCCGGGATGTGAACCCCGGTCCTCAGAACTGTGAGGCCAACGCTCTAAAGCTACCGCCGTAACAATCACGCAACAAAATTGTTGTGTGTTAATCACATATGAGCTGGCTACTTACTGCAAAGAAAGACAATCTATTCCTCATCAATTGTCTTTTTTTTTTTTTTGGTTAGCTGCAAAGTTAAAGATGAGTTAATGACTGCGTTCATAAATCTTGACCAAAAGAAAGATGGGAATGAGCGCATTTTTTACGTGATTATTTGGCGGTGGAGAGAACGATTTCAGGCAGGCGAAAGCTGTACATGGTTCATGGAAGAATACAGAGGACCATACCGTTTGCATTTAGGGGCGGGGCTAACAATAAAAAGAGAATTCAAAGCACCGTGGAAATCAAAACGGTCCTGCTACCCAACAAGCCAATCAATCAACGAAGAAAATCTCGTTTTTCTACTCATTACGGAGCACAATTGCACCAAATCCTATGAAATTTTTTCGAGATCACTCACATCCCTTTTACACAGTTAATCAAACGTGACACCGACTCCCATTTCATCTCATTACCGTGCATCACTTTCTGCAGATTTGAAGATAAAACGTCTCGACGAGCATACGTATATCGGGAAGAAGTGATTTGAGTATTATCGGACGTACACTTTCATACTTTCATTACTGATGACAAGAGGGACATGTCAGCGTATTCTCCTTTTTCCTTCGTGGCGTATAAGAAAAGGAAGAGTTCCATATTTATAGTTAAATGGCAGCCTCTGGTAAAGGCCGCCTGACAGCGTTGAAACGAAGACGGCGTGCCCGTGTTTATATTTGGCGGGGGGGGGGGGGGGGATACGGATGACAGGCGCACCCCACGGAGCGGCCATCTTTGCGCTAACGTGGCCTCCACGCATGACTGAAATGTAGACCTCATTTGGAGGAACAGGTAGGGGAAAAAAAAAAAAACCAAACCCAAAAACCCTCGTGCTCGTGACAAAAAAACAAAAAAACCAAATCAAAGCAGTGAAAAGCTGCTTCGAGGTTCGCGCCTTTCCCTTCCTACATCTACATGCTGAATTCCTTCTCAAAATTCTAACTCCAATTGGCAACAATATCATTTTCCCGTCTTCTGATCGGTGAGAGCAAAACACATCCTTCCAATCCGCACATACATTTAATATTCAGCATCTCAAGTGAGCGTGATTATTAGATGTTATTAGATGAATCTGGATTCTGATCCGCTGCAGATGATGCGTGTGGAACAAATGACAAATATTGATGGTTTCTACACTTGAGAAAGCGACTGTAGTGGTATCGGGAAGTGAAATCATAAATTGATTAAGCCCCCACACAACGTGCATGGGCAGCCAGTACTTTTCATGGCACCTATTTGTGAATAAAATCATAAACGACCATTTGGGCTATTTCTTTGCTTTCTCGTGAAGCGATAAAACGGTTTAAAAGCTTCGATTTAGACTGTAGATAGCATGTAGCAAAGAAAGTGCAGCTAACACCAGAAAAGTCAGCCTGTTCATCGCAGCGTAGCAGCAGTACAAAAGTCGACGAAAGTACACCGCGTACTGCAGATTGCCAGACTCAAATCGGATGATTTCGAGTCTTGTCAGGTCAGCTGTCGTTTAGTCACGTAGCGCCTTGCTCGAAACACTTCGGAAGACAACCGGATGAATTCAAGATGTTGAAAATTCACTCAGCGGACGAACAGAATGCAAAAGTTATGTCTTGACGTGAGGTGTTCCATATCTATATCCATCTGTATCTCATTTGGTGAGTTATGTTTGTTGTTTTTGATTTGATTTGAGATTTGGCAAGCGTTTGAAACATGCAAAGCCGCAGCTCGCTCTGTGAACGCTCGAACGGCTTCGTCTGACATGCAGTCGATGTCAACAAATGATCGATTTTCTCCCACTTGAGGGGTCACAGTTACCACGTCACCCTCGAGTTACCTCGAGTTTATTATACCAGACGAGTTACAGGCTGGATCGTTCACCTGTCAGTCACCCAGCGCTCACGAGTTAATGGCAGACTGGTCTTCGGCCCTTCGCAAACTGGTCCCATCCTTTCGCAGACTCGTAGCTAATCGATCGCGGAAAGGTTGCCAGCCAAGCATAAATCATTAACTGTTGGTCAGTCATTCGCAGTCAGTTGGTGATTTTTGTTTCCTAGGTGTGTCCAGACTTGTAAAGATGGTCATTTGTTTTTGCTTTTTCTAAAAGTTTCGGGAATAAGCCATGGCGCTCACTGAGAGAATTCAGGCGCATACAGAGCTACGCGGATCTGGAGGTGTATGATTTGGTGCAGCTCGGAAATGGGTTCAGAGAGTGTCTACGCTGCTAGAACCAGAACAAGTACACGTTCAACCCCGATGCATTTTTCTTGCAGTTAAAGTTCACTCCAAGCTGTCCTCTTACTGATCGCATGGGCCGACGTGCATGTTAATGTGAGGTCTGAATTGGGCCCAAGAGCCGAAAACGGAAAAGATTGCACAGAACAGACACTGAGACTTGGAGGCACTGATCCACTAACATGGAACGCGTCCAAGCGTCAAGACTCCCGACCGGAGCCAAGGCTTTTTTCCCCCCACTTGTCAGTCCCGTTTGATGGATCCAAGAGAAGAGACACCCCGGGAACTCGCACCGAGAAGCAGCGGCAAGAACCGCCATCCAAACTACAGTAAGCTCACAAACACAGACACACATCCTCACCCGTAATTCTTCAGCGCCGTCAGATCTTTTGCTTGCAAGTCAACATCAGGACAATGAAAATCCATCATGGTTTGATTGTTAAAAAAAAAAAAAAAAAAAAAAAGACAATGAAGTAGGCATGAATGAGGCGCCCCGTCGCTGTCGGGCCATTTACTGAAACGGAGGCCCCCGACGCACAGACTTCTCTCTTTTAAGGCCTGATGGATTGATTGTGGAAGGGAGCCAAAGAAGGCTCAAGGGAAGCACAAGGAACAAGAGAAGAGAGGCGCAGTGGCAACTTTGCCAAATAGCAGCCTCAAAAAAAGACATTCACGGAGTGGAGATAAGCCACTGTTTTAATAACGTCGCCTCTGGGGTGTTAAAAACATTCAGTTTGTGCATGAATCTGTCATTTAATGATTAAACTAGAAAAAGCAGTGTGATGTTTTGAGGCAGTTTAACAAAAGGGACAAAAAAAAAAAAAAAAAAAAAAAAGCCAAAATGTGCGCCGACATCACACCAGAAAGCACAACAAACCTGCACTGCTTGTGAACTTCAAATTAAAAGTAGGTCAGGAACTAACGAGGCTGCTGAAGAATCCATCGCGGTATCTGGAACACTTCTCACATTCATCCGTACATTTTCCTGCCACTCGGTCATGGGAGAGCTGGAGTCTGGCCCGGCTGATTTTGGCTCACCCAGGAACTGCTCAGCAGTCAGTAGCGGATTGGTCGCCGTCG
Organism: Syngnathoides biaculeatus; assembly: GCF_019802595.1. Classification (NCBI taxonomy): domain Eukaryota; kingdom Metazoa; phylum Chordata; class Actinopteri; order Syngnathiformes; family Syngnathidae; genus Syngnathoides; species Syngnathoides biaculeatus. The sequence goes on along the minus strand of NC_084643.1, from coordinate 10,883,609 downwards.
CGGACCGCTCGGTATGTCACAGATCGCATTAGGACGGAAAATGATCGTGCCTCCAATTATGCTTTTCATGAGCGAAATCCGGGTTGTCTCTCCCGAACCCAAACCTGAACTGGAAATGGGTTGGACGGACGGACGGACGGACGGACCCGACCTCGAGGCCATTCCGGAGGAACCTCATAGTTTGGTCTAGCTTTGTATTTCAAGACGTTTATCATACAATGCGAAATGCCACATTTTCAAAAGCTTCAACTCTCTCATAAAAGGAATATAGCTTGCCGATTTGAATGTCACAGCCCGCTCGTGCCGATAGAATGCGAAAAGCGTCGCAGATGAGTTCACGCTCGGTCGCATGTGGCCTTTTCTCACTGTCGTTTGATCCGAATTCCTCTCTCGCTCGATGCCTTGAGTTCACAGTTCACCTCGGTGCGCGCGAGCTCGATCCTTGTCCAGGAAAAAAAAAACAAAAAAAAAAACGCACGCGTGAGCTGAGAGATTTGTTCCCTGGCCAGGTCCAGTGGAGAAGAAGAAACAACATCCGAATGTCAGCGGGCTAAATGCCACTTAGACCGCGGCAGTGGGTGAGGGTGGTCGGGGGGGATGTTGAAGCTGTCACACGCTACAAGGTGAGTTTCATTGGGAAAGTCCTTTCAAGGCAGACTGTGACACTCCCTCGGGTGATGCCGCATCGCCCTGTGGAGAACCTCCAGCTGCGAAACCCCAGTTCACTTCATTGTCAAGGGTCTGAAATGCATATCTCGCTTACGTGTCACGTCCCCGTGATGAACGGTACCAGATTCAACTGAATTGTACCATAATGTGTGTTAAAATAGAATTATGAGGCTTTTTGTTCATAGCTAAGCGTTCCCAGGTGGGTTATTGACATGTCTGTGACAGGCATTTGTCAAAATGCCCCAAGAATGACGAACTCTCGGACCCTTTCAACGCCCTAGTTCTTGTCTTGATAAAAAATCAGTTTTCCTGGCACCCCAATCAAAAGCCAACATTTAGCTAACTCTGTGCATCCACCAAAACTCAGCGTCCATCTACTTAACGTGATTAAAGTGGCGTCGCGCTGTGGGTCACGTGGATGTTTCTGCACAGTAGTGCCTCAAATTAGCGAGTTTCGGATACGTCAATGGTGGAGAAAATTAGTGTGGCAAAATTGCCTTTTCGGAAACGGGCAGGTGAGAAAAGATTGACTTGGTTGCTTTATTTCACACTCAACGGGTGGCCGAGATCCAACTACTTGTTTGAGAAATGTCACATGCCAAACGCAGCAACAATCCACAGTGCTCAGGCTTGTTTTTTTTTTTTTTTTTTTTTTTTTTTTTTTGGGGGGGGGGGGGGCTGTATAACAGCGAACTCCATTTCTCTCCATGGTTACATTTTTACTAATCCAAAATGCATGAGCCATAAAATGCTTTTTTGTGTGTGTACTACCTTGCAGAAAGGAAGAAGACTCGTGATGGACTTCTTTCTCCTTTAGGGCCCTGCAGAAATTTGGAAGGATATTTTTTTCGAGAAGAAATAACCGAGGGATGATAGCGTGTGCTCTTGGGGTGGGTTTGACTTAAATAGAAGAAGATGAGGAATCAATAAAACAATAGAAGAATAAGATGGATATTCACAGCCTCCTGTTTTTCCCCAACAGGCTGCAAATGAGAAAGGACTCCGAGTCGATAATGTAGCAGTGGCTCATCGTGTAATTTTTTTTTTGTCTGCGGGTTTGAGAAGATTTCGGGGCAAAAATGTGTAATCCATACAGCGGCTATAAGATTCAGATGTGTAATTGGGTTTTATTATCCGTCCGCTCGTGGCGCACCAGGAGCAAAAGACTCCGTGGCAAGCAGATGCGGCTATTATTATTGTTTGATACACGGCAGGGATTCGTATATCGATCCACATTTTTTTTTTTGGACTGCTTATCTTCATTGTCATCGTCTCAAGCGAGCAGACGTTTTTCCCAGCCGACTTTGGGCAAGAGGACGCCGAACGGGGATTCAAAAGTCATGAATAAACTTTTGGCTGAATTTTGTTGACTTTTCCACATGGGAAATTGACGTTTAATAGGGTGGTAAAATCTCTTTCTGAATGTTCTGAAGTCCTTTTGTAATGTAGCGCAACTTGTCTTATCTTGGGCCATGACACCAAAAGCGTGTCACTTATATCCTATATATTACATTTGTTTTGTCCGCAGTCATTGCATAAATATCCCACTTGATAAGAGAGAGTGTTGTTTGTTTATGAAGGCGTTATTGCCTCAATCGTGAGGCAATAACATGACAAATGAAGCAGAGGCTTGCGCCTGAGAATCACCTGCTACACTAAAGCCATTTTCGGTAAGACTGCCGATATTGTCGCTCATATGTTGCTGACTTTTTCTCAGAAGTTGCAGTTTGGCCTTTTTCCCTTTCCAAAGTATCTCTCCAAGAAGTTATTATTATTTTTTTTTAACTCTCCTTTGTCATCTTGCGGCGTTACTTTTAATATATTCTTTCATGTGATGGAGACAAGCAGTTTCTTTGTGTATCAAGGCACAAAATAAAACTATAAATATTTTTTCCTCAGTCTGTGGAGGCCATGGAGGTGTTGTATTCGAGGACCGCTGCTTGAGAACATTTCATGCCCCCCGGTCATTGAGGAACAGGCGAGAAACATCATGAGTCCAGCATCTGTTCAACGTTCACGTGACCGCAAACAAGACACGCGAGTCACGACGTACTGCATCATCTCATAAATGATAGCAGCCTAAAATCCCCACAATGCTGCATGATTTCATTTGAGCATAACTTGAAATCATTTCATCTTTGTTCATGGCCTTTTGTCGTGTGCAGCGCTTCAATTTCATGCAGGTTCCATTATGCTAAGTGAGTGGCTGCTAGCTAGCTCGCCGGGGCCTTCCGCTTCCATTGGCTGCGAGCGGGGGTGATGCTAATCTCTTTAAAAGGTAATGCGCAGGCAGGCCACAGGAGAGTGAAGCCTCCAACTCGCACTCACTTCCTCAGCCTCCTCTCATTACTCGCCCATCTGTCCTATTGATTTATTGTACAGCACCTTGTTCGGCGACTCTTTCTACGCTCCAACCAGACGCCTTATTCACTTATCCCCCCACAAACCTAATACGGGATTCATAATCGCGGGTGGAAGTAGCTCAATTCAATTACGCTCCGCGTTAGCACGTGACGCTGATAACGGACGGTTTTTGTTTCGTCTCCCGATTGCGCCGATTGTCAACGGTAATGCAGAACGGAGACGGCGTTATCTCTGCGCGGCATTTTGTCGGAGGGAAGCAGCAGAGCGTCGCTCAGCCGATGGCGACGAGGTGGCGGCCAGCGGGCCGGTGGATCCACAAAACGCCCGGCCGTGTCGTTTGCTCCTCCAAACGCTTCCAATAAATATTAATGAACATTCTTGCAGGCATGAGGAATATGGCGGGAAAAGTGAGATTAAAAAATATGAGTCGTTGGTCTCACCTTCATTGGAAATATTTGAATAAATTCATTCAAATTTTACTGGTGATAATAATTGAAATATATCATCTGACTAAACAATATTTTGTCACAATCTGCATTTATTCAAGTAAACATGAACTGTTTTTCTCTTTAACTCTTGCATTTATTTATCAAATATTTTTTCGAGTGCTGTGTTTGTATTCATGATATCCTCATAACAAGCCTTAGTGTGGCGATGATCGATACACGTACTCGTGTGTATGTTTTGTTATTGTTGCCTTGAATGGTTGTTTTACTGGGACTTTTTTCTCATACAATGATCAATTTTATTTAACCTTTTCTGCTGTTTGACAGGAGTAACGCTTTGCTTTTGTTTGTATTTTAATCCAAACGCTCTCTCATCTAATACATTCTTTTCCCTTCCCTCGTGATGTTGTTTTTGATTCTGCTACGACCTTACAGTGAAGGTGTGCGCTCTCCAACTGCACCTAATAAGCAAACAAATATGAAAGCATTCCTTTCCACATAAAAGGTTTTCGAAATCTTTTCGCTGAAATCTTCCCTTGATATTTACTGACCTCGTGCAAAAGCTTTTAAGAAACTCTCTCTGAATGAGACTGAACCCATTAAATTAGGCTACTTAGCCATGTAGGCTAATCAGCGATTGACCATTAACTGTCAGCTCATGCTAACGCGATGCTTTTAGTTGTTTTGCATGGATAAGGATGAATTATTAGGCCATGTTGCTAATAGGAACGAAGAGGTGGCAACTAATAGGAATAGCGACAAACACTTGCACGACAAGCACTGAAGCGAGGGGGAACGCGTGCACGACTTGCCGGATGAAGGCCGGTGCCCCAAGAGAGGTGCGTTCTTCAAAATGAACGCAACTCTGTTTATGAGCCCTGGGGTCAAAGTGAACTGACATTAAAAAGTTCCCGCGATTGGAAGCATTTGAGTCCCTCTGTCAATGATGCAACGGTGACACAAGGGCCCGCGGCGCTTTAAAAGGTTCGGCTGCGGCCGTCCGACACGGGCAAAAAGTGCAGATGCTAATTGAAAATGTAACCATGTGTGACAAGTAAATATGTGCTGTTGTCTTCTTGATTTGACAGTACAAGACGAAATGGAATTAGCAGAGACATCTCAAGACTTCAGTCACTGATGGTGAAGTGGTGCACTCGCCTGACTTTGGTGCGGGCAGCGCGGGTTCAGTTCCCACTCTGTGACAGCGTGGATACGAGTGTGAATGCTTGTCTGTGTCTATATGTGCCCCGCGAGTGACTGGCGACCGGTTCAAGGTGTACTCCGCCTTTCGCCCGACGTCAGCATCGATAGGCGCCAGCACCCCGTGACCCCAATCCGGAATTAGAGTTTGAAATGGACTGATCTGAAGACTTTCTAATCCACTGATACTGTATGCATTTTAAATGCAACTCACATGATTGCCAAAGTGTTGTAATTGCAGTGTCAGGTTGCCATACCGGCGGTCCCTCAGAGACTGAAAATCACACACTTAGCAGAGGCAAAATGACATCCGAACCACACTCCTCATGCAAGAATGAAAAAAAAAAAAAAATTGATGGTTGCTTTGCAATTTATCAGAATCAGAATCAGCTTTATTGGCCAAGTGTGTAACAACACACAAGGAATTTGTCTCCGACATTCAGAACAAAGAACAAACTAACTAACAAGAAGAAAGAACAAGAGATATTCAGTGAATAGGGAGGATTCCTTATAAGAGTCACAGATGTGCAAGATGCAGAGTCTGCTTGATTTAGAGCAGCTCAGAGTGCCTCAACGCATATGGGATATTATTTGAAGCTCGTCCGTGGTTCACGTTCCCGTTCATGTCAAGTGCGTACAAGCTCCTTGATAGCGTCCTTCCCGCCCGTCACAAACGAGCACAGATGACGTTTTTCCAATAAGTCATTTTCTACGCCGTTTGTGATTGGCAACATGTGACATCAACTCTGTCATTTCACTTTTCTAATGGAACTGTTGCATTAATACAGAGGACAGGCCTTGTACATCACGGTAGTCAGTGTAGCCTGTGGGCTCAGGGACCATCGTGAGCAGCAGACAAAAGCATGATTGAAGTGATTAGTTTTTTTTTTTTTTTTACACCAAAACACAAAGCTGCCAGGATTAGGAAGAATAAAAGTTTGGAGTCCAATGAATCAACTTGATGCATCAAATTGATACAGTTGTTGTCAGATAGGAAAGTGGTCAATTGCAACGTCTGTAGTTGCAGCATCGCGCGTTCAGAAAACGTAATGCGGAAGAACATTGCTTTTAACACAAAGAGGCACGGAGAGTGCGTGTCAAGTGTTCAACTCCGCATTCGTGTCTGCCAATGTCTTTACGTCACAACAGTATTCCCTGTTAATTGACTGTCTTGTCGTCTCAGAGTCTCATTTCTTGTGTGTGTGTGTGTGTGTGGTGTGTGTGGTTTTTTTTTTTTTTTTACAAACCTGGCCAGAAAGACGATTCTGATTGTGATACCATGTCAGGACACGGCCAATTTGCAGGTGAACTTCAACCCTTGATATCTTACACTCAGGCCAGTGAGCTCGCCAGCGTGAATGTCTATTTTGTTGACTTTTCTACTTTCCCCTCAAGGACAGGTGGCGCCTGGACGGCCACCAGACTGGCCCCCTGACGGGCGAACTCTGACCCCGCCTCCAGGCCCACTTCCATCACTTATTTTGTTGTGCATTTGGGGGAATGTCTGAAATGCATTCCATAACGGGTGGTACTGTCAGGGTCTGTGCTTTAGTTTCGATCAGATTTAGTTTTGTTTCATGGTTTAGGGTTGTGGTCCCATGATCTTCACGTCTCGTCCACCAATCAGCTCCCTCGTGCAGGTGTTTCTGGTCGTCTCGCGTTTGTATTTAGTTCTCTGCTTTCTTTCAGTCTGTTGCCGCATTGTCAGTCATTTGTTGTTGTCACATTTCTCTCGTCACGTTGTTTTATGTTGCGAGGTTACACCTAGCGTGAGATTGAATCTACTTTTCTGGAGACTGTTGTTAATGAGAGTCTTGTCTATCCCTTTGTGTTTTGAATACTGAATACAATCTTTTGAGTTTTCTGTCTTGTTTTCCTGCAATTGACTCCTCCACTTGTCTCCAGCACCTCAAAAAAAAAAAACGATCCTGACAGTGAACACTTCATTCAAGTGGATTGGATGGTTTCAAACAGTCTTTTGTGCCTTTTGTTAATTGTGTGGGGATCACTTTGTCCATTTCTTCAAGCTGTCAAACAAAGTTCTCCTTCCAGAAACCTTCACCAAATCCTCTCTGGTTTTTATCTCAACCTGGTTATGACTTCCTGGCAGAGTAATGGGCGCAGATATTGTTCTTGATCTCTGAAGGAGCACAAAAGGGGAGATCGACCTGGTGGTCCTCGGGATCGCATTTGCCCTCTTAGGTATGTTGTTTCTGGTGAGCCAGCCAGATGGGTGGGCCTGTGACTTCCATGCAGACCTAATACCAAAATGACGACTTCCTTTCCACAAAACCCATCAACAGCAAAGCGAGGGATTTAACAGCTTTTTAAATAATACGTTCCCACGGTTTAGGGTGAGATCTGAGATGAAGTTCATAGCGGAAATTGGGAACGGTCGTTGCAGTCGGCCAGGGAGGGATATGATGGATGGGGGTCGGGGGGTTGACATCACTCGCAGACGCTTCAATCGTTGCTGTTTATTCACTAGATAAAGAGGCGTCGTGCGGCCCGTCTTTTCGGAGAGAATTTGATGGGCCGTGTCCCCATTTGGAAAGAGACGAACGGCGGCGGCGTTTTATCAAAGCTGAGTGACTGATCGCTGGAGGACTCTGATTCATGAAGTCTGCTCACTCATTTGAGGAAAACTCTTGATGACAAAGACAATAGGGTGAAAGTTGATGGGAAACCAAATGTTTGTTTTTTTTTTTTTTACCACTTGTAAGCATTTGCGGATCTGAATAGAGATTGCTCTTTCAACCCTTTTTAAGATAATGAGGATTGGTTCCGATCCAAATGAACATACAGTATGTTTGGCCTTGCTGTCATTTTAGTTTTTGTTATTGCTCTTTAAAACAGGTCTAAAAAGGTTTATTGTCAGTATCACCCATGCAAACGTGTTTCTCGTCAGAGCTTTATCAGTTACACCACAAAACTGAATTGAAAGAAATGATTTGAAAGTGTTAAAAGACAATGTAATAAAGTTCAAAGTACATTAGTTGGGATTTGTGGCCAGGTTGCAATCACTATTTAAAATGCCATACAATTTAGGTTTCATAGCATTGCCAGGGAATTTGGCTTTAAAAGGTGGGGCGTGGCCTGGTGAGTGACGTGGGCGCCAAGTGAATGGGAGTGTAGAGTTGGTTGGCTATTAACCTGTTAGTCAGTTTACAACCCAGCCTCGGTATCGTTACAAAAGTTCAAGGGAAAGATTTAAGGTTTGCCCGTTTTTTTTTTTCATCATCAAAGTTATTTTGTTAGAGTTTGAGTTATTCAAGTAATAATTGTAGCCATGCAACATGCGCACCTTTTCCCAAGAAAGTTTTGAAACGCGTCCTTTCTTTCCCAACAACAATCATTACAAGAAGTTTCCCATTATTTCTAAAGGGAAAAAAAAATGGGTGAAAGTGAGTAATGTGGTTAGTATAATTATAGAAAATGTTTTGGTACCAGTTTAATCTGACATAAATGGTCATGGGCCAGCAGCCCACACTGTGATTGATTGCAGCCACACAAACAAGCAACACACAGACAACAATTACAATTCCTCCTCGCTGTTACGACCGCCGATCTGCATGTGCGTGCGTTAGCGTGTTTGTGTGCGTGTCCTCTGGAGGACATCCTCCGGCGCGTCCAAATTAACATTTCATTCCCGTGACTGTCTCTGTCAAACTAATTCATCATCATGCGTGTCTCCCCCATGTCCAGCTGGCTCTCTCAAGATAAACACAAGTCGGACTCTTCCTCCTGGCACACAAACACAAACACACAGACAAAAACATCCAAAACAATGTCCGCCATCACCATGTCCTGCAATCGCTTGGCTACGTTACTGCCATCAGATTTTGTTGTTGTTGTTGTTTTCAAGCCTTGATTGACAGGCAGATTGTATTCAGAGGACGTGTGATTCATGAGAGTGTCGTAATAACGTAAATCAACTTCATGGAATTGATGAAAGAGGAGGACCAGGCTTCAAGTTCGGCCGTAGCTGTTTTCATTTCGTCCTTAAGGGAAACAAACGGGAAGACCGTCTTTCTTAATTTCCTGAAACAAGGCACCTGAAACTCCTCCATGTTGTTTATGCCAGGTTGCCGACTATCTAAGTAAAATATAGCACCCATTTTTTTATTGCTCATTAAGCCAGCACACATTTCATTGGCAAAGGGCATTTTAATCCACGTTGGTTGTAATAGATTTATGTTGGTTCTGTTCCTGACCATTAGTTTGTATGGATATGCCAATTTTTATGATCACAATGTACTGTACGAACGGCTGGAGCCACCATTACATGTTTTAGCAATGCTGTAATGGCAATACATATACTGTAGAAATCCAGAATGGCACTTAGTAGAGAACGGACCTCCACCCGAGGCAGAGAAAAGATATTCGGTCTGCAATCGGTGAATATTTTTTTCATCAGTTATTCCACTGACTATCACTTTAATTCATCACATTATAAGACAAAATTGAACTTGCATTATTAAACCTTTAAACATGTGAGGTACAGGTATTATGTTGTCCACTTGTGAGTATGTGTGACTTTGATTGTGTGTTGCTTGAAGAAGGCTGGCGAGTGACGTGGGCGTCAGCAGATGACTGGATCTTAACTAGTGTTCACCAAGAATTCGATTCAATTCCTATTCACTTAGCCCGTCTGCGTATTGAGTGAATCAATCGTGTTATGGCCAACGGACCCCTGAAAAAAATAAGGTGTGCTGAGACTCATTTTTTTAAGCTTGAGTCTCCGGAAGGCACCCAAAGACTAATGAGGAATCTCAAACTGAAAACGGTCCTCAGTCACTCCAAAGTATTCCAACCAAAGTTGCCGTCGTCTCTAATCTGAGGATGTCATCGTAGACGTGCATGCGGCCAAATGAAATAAATAAACAAATAAAAATCCTGTTGGATTGGATTCCGCAACAAGGAAACGTGTGCTTTCCTGACAGGACACAACCCGAAAAACATAAGAGGATCAGGTTGCTCATCTGGAAACCTAAACCCTTTAACTGTTTAATTCCACCCGCATGCAGTTCTTGAAAAGAAAACAAAAGACTTGTCATCGAAAAGTTTTTCATTGAAGGTCAGCGCACCTTATGGACCAGCGTAATTCCCGGCCTACGGAGCAGAGCGCACCTGGTTACAAGCCTCAGCGAGTAAATTTTGTTTGAAAGAAAATACCATTTGGTACATGCATACGTCGCAAGCTGTGTAAAAGCCGCAAGTGCCCACATTGACAAACAAAGTACACAGAAAGAGTTTAACGCTAGCGCTAACGCTAAAATAAATCACTGAGACTCGCCAGTAACACAGCAGCAACACGTTAGCGCAGCGCTAACAGGGCCGGTAAAAGTCACTTCCTCGGCACAGATATTCTACCGATCTCATTGTTACCTTTTCCGCTCGAGTGCCCCCTTGCAGCTGATGGACAAAATGCACAAATTAGCCGCGTCACCGCATAAACCGCAGGGTTGAAAGCGTGTGAAGAAAGTCGCGGCTTATGGGCCGGAAATTACGGTACATGCTTTTAACGGTTTATAATCGCCTCTGAATTGTTACCATCAATGTAACGGATGATAACTGTGTTCACATCGGAGTTGATTAAGTTTATGTCGGTGAGAGTCAGACAAATTGTATTTTTTGATTGCCGTTTGTTTCTTTTCAACAAACGTTTGCTCTCGCTTTATTGGTTTAAACGTCCCCCCCTGCTACATATCAGAAATCCGTTCAAATTGCTGGAAATACTGTTACCATCGTTCAATTAACTTGGTCAAACACACACACTCACACACACACACACACACACACACACACAAAAAAAATTGTGTATGTCGACATTTCATTTTTAATTTTATTTAATTTGTGACAGCCAGGATCCATGAAGCTTTACAGACTCCAATATTAAATTTCAGCGATTTCCAGAAAACAAAACAAGGGTGAAAGATAAAGTTGTTGTCTCCCTCCCAAATTGACTTACTGAATGGGCTCAAACTGGCCCACAAGGATGTTCCGGAACAAAATCGGGTGTTTGTCGGCCTCACGGATGACAAGAACGTCCGTTATGAGATAAGGCGAGCCGAATCTCCCAATGAGCCAATCCGATTCGTTGCTAAAAATACACCAAAACGCGCTGCAGCGGCCACATTGATGGTAGACAGGTTACCGTGGAAAAATATGGCATCCCGAGCAAGCGATCCAGGGCTGCACGCGCACCCGCCTGGCGGTGGTGCGCTGGTCTGGTCGCCAGCCAATGGCGGGGCACGTCAACAAACGGGGGCAATTTTTTTTTTTTCCATCTTGCGTCTATTTGGAATGTGGGAGGAAAGCAGACTACCCCGAGAAGAAAAACCACACAAGTGCGGGAATAATACGCAAACCCCACACGGGCCAAATTGGAACCCCCCACTTTCAGAACTGTGAGGCAGAGGTGCTAAACGCCGGTGGTGCCAACGTGCCATCCATTGCGACACATTTACAGCCACAACCGGGAGAAATATTGTACATGGGTTGAACAAATAGTTAACTTCTCCTTGAAAAGCAAATGGGGGCGGGGGGAGTAACCACTTAACGCCACTTAAATAGAAGTATTGATTCAATCGGTAGAATTAAGGAGAAGTACAAAAGCAAAGAGTCAAACGCACAAAGGTGAAAATGAATTTTCATTGATTAGCGTATAGAATGCCTGTTTCCATCCATCCATCCATTTTCTTAGCCGCTTATCCTCACAAGGTTCACGGGGAGTGCCGGAGCCCATCCCGGCTGCCAACGGGCAGGAGGCGGGCGGGGTACACCCTGAACTGGTCGCCAGCCAATCGCAGGGCACATAGAGACAAACGGCCGCACTCGCAATAACACCGACGGGGCAATTTAGAGTGTCCAATTCATGTTGGATGTTTTTGGGATGTGGGAGGAAAGCGGAGTGCCCAGAGAAAACCCACGCAGGCACGGAGAGAACATGCAAACTCCACACAGCCGGGGCTGGGATTGAATCCGGGACCTCAGAACTGTCATGAGTAGTGCTGGAGCACTGCCAGGAGGGGCGTGGCTTGGTCACTGCTCTGGGCCGTACCATGTATTTATGTTGGAGTTTACGTATTCATTGAGTTTGCGCTGCGTTACCGTGTGTGGACACGACTTCTGCAATAAAACCCACTGGACATGATGCCTTTGTCTCGGAGTCCTCCATTTGCGTCCTTCCCCGCACCGATGGCCCCTGACAACAACTGTGAGGCCAATTTTTTTTCCAGCTGATCCACCGTGCCGCCAGAATGCCCCTTTTATTTTTTTTTTTTTTCGTTTTTTTAATCTGCACATAATATTTCCCTCTTTTATTAATTTGCACAGTATTCATATGGAAAATTAAAAAAAAAACTGGCAAGTGTTGATATGACTTTTATGCTCAAAACAAAAGAAGTCTATTTTGTCAGAGATAGGAGTAGAAAGTACAGGTAAGTCCTTCAAAGTAAAGACATGAAGTACTTTACTTATACCTGAAAAATCTACGAGCCGATAACAAAATGGTCGTACTCGGTTCCTTCCCGCCGCCGCCGCCGCCGCCGCTGCTGCTGAATGGACGCCTTTCTGGTCAGTGCCACCGCAAGCAGGAAATAATGCCGCAAAATTGGGCAAATGGTTCCACTGAAATGGCTCAGATGTCCCATTTCACTCGTCAGACGTCCTGTCAGTCATCCGTTAACGACGCAGCGCAAAGAGGTGCCGAGTATCTCTCGACGGTGACATAGCAACACGATAAATGATGACGTCGGCGCACGGGCGTGACTCTGGGGAAGTATTTCGAGAACCGACCACGCATCCGAAAATAGAGTCGCACATTTCAAAGCACCAGCCTCGGCATTTCTCAAACATTTGCTCGGCTCTGGTGATATCATATTTTGGAGCGTTTTCAAGCCAAGATTGTCGCTAGGGAAACGCTGTCGAAAAAGCGGACGCCTTGACGAGCCGCGACAGGCGGCTTCAGCTAATCCCCCCTCGTGCCGGCAGCGCCCGAGATTACTCGGTGGGGAGAGGTCAAAGGGGACAGGCGTGAAAGGCAAAGAGACCCCGTCGCCATCCGACGGTTGAACGCGTCACGTCCGTGCAACAAACAAAGGAAAATTGTGACGATTATGAAGTTTGAATGAATTGCATGAATGGTTCAAAACAGTGGCAGCAGACAAAAGTGTGTGTGGGGGGGGGGGGGGAATGATATCAGCGTTTTTATGGCACCGTCGTTATTCACGTTTGACATTTTCATTTGGCAGGTGCCTTCCGTCATATTTACACATCAAACCAAAAAGGAGGGGGAAAAAAATCGTTTGAATATCATGAAAAATAAATACATGGAAAGAAATTGGAAATGTGTCAATGCCTTTGGTCTTAAGTTTTCCTTACAGGGGGGGGGGGGGGGGTGTCAAACTCATTTTTGTCACGGGCCATATCGCCATTATGGCTGACCCCTGCAAATGAATTATTGCCATATATGATTACACATGGATGGATGGATGGATGGATGGATAGATAGATAGATAGATAGATAGATAGATAGATAGATAGATAGATAGATAGATAGATAGATAGATAGATATAGATAGATAGATAGATAGATAGATAGATAGATAGATAGATAGATAGATAGATAGATAGATAGATAGATAGATAGATAGATAGATAGATAGATAGTGTCATGATCCTGCCGCTTCAGCACGACCTGTGCGGGTGCCCGCGCGGCTGCGCTGATTGGGAGGCGCACACCTGTGCCTCATGCGGGCTGATTATCCCCCGTATATTTAGGACCCGGTGACGACTGGTCCGCGGCCAGTTCTCAACGAACTTATTTATGTCCCGTTCCAGCACTCTCGTATTCCTGACTGAACCTGTGTGTACCGACCTTCGTCCGTTCTCCGACCAACCCTGTAAGCCTGACTCCTTGACACTTCTGCCTGCGTTGATTGTTTCCCCGTGTACCGACTACTGCCTGCCCGCTCATCTGCTCTCTTCGCCCGACGCCCCAACAACCGCTGCCGCACCGGACTGCCTGCTCGATCCCCGATCTCGGCATACAATAAACGTGTCTCTTCTTGAACTACCTTGCGTCTTCCGAGTTCCTGCATTTGGGTCCTACCTCTCGTTCCGATGGGACGTGACAGATAGATAGATAGATAGATAGGTAGGTAGGTAGGTAGGTAGGTAGATAGATAGATCGATCGATGACTGTTTTTTCTTGCCTTCTCAGGTTAACGTTTAAGATACGCAAATGGTCAGCGAGGCTAGAAATCGATTGGGAATTTTTGAGATGATAGTTTAGGAAATATTGTTCAGTATATTGGTCGAAGGGTGCCCAGGATTGAGCAGCCAGGTAAAAGCGAGAGAGAGGAAGACCAAAGAAAAGGTGGATGGATGTTGTGAGGGAGGACAAGAGGACAGCGGGTGCTCGAGAGGAGGATGCACGAGATGGGCTAAGATGGAAAAAGATGACGCGCTGTGCCCACCCAGTACGGGACAAGCTGAAAGAAAAACAAACAGTTTATGAAATATTTTATGTACTCTGCCCCAACCACACGACCATAATTGTCAGCGGTCCATTTGTCGCCCTCATCGACGACAGACATTTTCCTCTTTTGGCAACGCTGCGGTATCGATTCAGAGGAAAAACAAGAGTGAAAACGACGACGTGGCTGCAGACGGCGTCCCGAAGTGATAAATGGGAGACGATTGCTAATAAGGCCTCGTTTGAAGCCTTTCAAACAAAACCATCATCGTCATGCTCGCCAGCATCCTGACTTCAGTGGAGTAGCAGCAGAGGCAAAACAAGGAGAGTTTGTTTGTTTGCTGCACGCGTTTCTTCGAAACATCTCCAAGTCTACTGCTCACGCTGGCTTTTAGAAAAGTGTATTTAGCCCACAAATGTGCAATAAAATGACATCAGGGCCACTTTAGTCCCAATCAATACGATAATCTAAATATAATCTCTGAGGAGGAAAACAATCGGTGTCCTTTCTGCGACGGTCACGTGACCTCCTGTCTGTCCGCTAAATGAGTTTTGAAGTGATATTTGGGGCTACTGTCCGGTTACATTTCCAAAAGGAGCAAATGAAAGAAGAACATTATTGACTGCAGTTGTTGCTCCCTGCGACGCAAAGCAGCCTCTTTTTTTTTTTTTTTTTTTGTTTCGCTGTCAATTTAAATGTTGTTGAAAAGAACTCGGTTGTATAAGAAGTGCTGAGAAGACACAAGTAACAGAACATGAACTTTAAGAGTACACCTAAAAATAGAGCTAAAGTTATTGGGCTTTATTAGGGAACTCATTTCAATGATGAATTCAAATTATTGACAAACTGAATACTATCATAAAAATGCTAAAATACCAATAATGATAATACCATTGATGTAAATATGATATAAATACCGTAATTTCCGGCCTACAGAGTGCACCTGGTTATAAGCCTCGGTACACAGAAAGACTTTAACACTAGCTTATAACCAGGTGCGCTAACGCCAGCGCCGCGCTAACCCCAGCGCCGCCCTAACGCTAGTGCCGCATCAACGGCAGGGTTGAAAGGATGTGAAAAAAGGCGCGGCTTGTAGGCCGGAAATGACGGTAATACAATTGGAATATTAATACCACTGCGCTAGCAGTATTAATAATAGTAATGTTAATGTTGCCTTAATTAGCTACATGACAGTCAAATTGTTAGAAGCCGTTCTCAGCGCGATGCAACCACAATCGCAAAGGTCGTCCTGAATCTCATCAAATTGCGTACAACGAGTGTACGCACAGTAGCTATACGGGAATGTCTACAGTGGAGCGGTTATCGGGCCTCCTCTTGCCCCCCGGGATAAGCGTCTAATCCTCATCCGCATGCCTTTTCCGGTGCCGCCGTTATTTCCACGTGGACCAGAGGAGACCAACTACCAACGAGGACCTAATCCCAGCAATGTTCCTCGGAGGCCTCGAGCTGCAGGGGGGGGAAAGACGCAACAAACGTGGTCCCTCAGGGAACCGACGAAACAACTTTGAAAAGCTCCTGTAGGTCTGCTTAAAAAAAAATGTTTGAGAACCAAATATCTGGTTGCAGCCATCAATCGCTTGTCTTCATCGCCGATCCCGCTGGTCTTTACTCGCAATGAAGCGGGAGCTCACCGAGACGGCGACTCAACAGTCGCAACCCCCCCCCCCCCCCCACGAGTGGAGCGTAATGAAACACCGGGACTGCCGATTAAAAGTGATTATTCCGCTGCCGCTGTCACTGAATGGGAGTCGTGGGGCCTTGGGGGTGGGGCGTGGGGGGGGCAATGACGGGAGATCAGAAACTACAGGGGAAAGGGGGGCATAAGGCCACCTCCACATTTGGGGTGTGTTTGTTTTTGGCTTTTCTTTCACCTGCGACCTGTTGCCGTGTCTCATTTGAACGCCGATGATGTCGTAACGCCATCGTGGCACAAAGACATCTCTAACTTGATTTGACGAGATAAAATTGATTTTAAAAGCCAATGCGTCTGTCCCGTTTCTTTACGTCATCCCAGTCAAGGTCAGTCATCTGCAAAGCTTGACTTGAGGACACTGGACTTTTTTCGTTGGTGTTGATTTTGTTGGGTTTTTTTTTATTCTTTTTTCCAACAATGAACCAACCGAATCACCATACTCAATTGCTCATAGCTTTGTGATGAAAGGGTGAAAACTCGACAGGAAATCTCACATTAACAATGGCCGAGTCGTTGGAAAACACCAACATTTCTACTACGAATGATGCTACAATTGCAGATGTCAAGTCTAAGAAATGATAAATATTCCTAATTATTATTATTTTTTTAAAAATATATATTTGCAATTTAGTGCAAATTTGAATACATTTGAAAATAAGTCTATTTTTATTGAATGTGAAATTATTTTTGAAGTACTTCAAATTCTAAATTTGTTTACATGTTTGGAAAAAAAATGTAAATGTACGATTTATGAACATGAAATATTTAAAAAAAATTAAAGCCAAAGATAAAAAGTAAATACATTTAAAATATTTTGTATAAAATTTTGCAAATCTGTATTTTTTCCAAAATACTAAATAAATATTTTTACAATTGTTTTACTGAATTAAAATATTTTGAAAAAAATACAAGCTACAAAATCCAACACTTGAAATGTGAATAAACATCTTTTTAAAAAACTTTAAATTTTAAGAAAATTTAAGCATAAACTATTTTGCTTTAAAAAGTTTTTTAAAAAATGATAATACAATACGTATTTGCTTTTGTTATTGTAGACTCGAAAAGATGCTCGCTACCGTATCATTGGCTTAATAATATATGTATTTTTGCAATGAGAGTTCCGTTTTGAAACATTGAAGATGCTTAGCAAGTGTGCGCATAGGAAGAGGAACTATGTCGAACTAAGTGAACCACTACACTACTCAGAGTCCGGACAAGAACTATTGACGACAAACATAAAAGATTCACATTCCTTTACTGAAAGCGGAGACAAAGACAGTCAAACAAAAAAATATTTAAAATCAACCTTGCGACCAAAGCATTTCATTTAAGAATCGCTACTAAACATGAAGGAGAGCAAAAGATCAAAAGATCAACCCAAAAAAAAAAAAAAAAAAAATCAATGTGCCTTTTCTGTCTGCAATTGTCCGATGATGTCAGCTGTGTTTAAAAAAAAAAAAAAAAAATGTTGAAAGTGACTCCCGCCTTTCCTGCGCCTCCTCGCGCGCAACAAAGACGGCCTCCTGCGTCGCCTGCATAAAACATGAGCGCTCTGTATGGATTGTGGAGGGGGGGAAAACGCCGTGCGCGACGTTCACAACGGGAAGCGGGACAAACCGTATGTGTACACGCATAATGTGGATTCCTAATGGATGATTACATAAGTCCTGCGGGGTGCGTCGGATTTACTTTCCTCCTCGACAAGACTTCCTTAAGTGTGGGCTGAAAAGAGCTCACGTCTCCGTGCACTCCGATAAAGTCAAATTTAAAAAAAAAAAAAAAAAAAACGGTACTGGGACACACACGGGGCTTTTGCGTCCGTTTTCGCTTGGCTTAATTTCAGCCCGTCGTGGCCAGACTTAAGGCGCCCATTTACAACAAAGAAAGCCAGGCTGACCTCGGCATGCACGCGCACGAACTCGAACGCGCGCTCCTCCGCGACTCTCGTTTTCGGCCGTCCCGTCGAGTATGTGCGATAAATCTGCACTGCACTTAAAGGCTACTTTCCTCCACTCAGATGAGCTGTTTGAAAAGGAAGTAAGTTGAAGACTTTTGCTGGAGATAAGACGCAAACTCCCCGCAAGGAAAGACAAAGCTGAGATTCAAATCCCGATCCTCAGAAGTGTGAGCCACTCGTGCTAACCGCAAGGTCACATTGCTGCCCGGCAGTCATTCAAGTACAATTTCATCGTATCGTAAGCCAATCCCCCGCCACAAAAAAAAAAAAAAAAAAAAAACTTTAATCGATAATTGGGGAACTTGGAAATTATTGTATTTATAACTGGAAGAATCTTTCTGAACGTTTTGTTTCCGATAAAGCCCAACCGCCGGGAAGAGATCGAATCAACGGTGCAAATCTCCACACGGTACGGACAAGATTCAACCTTGGACCTCTGAACTGCGAGGCATACTCGCCGACCACTACCACACTCTGTTTCGAAACGTGAAATTAAGAGCAAGAGCTCGCAATACATAACTCTCAGGTCAGCGTAGAAATGACTATTTTAGCGTCGCTGGAGTGAGAAACCTCCGCCGAGGCCAAATCAGGGTTGCCGGCGTCACCCAAAATGATATTCAGTTCGCAGGCGCCGCGCGGAACGCCGTGATGGATTGTCCCGCCACCATTTCCAATGAATTACAGATAAATGAGCATCCAGAGAGATATCGTGTTGCCTTTTGAAAGTGCGGCGAGCTCAGAAGGCGAGCAATTGTCTTTGGAGGGGAAACTGGATCGCTCTCAAGGGCTGCACGAGGTGGTCCGGGAGTCCAGCCATTTTCATGCATTTGCATCTTAACCTTTCTGCATAATTGAAAAAGTGGTTCTCTGGCGCTGCGATATGGTAATTGCTTTCCATTTCTGCCAAACACTTTCTGGATCTCAGAGGGAGCATCTGTCTTTGCGGGGACCGAAGAGACCCGCACGTGTCGCCCCTCCGTCTTCGAGCGCTCCAAATGCATTTGGGCGATTATTTTCGCCAGCGGTTCGACGTCGACAAGTCTTGATTACAAGACCCGCGTAAAGTTGACGAACCTTCAAAGGGCAGCGGACGGAAGGAGGGAGCGGCGGTGGGACGGGGGCGGAAGGATGAAGGATAGGGGCAGTCTTTTTTCATGTGGTTTCATCCCTCTCTAAATGGCTTCCAGAAGCGAGGGCGCTGCAAGGCCCCGCCGCTTAAATCAAAGCTTTTGATGACACGCTACTGGTTTAGTCTAGTTGGGCCCACAAGATGGAAAGAGTCAAAGGTGAGCCTTTGTTCTGAACTGCCAGGCTAGGAGGGTAAGGTGAGCCTACGCGTCGACGCATCGTGGGCCCTCACAAGTTCGACAAGATCAAACGGGATCTGAGAGGCTTCCCTTTTGAACCAAATTTGATCCATATAAAACACGTGGACCACACAAATTCATGTGCACTGAAGGCGAAATTGTCGAGAAATGTTTCTGTACATTCGTGGCCGTTTCTCTATAAGTGCCCTGCGATTTCAAGGGGTCGGTTACACCAGTTCTCGCTCAATGTCAGATGGAATGAGAATCCAGTTCACCCAACTGAGGAAAAATAATAAAATACATTTTCAGTTTAGTGTCATGTGTAAATTGATGCTGAATTGCTATAGAAAACTGTTGAGTCTTTCCTTTAACGGGTACCACTTTGCGATGAAGTTTTAGCTCTCTTCCCCTTCATGTTGGGTTCATTGAAGACTGTAAATTGTCCGCAGTTGGGAATGTGAGTGACGTGTCCAGTTTCTACCCGAGGATTGCCAAGCGTCAGCTGGCATAGGTTCAGCTCACCCTAACCTTAACGAGGACAAGCGGTTCAGAAAATGGATAGACGGAAATACAGCAATCTTCACGGTGGGATGATAATAATAAGCGCATAAAACGTAAAGTACGATCGGAGATCGGGGTTCAACTCACCACTGAATCCAAATGAAAAGAGGAGACGCAACGACATCTGGACCACGGCTATCTGGAGAATTTTGCTCAAATTCCAAATTTTTCCATTGCTAGCGTCCAGCGCATTAGCCAAGAACATAATCAGAACATCATGGATGTGCAAAAACCTCCAGCAGCGCTTTTGTGACACAATATTTGATGTTGCACTTTCTTCGCGGCTCCAAAGCCGCAGAGATTAAAACCCGCTTATTCAGACGCCGCCCGAGATTTCCACAAAGTCTTTAGTGTCCGACGTGAAGGGGGGTTTGATCTGCGCAAACAGACCCAAAAACATGACAGGTGACACCCCATCAGCGCCATCTTTCATCTATATCTGAGCGCGCCAACGCCGCGCAGCATCAAAACAAATAACTCAACTCAAGAGGACGGCTGACAGATGAATACGCTCGTCTTCGGCAAACCAAACATCTGCTGTCTGTTTGTACAGATGCCAGCGTCCCCCCCGCTGCATCTTCTCTTCTACTTGACTGGATGGCTAGCACAAAAGTAGCAACAGTTTAACATCAGGTCAAAAGGCGCGACGCCGAAGAACGGGCGCTTCTCAGAAATGAGCATCTGCGACGGGCAAAACAGCCCCTCGCCGTGAGGCGGCACATCCCCACCGGCGGCGTGGTGGTTGGATTAGCCCAAGCCGTTTGCCGATGACGTCGTTCGCTTCAAGCGGAAAGGTTTGCCAGCGATCAAATGTAAAGCCGGAAAACATACGAGCCGAGGCGAGAATGCGTTACGCGCCCCGTGACGCAGTTGAGTTATCTTTACGCCTTCGGGAGAAACTATTAAGACTGCTTCCGTTTGCCATTTTAAGGGAATAAAAAGCTTGCGGTGGGACGGTTGTGAAGTGTTGATCAAACAAAACCGGGCATCATTAGGGCCTTTGCGCCAGGCTATATATTGTTAGACTGAATCTGTTTTTTGTGG
Source organism: Syngnathoides biaculeatus (assembly GCF_019802595.1). Classification (NCBI taxonomy): domain Eukaryota; kingdom Metazoa; phylum Chordata; class Actinopteri; order Syngnathiformes; family Syngnathidae; genus Syngnathoides; species Syngnathoides biaculeatus. The sequence goes on along the minus strand of NC_084643.1, from coordinate 10,862,865 downwards.
CGCCTCAACATACTCAAAAATATATCCCATTTTGGGACGCTTATGTATTCTAGTGAACATTTATGTTTTTTTCAGGGGGGGGGGGGGGGGGGGATCCCAAACGCAAACCGTAAAAACTCACTCAGTACCGGCCGCTGGAAAGTTGGAAACCGTTTGCCCCCGACGAGGCTTGACTGAACGGACGTACGAACAACTCTGAAGGACTCGAGCAAATCGAACAGGAAGACCGGGAAGACGGCCATTTTGCTTGAGGCTTTTTACTTTGATCAATTTCACTTGGGGAATTCATCTTAGGTGAGCCTTAATCGGAAGCAGGTCCACTCGACTAGTGTCGCAAAACTTTTGTCAGCCTCCGTCATTAGGCCTGCATGTGAAACTTTGCTTTTTGGGATTCATCTAAAACCGAATCATACTGAACCCGAGACAATATCAAAGTAAATACAAATATTTCAAAGATTGAAACAAATTCATCTGCTTCCCGACACTCAAAAATACAAAAAAAACATTGAAAAAGAATCACTTTTCAAATGAATATAAATGACTGACAAAAAGGATAAAATAACATTGAACATGTCTTTGACCTTCGGTGGTTAATGCGTTTTCACTGAGTGCTTTTCTACCTCCGAGGCACTCAAAGCGCTTTGACATCATCTCCTTATGACACAATATGAGGAGCAACCGGGGGGGGACAGTATTTTATCGCAAGGACACTTTGGTGTGGTCACAGAATAGAACCCACAACCTTCAGACTGGGATCGATCACCTGGGCCGAACCGCCATGCTCAAAGAAGACGTTTGATGTCTTTCAAGCAAGTGATATTGGTTAGTTCCTGCAGTACAGCTGATGATCTCTCACGGCGCATCAACGTTGAGGATCACTGCACGAAACAAATTGACGACGCTAATTTAGCATCTAATGAGGGCGGAGCAGGACATTCAAGTTCGGAGGATTCGCCGTTTAAAAAGAGTGCGAGGACCCCATCGCTGCTGCTGCTGCTGCTGCTGCTTACTGCCGTAATTCTTATTGACACTAATGAGTCCCTGACTTCCTCCATCCATCCCTTAAGTCCGGCGCAACGTCAACCGCATCCACAGTCGGAGCCGCGGTGCTAATTTCATCGACAGCGTCGTACGTGGAAGTCTTCCCTCCGAGTCACGATCGATACAAAGTTTGTTTAAGGAGCCGCTCATGTCCGCGGCAGACAATAACGACATGGCGGCCGATTGCAGCCACGACGGATGAAGACAGCCGGGACGCGGTGCGATCGATACGGCCCCGGTCTCACCGTTGTATCGCCTTTCTTTCGAGCTGTCACCGTTGTTTGGGAGACCTCCCTTGCTGCAAAAAAAGTTGCAATTACCACAAACCCTGAACTTTTTCCCCCAAAACGAATAACGCAGCAGCGCATTGTTAAGAGCATGCAAAAAGAAGCTTCTCGCCATTTTCAACATGTGCTAAAGAGAACAAATAATTGTTCATTAAAAGGTAAAAGTTAATAACAATTGAAGAGTGAGTGTGAAAGTTTGTCCGTGCTCTGTGATTGGCTGGCGACCAGTTGAGGGTGTACTCCGCCTCGCGCCCAAAGATGGCCGGGAAAGACTCCGGCAAGGTTCAGAAAATGGATGGATTGATGGATGGGAATTTAATAAAAGCGATTCGGAAAATTAGTCCTCTTGTTCCTAAGCTGAGTTCAGGGTACATTTCGTTTTCTATTCATTGTTTTTTCCGTTTGTTTTTTTTTGTTTTGTTTAGTCACTTTTCTTTGCTAACTGGGTGTCTATGGAAATATTAAAGGAATTTTTCATTTTTTTAAGCTAATGTTAGCATTTTTTTTTTTTTCTAGCCATGTATTTTGAAATGTTACAATGACAAATAGGCTGAGAGTTTTTTGTCACTCATGTAGAAGCTGCTCGGCACTTCATACGAATTGGCTAGTACGAGCTTTTGGTTAGTGAAATTGAGCTATGCCGACCCAAGACTGAGGTTGAATCTGAGATCCGGGTGTTCGGGTATGGCGTATGCCTTCCACATAAAAAAAAAAAAAACAACAACACTATTTTAGGTACATTGAAGACATTTTTCCAAAAGGATGGTTGTGAGCGTTAACGGTCGTTTGTCTATTTGTGCCCTGCAACTGACTGGTGACCAGTCCAGGGTGCACCGTTCTTCTGGTCCAAAGTCCACTTGGACAGGCTCAAGGCGCGCTTAAAAAGACAAGCCCAGAAAATGGATTCAGGGATGGATGAATTTTGCTCTTTAATCACGTCTGCAATGAATGTATTCAATCCATTGTGGTGCGGATCAAACGGCAAATTGTTTTCTCTCTCTTCGAATCGCTCATCCATCGCCATCTCTTCCTGTATCTGTCCCTCTATTTCTTTCCACTACCCCCCCCCCGCGCTCGCTCGGCTTCATTGTCTTCAGGTCGGGGGTGAAACATGTCAGCCCACACGAGGCCCCGGCGCAGTCGCGGCCTCCTCAGCCGGGACTGCGCCACACAACACCCATAATTCAACGTTTTAAGCAGGCTGCCCGATAAAGAGAAGCCTCACACATGGCTGACTATGTGGGTCAGTCTTGGATCGTTTGCAGAGGAGGAGACCAGAGACTGGCACCAGATTCACCCCACGGCCCCCCACCTCAAATGTGTGAATGTGTCGTCTTCGCCTAGAAGCTGGAGGCCGGACCCCCCCCTCTGGGTCATCCCAGCCAACTCTTCTATGGGAAACGTGTCCTCTGGTGCCTTCCTCAGAGATCCCCCCCCCCCCCCCCAAAATCCTTCAACCGAATGCACCCAGATGCCTTTGTGAGCTCCGGGGACAAAATGGGGGGGGGGGGGGCGGGCGCTTTTGGGGCCACCAATTAGTCCTCCCCCATGGGGTGACATTGCCCATGAATAGAGGGACCTCCAAACCGTCCACGCATATAATCTCAGCTGTCTCTTTAGAGGCGACACTGTCACAAGCGCACAGATTCAACCTTGTTTTCGCAGGAGTCCGATTCTTGATTTAAAGGCGCGGCTCGTTGGTGCGAGGAAAAAAAAACAACCGCCCGGATGCTGGCGAGCCACTTTGTCACGGCGGAATTTCTTCCTCTTCACGTGGGTTCATCCCAGAAGAAATACAAAGATGACTTTCAGACAAGGTGATTTTTTTTTTTTTCGCCCCATCAATCAACGAGTGACAGGAACCACAAAAGAGTGGGAATCCATTACCAAAACAAACAAAGACAGAGCAAGACCGTCGACTGCAGGAAGCTCGAGCACAAGGGGCGACTGTGTAAACTAAAGTGCTGACTGAGAAGACCTGGGGGGGGGGGGGGGTCACCTACACCATGTACAGCTGCCGAGAAAACCTCGCAGATGTTGAGACGTCTTAATTGTTGCTCGACGTCGCTTATGACGAGCAGAGGAAAACGGAGACATTTCGGGAAGCCATCTGAAAATAATCGCGATGCAAGCAGTTCCACACTTCACTCATCTGAAAACGAAAATGTCAGAGTTTCTTGACTAATCTGGACCCGGTCTGGACCCAATAGACACAACATTAGGTCCGCTTGCACAACCCAATTAGAGAGGTGTGGAACTACCAAAACAATAATCTTCGGTTTTGATGGAAACCGTTCGAGAAAAATTCATTTCAGAATATATTTATTCGGATTGACGTTTCTGTGAGCTTGGAAGAAATGGGTCACTCAAACAAGGCCGGATTTACACTGCAAGTTGAAACGGCCATTGTCAATTTAGTGCATTCATTTTTTTTTATTTTTTTTTTTCATTTCCATCCAATCATCCATTATCGATAGTGCTAATCCTCATTAGGGTCACAGGTGAGCTTGAGGCTATCTCAGCTGACTATGTACGAGAAGCCGGGTCGACCCTGGACTGGTTGTCAGCCAATTGCGAGGCACATACAGCGTATAGACAAATTTCCATCTGTGGACGTCTGTCAAAGAACCGAAAAGTCCTTGATTCAAACCCTGGAGGCATAAATTCAAACCAATAGTTCCACCGTGCCAGCCAGGAGTAAAAAAAAGTACTACGCTAGTTTTCTGGGGTGAAAATTCCCAACCATAATCGTCAAAAGCATTAAAAAGCCAACCTAACCTCTCTCACTACGATGCGGCGCCTGCAAACTGCAATCATAACAATCCTGCAACGTAAATCTCGATTTCCGATGCAGCTCTCGCGTTGGAGGGTTTGTCGTGTGTCTGTAAATGCCACTTGATTGCATTCTCCTCGGGGAAGACCGTCTTTAGGGAGCTCAGGAAGCCATCCAAAACCAAAGACCGCACAAGAACGTCTTCTCCGCTGCAATCCGATCGCACCTCCTCACAAATGTCAGACGTGACGAGACGCCGCGGCGGGTGAACGTCACAAAGTCATCGCGTATCTGCTCGGAAGGAGTCACATTTATGAAAAATGTGAACGTGTTTGCCTTCGAGCAAATGAACACGATGAAGGCAATCACGAATAGAGTGAAATCTATGATCGAAGATTTCTTGAAAGTTGCTAACATTTCAGTGTGTTTTCTCTGCAGCGAACTCCCCACGCACCCACACACATGGTACACACACGTTCACCCTGGAGAAAAAAAAAAAAAAAAGAATGAAGGAGAAGCACATAAGCTCTTTGTTGGCGGCCATCAGCCGAGAGCACAGGCAGGCTATTTTATGCTCGGCTGGAGAGTTAGGCAGCGATTTATCTTTGTTTCACTTCGCATACCTGAGGAATACGCGTCTATTCCCAAACTGGGTGAGGAGGTGAGGGGCAAGTGGTATATGGACTACAATTCCAAGCGAAAACCCCCCTGAAAAAAAAGAGGTTTAGAGACGTGTGATGAGAGGCTGATGGTGTCAAGCGTTCACACGGGAAGAGAAGGAGATGCAAGGTGCAAGGCAACAGATCAATACGAGACAACCACAGCGAGGCCTAAAATAGTCTGGGCCCAAACCCAAATGATAGGACGGGCTGCACTTCTTTTTTTTTTTTTTTTTTTTTTTTTTTAAGATTAAGCGTGTTACCACTGACGTCATCTTTTTCTACCCTCTTCATCTCTGTTCACCGACTTGCAACAAAAAGGAGCCGGCTGTCCACACACACACACACACACACACACACACACACACATTATTGCCTATTTAATGCGTTGTGTTAAAAACACTAACTGGGAATTTCAAAAATGTTGTAATTTCTCGTGGTGTGAATAACAATGCAGCGGAGTAACACGTTTGTATTCGGTCACGGTTAAAGTGTCTCGGTACAGGCAACAGAGCGATTAGTGGCTCGCAGCTGCGCCACACAATTCTAAGAATCAGTGTTTGAATCTGGGCCCTGTCCCACGTGGCGGACGGAGTGGGTGTTGGAAGACCGGTGGCACCTTAAGGTTGTGTTGACTGAGAGACGCTTCAGGCTAGAGGGAGCATTGCCATGGAGACTCTGGTGTGTTCGTAGGAAGAGTTTTTATCCGGTGTGACGGTCCGAGCGCTCCCCCGTGCTGAAAAGTCTCCCCGTGATTAACGCTCATGCGCGTGTATTTTGTAAACTTGCGGCCATTCTGAAACATCCCCACCCATGCTTCAACACGTGCCATTCAGAAAGACGAACACAGCCAACGTACATATAAGTGTATATCTTTTAATCAACTTTTGTTTTAAGGGTTAGGATATGATGACGCATGTTAGCTCCCTCTATGCAGACGAAGGGGAACCACGAGACCGGGGGATTTCCCAGTAAGCGTCTGCTGCGTACCCAGAGTTCCCCTGTTAGTAACGCGTGCGCATTCATCACAAGGAGACTTCTCGGCACGGGGGAGCGCTCAGACCGTCACACCGGTAGCCGGTGTGGGTTCTGCGACTCCTCGTCAGGATCCTGGCTCCACCGTTGTGGATGTGCTGGAGTTCCTGCCCGAGGTATGTTTTTATAGACCGGCGGTGGTTTGTGTATTTGCGGTGTAATAACGCTGGTGTTAAGCGGTGGATTTAGTCCCCACTGTAGGCCGAGGGTACTAAATGGACAACCCGCCACGAGTACACGGTACAGTATATTAATTTAGCCGTATCGGCAGGAGATAGTTTGCGTTAGAGCTGCAGTTGACTTTGTAATAAATAATAACAATCATAATTTTCTTTGTAAAGTCACATTTTTGATACATCTCGCATATTGTATATGTTTAGAGTGTGCAAGTGAACCAAATTTTGCGGCCGGCGACGGCCATTCAATTGCCAGCAGCACACAAGTGTGCATAATAAATGCTGTTAAATGAGAGAAGGCCCGTTCATTGTCTCTCGCTGCTGCATTCGCGTGGCTTAATGAGCAGAGACGAGCTCCAGCTTCTCGCTGACCTAGAAAATGTAGAAAGCAAGCAATAAATAGCCAAAGTGTAAATGGAAGCCTAAATAAAAATAAAGGAGAATGCTGATGATTTTGGACACGCGGGCTCATTAGCCACTTCAGAGGAATTCATCGCATTGTGCGGCCGAGACGCTCGCGCTCTCTCCTCCCTCCCTCCCGCCCTCCTCGGGCTCAATTAAGCTACAGTAAGTAAAACAGCGGTGCACCCTGTCACATTCCATCCGCTCGCGCTCACGGAGAGACCCCGCTAAAACAAACGGGCCTTTAAAGAAGCCCACTCCGGCGGCCATTACCATACGAACAACTCACAATGAAGCACCTCGGCGGAGCCTCCGCATAAAGAAAGGTCTGTGTACACTTTGACGGTCATGCTCGGATTAGCTCCCGCTGCTGCAATATTTACCTCGCGAGGCGGGGGGGCCAGGGGGTTCGCACACCTAAGAACACACATGCGCACAGCAGGGTGGCCAAAAGTGCAGAGGAAAAGCACACACACAAAAGCTCACCGACAGGAGGACGATACTCTGCCACTGACGGGTTATTTTTTGGATTTTTGATTCCAGCCAGCCTTTGACCCCAAAACACTTTTTTTGTCCAGGACATTGCAAACATCCAGCTGTCCGCCAGTCAATTGCAATCAAATAGCTAGCTCCCGGCTTCGAACTCGCAATCTCTCGACAGTGAGGCAGCCGGCTAACCGCTACTTCGCCCCAAATGGGTGGCTTTTCTACGCCACATATCCAGCAGAGTTGCAGATCTGCTTAACCGCAACAGCAGTTGACACGGTTACTGAGTGACAATATGACCAAAGAACTGCGGAAAAAGTGATTAAATTCACTTTTTTCGTGGTCCCAAAACGTGGGGACTGGTTCACTGTGTCCTGTAAGTGGGAACAAGAAATTGGGACTGCACCATTTTGACACTTTTCTGATACATTTATCGAAATCAATTCTCCAAACAAAAATCAACAATAGCATTTGAATGATTTCTGGCAGCTAATCAAGCCAATTTACGACCACTTGTCCCCCCCACCAAAAAAAAAAACCTCGTCTCCGAAAAACGATTTTAGTTTATCCGAATGGTGTTGCAGTCGCTAACCACGGCACATCCTGAATAATTTACTCATGTGAAAACCTCTTCAAGTAAGACGACTTTATTGGATGTACGACTTAAAAGTGGCTCATTTTGGACTGCGTTGTACTGTTTGGGGCTTTGCATTTCTCATTTACGGGCTACACGTCTGCTGTTTTGTATTTTCCCCAACCTTGACTAAAAGATCGATGTGGGAACTCGTTGCAACGGTGACGGTCACACACCCTCCATCTGTCAAGAACCTCCGGTACGGGGGCGGATCCAAATGCAGGATTTCGAGGCAGAGGCATAATGTTCAATGCAGTCGATTCCGGAAAGTGGGTCATGCGCGGTGTAGCAGTCTGACGAGGCAGAGGTACAGAAACGCCGGATCCAAAAAACATGCAGCAAGGTCTGATGACTATGGGGCAAACAACTCTACAGGACAGGATCAAACAGAAGGGAAGAGAATCGCTGTGACTACGGTTAGCAGAGAGTCCCACAGGCAGTGAATGCAACTCACTAACGCAAGGCAACGAACTGGCAAATGCCAGTGACAAAAACTTCAATCCCCGTCTAATTACAGTCCCAATGCGAGCGGGGACAGGTGTCACCGCCCACAGCAGTGGCGTGGCCACGCCCCTCTTGGCAGTGCCCAAGTCTCGCTCATGACACCACCTGCCTCAATTCACGGATGTGAGGACCGAAAATTCACCGGTGGCCTTAGACCAACTCTGGACTTCCTGGAACTAAGTCTCAGAGGGAAAAAAAACTGTGACCCTGATGAAATGAATGTGAGCTTCTTCAAGAGACCCGAATGGAACATCCCCCCCCCCCCAAAAAAAAAAAAAAAATGCCACGTACACTGAGTAACATCACAACCAATCAAAGTGCAGCGTACGATGAGTCACGTGTAGATTGCTGGTTTGCTTTTTAGCTTGGAGGGTTCGACGATCCCGGGTCGGTTCTGGAACCGACGCCGGACCCGCATGCTCAATGACTGTATGGCCCGTGTCGACAACGCTATCGTCAACCTCTGTCCGACATGCGGGCAGGGCCCTCCCGACGCGCAGCGCGTCTTCAACTGCGCAGCGGCTCCCACCAACGCTGACCGTGACGGACTTGTGGAAAGGCCCGAAGGAAGTGGCTGCCTTCCTGGAACTAGAAGTCGAACGAACAATGCGATTGCCTGCCTCCTACAACAACGACAACAACAGTCACATGTAGGAAGTCTATAATCACCATGTGAATGGTGACGGACAGATCAGTCAATGACTGCTAAGTCGGATCGGACTCGAATGACGGAAGAATGCAAGCTGACTAAGGGAATCAAATCCAGTGCGGGGGAGAAAAAAAACAAAACTTTTGTAGGTCTCAAAAAGTCGTCTTGTTTGGTGTGATTATCACATGATAAACGTCGATGTAAAAGTCGCCTCTCAAGCGGAAGCCACTCAAATAACTCAACTCGGGCCTTCGGGCTAGCAGGGAAGCACACTTTAGAATTTGGTCATTTCCTCCGCTAACCTTCGAAACCCACAGAAGCAAACAAAAGCCTTATCGGCTCAAACACAGATACGGGGGGGGGGGGGGGATATCACGTGATTTACTGGCTTACCTCATCCAAGTTGTTTTTTTTTTTTTTGCCTTATCTTTGCATTTGATCACTCGCTCGTGTTGAATGTTCTTTTGTGACGGCAGGCGGTAGGGCGACGCGATCACGACAACTCGGCCCCCCCGAAACACGAAAAATCGGACACATCCTGCGCTCCGGCGGAGTCGCTCGGTCGTCTGGCCGCACTGCCAACGCGCGCGCACGGGTCGAGATCGGATTCAAAAGCGCGATTTGGTGTCCTCGCCGCTCTCTGATGTGGAAAATTGCAAACATATTGTCATTGAGGGAAAAATGAAGGAAAGCAGATGGCGCTTTAGCATACGTCGCTTTAATGCTCCCATGAGCGTCTCTGTGAAGCGCGCGAGTGGGCTTTAGTCACCGTGTGACGTCTGCACCAACTCGACGGCAATTCAGACGATGACAGACGCGCAGGCAGAAGCGCGCCGGTGCCTCGATAGCCGACCATTTTTCGGTTCTATTGCAAATCACCTTTCACCGTTGAAATGAATGGAAATGTCACTAAACCGTTCCGACCTTCCCCCCCAAAAAATTGCAAAGTTTTTTTAAGAAGAAAAAACGGCACTCTAGTCTGTGATACTGTATATTACTTTGTAAAGTCATATGGTAATGACATAATTATAGCATATAGAAAAAAATGTATTCAGTTTTCCAGCCCATATCCTCCTACTACTGTTTTTAAATGTACTTTAAATGTACTGTAAATTGGATTGGATTGCATCTAGAATGTACAGAAATAAAACCGTTTTCATCTTTTTTCTTATTCAAGGTAATGCACAACATAGTGCTGCTCCTTCCCGTGTTTGTGCAGTAAAATACAAATATACAAATATACAGCTGACCACCACTAGTACAGCACAGTAAATGGTAAAAAGTCACGTGGCTCGTCAGACATGTTGGGCATGTGACGTAACAGCACGTGACAGATCGAAGTATCCCCAAAACACTGATAGTACTTTGCTGGGAAGAACATTCAAACTCGAGATAAACTCTTCCTGAGACAAAGCTAACAGTTTTCAGCGCAATCCAGTCCAACGTACTCTTCATGTACAGTTCAGTTCACCCGTGTGCACATTTTCTGCACGCTCGTGTGTGCCACCGTACAGCATGAGCAGCAAACTCCGTCTCGGGGCCATTAAAGCTTCTCCAAAGCTTATTACCGCTCACATGTGAGGATAGCGTTTCGTCACCCCCCCAGGTAATAAAGTATGCCGTTTGTTCCCTTACAAATGGCCGCAATTGTGACACGCTCCCCCATATGTCCGATGGAGAGATTGCTATCGTTTTAAAAGGTAACCAAAGCCGCTTCACTTGGGAGGTCCTCCTCCCTCCCCCCTTACCTTCTCTGCGGATACGTCCCACTGTGACAGACATATCTCCGTTAAGCTCTATTTACTCGAGAGCTACAAACCTACCGACCTCCCCCTCTGCGGTTTTGTTACTACTCTTGCACAACTACATACACACACACAGACATATATATATATACACATACCGTAAATACGTACCAGCCTACAGAGCGCACCTGGTTACAAGCCTCACCCAGTACATTTGTAAAGGAAATACCATTTGGTACATACATACGTACATACGCCGCAGCTGTGTAAAAGCCGCGAGTGCCCACATTGAAACGCGAGATTTTTACAAAGAAAAATAGTACACAAAATGAGTTTTACGCTAGTGGCACACTAACGCTAGCGCTAACAGGGCCGGTTGAAATAAAACTTACTCGTAAATATCAATGAGACACGCCAGTAACACTGCAGCAACACGCTAGCGCAGCGCTAACAGGGCCGGTAAAAGTCACTTCCTCGGCACATATATTCCACCGGTCTCATTCTTACCTGTTCCGTTCGAGTGCCCCCCTTACGGCCGTCAGAAAAAAATGAACAAATTAGCCGCAACACCGCACAAGCCGCAGGGTTGAAAGTGTGTGAAAAAAGTCGCAGCTTGTAGGCCGGAAATTATGGTGTGTGTGTGTGTGTGCTGTGGCGACCCCTAACGGGACAAGCCGAAAGAAACTTAATTTGTATTATTATTATTATTACATATTACTGTATATATATATATATATATAATTCTCTGATAGTATGAACGGTATCTTAGCTTTACTCTTTATCCCCAATTTGTACTAGATGACGTTATATCCATTTTTCATTCATTTATCTTCCGTTCCGCCTATCCTCACTAGGGTCGCGGGTGCACTGCGGCTATCCCGGCGATCTTCGAGCGCGAGGCCCACATAATATTTGTGCGTACTAATCGTACGGCCGCATGGTGAGTGGCCCGGGCAGGTAATTGAGGCCACGCAGGCTGCCTCGCACGTGCAGACGGTCGACTGAGAGGCTGCAGAGCGGGAATGGAAATCGCAGCTCTCCAAAAGCGTCACACCTCCGCAGAATAAATGACAAACTTTTGGAGTATTAAAACGGAGGGAAGCCTTGCAACAGTTAAGTGCGCCTTACTGAAAATATATGCCTCACTAAATACTGTATGTATCACATATCATCCTGGAGGGATTAGCCATTTAACTTGGAAAAATTATCCAGCCGCCTATTTTCCACAGCAGTTTCCCAACTAGGTGCCAGACTGCCAAATAAGTGAAGAAGAAGAAGAAGAAGAAGAAGAAGAAATGAGCAATTCAACCCTTTTCTTTTTCTATGGCGCTCGTCCTCATTTGGTACCTGCAGCCCATTCCAGCTGACCCGGGTTGAAAGGTGGGGGACAACCAGACCGTTGGCCGGCCGGGCAACTACACGTGGACTCGTCTTCTATTTGCAGTAAATGGTCACATATTTGTGCATTTTTTCCAATAATTTGGAGATCGCCATGTTTGTAATTTCAATGATTTGTGTCATGGAATGAATGAGAAACGGCAGAAAGACTTATTTTGGTTTTCTCCAACCACTTATCCTTAATGTTGTGGTTTTTTTGTTTGTTTTTGTTTTGGGTTTGGGGGGGTGGGGGGCTTCTTTTTGTTTATGGTATAAAAACAAATGCATAAATACAATCATTTTGTGCCACATAAGTGTACATTTTGGCTCAGTGTTGGCCTCACAGTTCTGAGATCCAGGGTTCGATCCCAGCCCCGCCTGTGTGGACTTTGCATTTTCTCCCCGTTGCCTGCGTGGCTTTTCTCCGGTTTTCTCCCACATCCCCAAAACATGCAACATTCATTGGACCCTCTAAATTGCCCGTAGGTGTGATTGCGAGTGCGGCTCTTTGTCTCTATGTGCCCCGCGATTGGCTACCAACCGGTCCAGGGTGTACCCCGCCTCCTGCCCGTTCACAGCCCGGATAGGCTCCAGCATTCCCTGCGAAACTTGTGAGGATAAGCGGCTGAGAAAATGGATGGATGGATGGATAAGTGTACATTTCCCCATTTGGACCCTAAACCTCAGTTACATGAAGGCAACGTGCTAACCGCTAGACTACCGTGCTGCCCACATGAGAAACTGCGCGTCCATCCATCCATCCATCCATCCATCCATCCATCCATCCATCCATCCATCTTCAGGCAGGGGGGGATGGCGGGGTACACCGTGTACTGGTCGCCAGCCAATCGCAGGGCACGTACAATCAAACAACCGTTCACACTCGCGTTTACACCTATGGGCAATTTAGAGCAGCAAATCAATCTACTGAGCATATTTTTGGGGACGTGGGAGGGTAGAACATCCAAACTCCACACAGGTAAGGCCGGGATTTGAACCCCCGGTCCTCGGAACTGTGAGGCAGCTGCGCCGCCCGTTACAATCTATTTGAAGGTACGGTATTTAAAAAGAGTAACGTCAGAATTGATCTGGACTCCAGTCCGACGGGATGACATCGTCGCTGTGCGCACAACTTCCCGATTGTTCAGCATCTGGCCGAGTACGCACAAGCAAACGACTGCCGCAGCGACGCCAGCGCAAGCAGATGCCCCGACTGACCGAGTGCCCACGTGCAAGCATGAGCAAGGGCGGGCGAAGCGCGGCCCGGGGTCCACATACAGCACCGCTTCATTCTTTCATCGGGCCCACCGAGCTAGGATAAATTTACCTTCTTTATTTTTTTTTTTTTTCCACTCAATCTGTTCATTATTTTTGCGTATTAATTAGCATCGTTTCATAATTCTTACATATACTGCCCGAGAGGGGTTGCGCCATAAAAACTGTGCCACACAAATATGAGCGTCCATCTGAGATGAACGGGACAAGCCAAAAGAAACTTACTTTCATAATTTTTCCATATATGGGCTTCATATCTCGACATCCACGATAAAACTTTGTGTGTATCCCTCCTCCTGGCCACAGTTAGTTGGGTTCTGTTACAGCTTATCCCCAAGCATGGTGCAGATAAGCGGTGTAGAGACTTTAAGAAAAAAATGGATGCACATTTTATCAAGTAATTGCTGAATTAATTATGGTTAACCAAAGAGTGAGTTCATTACAATATGGTGATGACTGAATCAGCCATCCGCTTTCTTTGCCGCTTATCCTCACGAGGGTCGCGGGGCGTGCCTGAGCCTATCCCAGCTGTCAATGGGCGGGAAGCGAGGTACACCCTCGACTGGTCGCCAGCCAATCGCGGGGCACACAGAGACAGACGACAGTCACACCGACGGGCCAATTTAGGGTGTCCAATGGATGTCGCATGTTTGTGGGATGTGGGAGGAAAGCGGAGTGCCCGGAGAAAAGCCACGCAAGCCACGGGGAGAACACGCAAACTCCACACAGGCGGGGCCGGGATCGAACCCGGGTCCTCAGAACAGTGTGGCCAACGGTTGAGCACCTACCCCACTGTTCCGGATTACTGAATTCATTTGTTTTATGATGCTGATTTTTGGCGGCACGGTGGAGAGACTGGTAAAAGTGTTATTCTGACAGTTCTGAGGACCGGGGTTCAAATCCCGGTCCCGCCTGTGTGGAGTTTGCATGTTCTCCCCGTGCCTGCGTGGATTTTTTTCCGGGCACTTCGCTTTCCTCCCACATCCCAAAAAAAACGTGAATTTATTGGACAGTCTAAATTGCCCCTAGGTGTGATTGTGAGTGCAAATGCTCGTTTGTGTCGATCTGCCCTGCCATTGGCTGGCAACCGGTTGAGGGCGTACCCCGCCTCCTGCCCAATGACAGCTGGGATTGGCTCCAGCACTCCCGGGACCCTTGTGAGGATAAGCGGGTAAGAAAATAGATGGATAATACATAAGAAATACGACAAATATATGAATAATGTATTCAAAATAATGCTTTTTAAATAGACATTGTAACTCATTTGAAAAATGTACATATATTGATGAATATTTGCAATATTTATATTTACAAATGCCCGGGTCCATTTGTTCATTTTCAAAATGAAACGAGGCCTTCGACGTAGGGTCGACGTTTTCGCGGCCCAGTTCTCGAGAGACTTTGCATGCGACAAAGTGTCGGAAGTGACTTGAAATTCATGTTCCCAACTGAAATGATGACAATGGGACAAAAGTGCTGCTCCTGACTTTGCGCTATGTAGGTCAGCGCTGCACCTGCAGTGTCGTCTCCTCACGCCACCCCATTTTCCTCGCTTGCACGTGTGCTGATGTAACGTACTGTAAATGCGCTGCATGAGCTCCGGATGGTACTTGGAGACATTTGCTTCGTTTCTACAAACAGCAACACGGGAGGTGATTGTTTGAGTTTCTGCTGTGGGTCCAAAACGACTTCATCCGTTTCTGTGAAAACTGCCCCAAGGTGATTGACGTGTTTGATATTTTATCTATCGCTGCGAATCACTAAATGAGGTGGAACGGTGAGCTTGTGCTTGGCGCGTCTAATTCGCAGCCAAAAGGCTACGTGAGGACAAGCGCGATCGGAAATGAAAGGTCGGAATTGCTCGTACGTTCTTGGAATATCGGTGCAGGTAACTTCACATCTGATGACAAAATTACAAAACTGACACCGCGAAGCGCAAAGACGAGTGATGTTGTTTTCGTCGCCATGAACACGAGGGACACATGGAAGCCATTCCGTTTTAGCGTCGATCGCTGGATTTGATTAAGTAGCCTCTTATCCTCACAAGGGCGGCAGGGAGCGCTGCAGCCAATCCCAGCTGTCAACGGGCAGAACTGGTCGCCAGGCAATCGCAGGGCAGATAGAGAGAAACAGCTGCACCCGCAATCACACCGAGGGGCAATTTCGAGTGTCCAATTAATGTTGCATGATTTTAGGATGTGGAAGGAAACGGGAGGAAAGACCATGCAAACTCCACGCAGGCGGGTCCAGGGTCGAACCCGGGACCTTCGAAGCGCGAGGCCGACGCTTTACCAGCTGAGCCGTCGCGCCGCCTGGATTTGATCAGTCTTAACCATTGACTTCCTTCTCAATGAACCTGACAGCACCCACCCTGCTACCAAACATATAAACAATGTTTTTTACGTTTTTAATAAGCGAAGGTATTTGAGTCAGAGTGAAAGCACGAACCTGGCCCCAGACCAGAAAATGGGCGGCTCACTTCTGGATGAGGGGCAGGGGACACCCTGGACGAGTCACGAGCCAATCACAGGACAAGAGTTGCGTGGACGGACAACCATTCACATTCACGTTAAAAAATGGAACGTCTTCAATTCACCTAACGTGTGTGGTCAAAATACTGTCATAAGAATGAATTCCCATCGAGTATCATTGGTGTGGTGAGCTCGCTATACTCAAAGCTGAAAGCGGAGCTCTACCTTTTGGCTTCATCTTAAGAGTTCTATCCCGGAGTCCTTTACAAACACCGTCGCTTCCTTTCGTCACAGTCGCTGCAGTGGCGGGAGGAAGGACTCCATCAATCGGCGGAGTTCCGCGCTCCACTGAGTCCCATTGTTCCAGTCAACTGCGGAAGACCCGACGCTGGAGCCCACAAGCCCGGAACCATTTCTAAATAACACCTTGAGCCGAAGTCGGTCAAATCGTGTAAATGATTAACGGATGCGGAGTCTCGATAGCCTGCGATGTTGTCATGCGTTCCTATCCGCTTACCAGGCGAGCTGACATCACCGCATCTCGTGCTCGCTGTGTAAGATCGGAGCGGGACCGAAGACGGGAAAGATCGGAAAGATGAGACATGCGGAAGAGCCCAAAGGCGATTGTTTTATTTAGGCCACTTCAAGTCATATCGCAAACAGGGTTGCATTCTGAGAAAAGTGCCAAAATCCCACAAATAGCCTCCAAAAGGACAACAATCTCCCTCCAATGTTGAATCGTGTTGTCGCATCGAGATCTTCAGAGGTGTTGGGGGTTTAGTCCCCTCGAAGAACTGCAGGGGTTCCATTGCAGCGTGATACAACGATCCCTACATTTCAGACAAAACTAAAGTCATATTCGTACATTGGAACAGAAGACTACGCACAAATTGTGAACGCAGTCGGCGTAGCCAAGCAGACCGCGCGGTAGAATTCAGTCTTGACAAACACATCCATCAGAACCAAATGTTCGCACACCTTTGCTGACCTTTGGCCTCTCTAATAATCCAGCGAGGCGGCTTTCAAAAGCCAAGAAAAGAGTCTTGTTCGCAAAATCAAGTGAAAGGGCCCCCGGTAGATGCTGATGAATGAGTCAAGCCGAGCATGCTGCGCACATTATCAAAAGCGGGCCCATGAATGACTACATTATCACGCGAGGCACTGCTTCTCCTTTCCGTCCGCCCGTCGAGCCTCTCGCCTCACGACCCGCACGCATGCGGCGCGGCTTTTGTGCGCCCTTACCGCAGGTCCGCTCGGAGGTAGAACGTTATTTATCTTGGCTTGGTCCTCGTCACGGTCGGAGCATCAGCGCCTCGCCAACTGTCCAGACGCGTTCTATGAGAGGCTCTGAAAGGCCGGCTTCCTTCTCTCGCTTCTCTCTGCATACTTCCTGATGACTTCCAAATCCCGCCGCCCTTCTAACACCTGGATCATTGCTGTCTGTCATGCAGCTATTATTTTCCAGCCTTCCCGGAGATGTGACGCTTAAAAGTCCCACTGAAATTAAGGAGATTGAGCACTGATCTCTGTGGATTTCATGAATGTAATACAATAAATCTGTTCACTGCCTCAAAAGGAGTGAGATAGCACAGGCCTCCGACAGGACATGAGCCTTCGTCACCTCCAAATTGTGAGCCAGAGAAGTGGAAGAGTCGGAAGTTGTGGTCAGGAGTGTTCCATTCCACTCCTACAGGGGGTGATGTTGCACGTTGCAAAGTGTTTTACCCCAGTCCTGCAGGAGGCAGTATTATTAAATTTTCCTCAACATTTGCCAGATGCCAAACCAGTCGAGAAGAAAAAGAACAGCAATGACACACAAAATGTTCATCAATCTACCCTCCGACAAAAGTCCAAAACCTGTAAATTGCTCATGAGGTAGTTCCCGTCCTTGTGGATCTCAAATAAAAATTCAAAAGGAATTTAAATTGTTTGCCAAATGTCGAAAACAAGTAATCAAATGAGAATTTCCAGAATTCTAAACAGAATAATTCTTAATCCAGAACAGGTCTAAAAATGGTAACTTGTAAATAATGCTGTTCTACTCCAGTCCAGTAGGAGGCACAGTAGGTAGGCCAAGATAAGGAATGACAAAGCAGCTGGACTTTACACGAAAGGTGGGAAACACCGTGGCTTTGTCACCACCCAATTGCAGGCCGCAGATAATCAAGCCCATTTTCCTTGACCACACAGAAATGTCGTCTTTTTGTGTTATCCTGCCAACATGGGCGCAAACATGCACGTGCTAAAGCTAATCTGGGAGTCAAAATGCCTTCGAAATTGGAGCTTTTGGAATCACCGCGGGACGCGTCTGTTGCGTCCCGAAGATTTTTTCGTTCGTTTGTTCGTTTAGTCATGCCAACGCTCGGTCCCGTGAATGCAAGTTTTTTTTATTTTCTGCTCCCATTCAGAAGACGTTTGCTGTGCTTGTCGTCTTTTTTCCTTTTGTGTGTCGCTCATCAGGCCTCCGAGAATGAAAAGCAACGTCACACACACGTCCTGATTTTGAAAGTGAGAAGCTGGCACGGAACACAATCCAGGTGACAGTTTGTTTAACTTTCGACAAAGCGTATTTAAACAAAGAAAACAAAAGCGTTTAGTCGGAGAGATGCAGGACTTTCCTGACTGCCATACGCAGCAGCCAGATCCGAACTCAGCGTAACGTGCTCCGTCCGTGTGTGTATTTTTGAGATGTGAGCAAGTCTTTGTGAGGCCTCCACTCAGCAGAGTGATGATAAGTACTCCCAGGCCGGCGCTCCGCATGAGCTGACGGACAGACGGGCCGGGAACACTGGGGGCCTTGTGGTCGCAGCCGGTGTGCGTGTGCGTGTGGGCACTGTGGCGACGGGATGCGGAAAGGGGGGCGTCCAACCAGACGGGGAGGTGAGGGGCTACCGGCAGCATTACGCCAGAGCCTTTCCACCGGACCGTGCGCGGCGGCGGCAATTTGTTCATTAACGCGCACACGCAGACGTAATATTCTTCCGACTTGTGCCCGATTGGATTGTGAAATGGAGGATCCTACGGGGAATCACTTGTAGCCCGCCGGCCACTTTGACCGAGAGAGGAAGCGACAGGCCTGATTTCCTAACAAGGTTTGCGACGCGGGAACACGTGGACTCAATATTTTTCTGTTCGCTTTAAGCGTCACTATGAATATATTGACGAAAGTAATATGACCCCGTGTAAAGTTTTCTGATGTTATTAGTGACAGTGTCCACAGTAAGGCTCATTATGTCTAACATGCAGTATATAAAAAAAAAAAAGGGTCGGGATCCTAAAAATACGTAAATATCAGGTGGATCTTTATTTTTTGTTTCACGTTTAATTCTTTCCAGAGAAGTTGTGCGAACTAATGCCTTGTTTATTAACATTTCTCGCTTTGTCCACTGGGGCTAAAGTAACGCTGGCACAAAAAAAGAGTCCAAATTATCTTGAAAATATGAAGCGTGACGGTTGAGGGGAGGGAATTTTGAGTCGAATTCGTGACCGATTCATTTAATTGATTGGAAGTGAAACGAATCTGTACTTATTTTTATCTGAAGAGCTGGCCCCTTTTGATTCGGATCACTTTTGTTTTATGGTTATGTGACTGCTGTGATTGTTCTCCACAGCGGTGAGCACATCTGCCTCGCAGTTGAATGGCTCCGGTTTCAAGTCAATGGGTTCGAGTTTCCGCCGAGACTCTCGCCACGCGTTGGGTTTCTCCATTAAATCTGGCTCTAGATTCTAAATTAACCGTAGGCGCGAATGGTCCCGCAAATATCCGGCGGTCAAAGTCAGCTGGAACAGGCAACAGCTCGCCTGCAACCCTAAAAAAGGAGAAGCAACATAGAAAATGAATAGATGGATGTTCGGTCCCTGTCGGGAATCTTCAACTAAGTACAGATCATTGCAGAGCTTTTACTCTGCACCTGGAAGTGATTAATATCAGCCCAAGGCCAACGGCGAGCAATCTGTCATCATCATTAGGGCGATAGATGAGCGCAGGGATGCTTGTTACAAACGACCCGGCGGCTAGGATGTCACCCGACGAGGTCCCATCCGGTTCAAGGCCGCGGGAGTGGCGTGATTACCGCTGAGAGAGAGATAGCGGCGGCAGAAACACCGCGCAGGGTATTCGGAGCGCGTGAATAATGAGACAAAACCTTCCGTGTCGAGTCCACATGTGCGAGGCAGCAGTGTGGATTGTAACCTGCGAGAGGATGAGCATGAAGATCACCTTACACGTTGGCTTTCCTCTGCTTCTCTGATGAGTGAAGCTTCCACATCCTCACTGGTGCGTGCATGCATTCATTCATGCATGCATGCCCGTGTCCACTCTCCAAACGGATTAGTTCACCTGCTGCACCTGAAAATGGGACCGCCGTGACGTCACCCGCGCTCTCATCACTTCAAAAGGTAAAAGAGCGCCTGGCTGTCATGGGTACAATGAGCCGGCGTATCCTCTCGCTTCCTCTAATGGCAATCCCCTCCTCGCAGAGGGTTCATACATGGCAGGTGCAGGATTACACAGACAATACGGCATTCTTGGGTTACTGCTCGCCGGGCCTTTGCGCTCACCCTGACAAGCTTTCGTGGCAGTCGACAGCGGTCTTTGCCAAAATTGACTAAGCCAAGGCATATATTTTACATTTGAAACGTCTCGCAAAACACCAACTAAATTTCACAAAAGATTGATGATGCGCGCTCTGATATTGCGTGAAAGTGTCAATTGTTCTGCCTGTCACTATGGACAGCGGCCGTAGATAGATGAACAACGATACCTTCATTGTATGAAGCAGTCGTTTTTCAGAGCAATTACAGAAAGTGAAACTCGATACGCATGTGCCAGACACGCAGTGGTTAGGAATCACTGCTAGGGGACGGCTTCAGCTCACGCTTAGCGTGCACGTGTTTACCCGAGAGCCGAAGCGCCGTGTGCCAGTTGGCACCGGCACCAACGCTCCCACCGGGGACGCTCGCAAGCCGGGCACGACACAATGAGATGTGCTGTTGCGTTCGAACACAAAAGAAAAGTCGCGAGACAAAGCTCAAGCAAGGATTCTGTCAGGGAAGAGAGGTATAGAATGGAAGGATGCGGGTTGAGGGAGTCGACGGACGGAGAGACCAAAAAAAAAAAAAAAAATGCCCGTTCGACGGAGGGATGGACGGACAGCTAAATAGCAAGACGGTGTCGTGCACCCGACCACAGTCATGGTCAACACCAGAACGGAGGTAAACAAAAAGCCTACAACAAAAGCACCAGGAAGTAACGTTGTTCAGTATTCATTCAGCATATCGAGGGGGATGAATCTAAAACCAGTGACACGGTAGTAAAGTAAAATGTTGTACCGGTAGAAATGGACAGATCTAAGATGGAATAGTCGGATAGGACGGTAGATAGATGGACAGACGGATGTATCAAGGCTGAATGCCTGGTTGGGATGGCCATAGATGGATTGATGGAAGGATACATTACAGTCGGCGTGATGGACAAATGGGCTGATAAGAGAGATGAAAAGATAGTTAGTGCCACATGACTCCAGTTGGGCTCCAATGCACCCGGCCAGAAACATAGACAAGGTCATAACAGAGGCGAACAAAAGTCCAAGAGCAAAATAACGTTCAGTAAATACAAATTCTAAAGACACCAATGCAGGAGTCCGGTAAAAGGCTGGAATGATAGAACGGGAATAGTCGGACCAAGAGAGAGATGGATGGATGTCTTATGGGGACGGTTGAATAGGTGGCTAGGTAGATGGACAGACCATCCATCCATCCATCCATCCATCCATCCATCCATCCATCCATTTTCAGAGATGCTTAACCTCACAGCGGTCACGGGAGTGCCGGAGCCAATCTCAGCTGTCGTCGGGTACAAGGCGGGGTAACACCCTCAACTGGTCGCCAGCCAGTCGCAGGGCGCGTGGAGACGGACAACAGTCGCACTCGCAATCACACCTGGCGGCAGACCAACTGACCAAAAGATGGACGGATGAATCAGGGTGGATGGATGGTTGACTGGAACAAGTGTGTCAGAATATGGGTACACTAGATGATGGATGGATGGATGGATGGATGGATAGATAGATAGATAGATAGATAGATAGATAGATAGATAGATAGATAGATAGATAGATAGATAGATGATAGATAGATAGATAGATAGATAGATAGATAGATAGATAGATAGATAGATATAGATAGATAGATAGATAGATAGATAGATAGATAGATAGATAGATAGATAGATAGATAGATAGATAGATAGATAGACAGACAGACAGATAGATAGATAGATAGTAGATAGATAGATAGATAGATAGATAGATAGATAGATAGATAGATAGATAGATAGATAGATAGATAGATAGATAGATAGACAGACAGATAGATAGATAGATAGATAGATAAGATGACTGGATGGAAGAACGACGAAATAGATCAATGACTGCCAGAAAGGTAGATCGAGTGGTAGTGTACGTTGAGACCGATAAAGATATTCGTAGCATTGAAAGGGCCTTCAGGAATGGCTTTATATCCAATTTATCATGTGATTTCAGCCCGATCTACCGTCAAAACACTCAGCTGAGCATGAAACCGGAGGCCGGGGCCGGTCAGCCGTCTCCCTCGGCGTAAACATGGCGGCGTTGAATGCGCCAAAACACACCGGTGGAGCGGCAGCGCTTGATGAGGAGCCCTCCGAAAACCACCTGATAAGCCCGACTGTGAAAATATTCAGAGGCAAAAAAAAAAAAAAAGCAAAGTAGCGGTGGTGTGTGTATTTGCAAGGCACATGCAGAAGGAGAGATGGAGGGTTCAGCGCTGAGATAAAAATGGAATCCATTTTGGTTCTTGAAGCACACTCATGCATAGTGCAAGGACCCGCTCAGGGTGTTTGACTGGTGCTTCTCCTCTTCCCTCTCCGATTGTTCTGCCTTCCCGTCACTTATTTCCTCCTCTCCGGTCACACCTCTTTCCTTGAATTTCTCTTGAGGCGCCGCGCCCCCCCCCCCCCAACACTGTCACAGGTCCTGAAACTATGGCAACGGAACGAGAGAGAGCAAGCGCTCCCTATGATTAATAGATGAGAGATGAGGTGCCAATCGCTCCAGCCCGGGGAGGAGGGACGGGTACACTCCGACGACGCCGTGCAAACGTTGCTTGCACAGTCGCACGCCAGGGGAGCGCCTTTGGTGGAAGCCTGCGGAATCGCGAGGCCAACGCAAGACCGCACCCTGGCCTGCCGAGGTGACCGCTTGATGTATATTTTATAAAGACCCCTACGACCATTCGTCCATCCGTCCGTCCGTCCGTCCGTGCGTCCCTGCATTTTCTATGCGGTTTATCACGTGGAGCATCAATGGGGACAGACACGGTGAGAGGTGGGGACACGCTCTGGCTGGCAGTTCGTCGACGTTGCCCGCCGATGACAGATTTACAAGTTTACAATCAGTTTTCTTACTAATTTGAAAATGGGCTTCCAGTTCTGGAATTTGTGTATTTCTCCTGATAACCAAAGATGATATGACAGCAGCCCGCGCTTCACAAGTTTGTGTTTCAAACTTTCATAGAAAGATAGATACATCTCAGGGCTTCCTCTTGATAAAATTGTCCATTTTGTCAAAATGTGTACTGCACACCTTTCCTATTTCCAAATTGACGATCATGACATCATCAATCAAATTGCAAGGCTTGGCTGGTCAATATTGCGAGACGAAGAGAAAGAACGACGCTCGTTCTTTTCTCGTGAAGACTTGTACAGGTACAAGGCGACCTCAGCAAAACGCTTGCAGATTTTTGGAACGCTCTGAAAAATATATTCCTCTGCTCAGAAAGTCTCCATTCACTGGTAAACACAATTTGTGGATAGGTTTGGGACAAACCGAGATGACTGCCCTTTGGGGCTCCAATCCCAGTGGTAGGCTAATGAGAAAGCATCACCGTCATCCGGTTAACAATTTGGGTTTGAACGGGAAGGAAACCCAAAAATATCCCAATAATTGGAAAAGACAATGGCACCATGAATCACTGACGGTGTACGTTCGTCTGACTTTGGTGCAGGAAAGGTTGGGTCGGTTCCCGCTCACTGACGGTGTAAATGTGGTTATTTGTCTCGATACCGCACCTTCCCTTCTACTGACCAGCAACCGGTCAAGGTCATCATTGGCCGGGATTGGCTACCCATCAATTTGGACAGGATAAGTGGTATAGAAAATGGATGGATGGATGGATGGATGGATGGATGCCCACATGCAATATTTTATAGTATCTTGTCATTTGTCAAATTCATTGTTAGGAAACAGTTCATATGGCCTGTATCTCTCACATGGGTGGAAGTGCGTCAAAGGATTCCGAAGGACACGCCACCGTTGCAAATGTTTTACTTTGAGTTTCGGGTTACCCAAGTATACAACCTTTATCGCCCCATTTTTCAGCACCCGTTCATTGCGAAATAATGTGTAATTCACTGATTGTGAGAGCTGTCCGAGTATTGGTTAACTTTTATTGCAACAGAAAAACCTTTCCCAAATTTTGCGATTAGCATTGGCACACTAGTGATTGCCATTCTCAGGATAAAAAAAAAAAAAAAAAAAGAGCTAACTCGCATTCAGCGGACTGATGCTAATGTTATTTGTACCACGCGTGGTGGATGACTGGTTAGCATATCTGCCTCGCAGTTCTGAGGACCTTGGTCCAAATCCAGCCTCACCCGTGTGGCGTTTGGAATGTTCTCCCCGTGCCGGTGTGAGTTTTCTCCGGGTACTCCGGATTCCTTCCGCACGGTCGGTTAATTGAAGACTCAAGCGGGCCCGTAGGTGTGAATGCGTGCGCGAATGGTTGTTTGTTTAAACGTGGCCCGTGATTGGCTCGTGAAGAGTTCAGGGTGTACCCCGCCTCTTGCCCAAAAGATAACTCGGATAGGCTACAACATGCAGCATTGTTGAGGATAATGACCAGTACAGAATTCATTCTATTGTTTTGCTGTAAATCCTATCGAGGAAACCCTTATGTTGAACATGAGTATTTTTGTACACAAACCCCAATGTAAATGTGTAATTATTATTACACAGGGCGCGCCACACTTAGGGAATCCCTGAAATAGTACACGAGGAAAACAAAGGCCTCCTTTGAACGAGTACAGTGGGTTAGAACAGAGAGGGATTCAGGGCCTTATCTGTTCATTGTTTTAAGGCGACTGTCATCTCTCAGCACTGTGCCATGTTACATTCATTGGCAAGTCGACACATTTTTATAGTCATATGAAGTCACGCTATTTATGTAGCTGCAGCAGGGCTCACCATTCAGCTTGCGCAAGTCAAGCAAGGGTTCCAGTCTGTACCAAAACGGCCCCGTTTGGTGGGAAGAACAGCGTGAGTCAACCGCATTGGAGTGCTTTCAATGTCTTGTGGACTAAATCTCGTGCAACGGTCCCAAAGTGACCGGTTACAGGAAAAGCAATATTTTAGAGGACCGCCGTAGAAACGCATACAAACATACGACAAATGCAGCTCACCATTCTGCTGAATGTACTCGTTGTAATTGCACTTCAACGAGACACTGACACCCGGAGGGATCCATTCGTCCTTCTTCACAAAACTAGTATGTTGGAAATGGCAACAAGGTGTTAAGTGCACTTTTTGGGCAGTTTTGTCACCATGCAGTGTGGCAGTCACCGCGATTTGACGGGCGCGATTGTACCCGCGCGGCATCCCATTCGCAAAACTGCACAGTCGAGCGCGAAAAATCACACGTGTAAAATTTGTTTCGAGTATAAATACATAGATAGTGAAGGATGTCGCTTATTTTGTGAATTCTTGACCAATGTTCGCTGTAAGCTGCGCCACGACGCCACTGCGCACATGAAAAGCGATCCAGCGCAGTGAACCACAACCTGACGTCTTAACACGGAAGCACACAGTCTCTGCTGCTCAGCCTACTTGTACTTACCTGACACCGCCCCCCTCTGATCTTAAAAGGGTACAGTCATAATTACAAACACAACAAACACCCGCAACTTTATATCTGCGGGCGTGACTGGCGGACCACACCCGTAACTTTATATCTGCGGGCGTGACTGACCACATCCGTACATTTTTTTTTTTTTTTTAAATGTGGGTGACTGCAGTGTGGGCTTGGTGCCTGAGAATCACCTGTTTTTTAACCACAGTACAAGACGACTGAGATGAGGGTGTTTTTGTACACGGACACAGGCAAATGCACCTGATTTCCAAAACAAAAAATGTTTCGGAGTGTAAAGTCGCTCTTTGCTGCCCCAGCGGTTGGGGCCCTTGGCTGCTCTAATGTATATTGCAAGACTTCATCCATCTACTGTCAAGTGATGACACAAAGCCCCGCTACTACTGATTTTGGATTATCTCTGCTAATGCATCCCCCATAACCCCCCCGCCCCCGCCCCCCCCTTCCATTTGACTAATGACAGTCAACCCATCTCAGCTGTGACAAAAGCATTTCCACATGTTCCGCGGACCACAGAGAGCATTAAAAAACAAACAAGAACAACAATTCCGTGATGTTTTAAGCAGATTGTAAATTCTCCAGGATGTCTGATGTGTTTTCGTCCAAAGTCCGCTTGGCCAGTTTGGCCTCTAAAACGTTTCTCCGAGCCATTCTGATTCACTTTGTTTCAAAACAACAATGCCTTGCCAAGGACAATCAGACAAAACACCGACAAGAGTTTGAGCCAATTCTGTCATTAACTTGGAGTGTATAAGAAGTATTTTCGCCCTGTCCTTCAGGCTTCCGGCATTTCTGGCATACGAGACGCGTTCACTCGCTTATGCTAATGCGACAAGGATGCCCATTGTTTTTCCAGCATGGACTTGTAGTCATTAAAACCGCTTGGAACGACACAATGCGTAACGTCATGTGTGCACATGTGGGGTTTTTTTTTGTGTGTGTGTGTGTAATTGAGATAACATTTCACAGCAGGTGATTAGCCAATGATTACAATGCTAGTGAAGCATGTGGTGAAGAAAGCAACTGTATGGACTGGAAGACCGTTCTTCATCTTCTTCTTCTTCTTCTTCTTTTCCCAGCACTCTCACAGACGCAATGTTCTGTGGATGCCGTGTTTTTGTGGGAGAAAGCCAACGAAATCAAACGAGAAAATCTCCAAATCCAGATATCAGGTGTGATTTGCGGTTGCTTTGTTTGAATCACAACACGCTCGTATAATAACGTCTTTGATTTGGGGAAAACATTGAAAGCATCTTTTCATTATGCCAGCATGGAGCGCCAAGAGAGAAATGTACAAAAAACAAAAAAAAAAAAAACAACGCGATCTTTTTATGATTAGAGCTTATTCTGAGTCCTGGTATTAAAACACTTTTGACATTGACTGCTCAGTTGGTGTAAATGTGGTCATTTTGGAGACTGCAAAATGGGTTCAAATAGAAGCGAGGAACAAATGAGGATTTTTTTTTTTTTAATCAACAGTCATTTATTTTTCAGCCACTATTCCTACTTCTTCAGAGCACAGTGGACCAAGTCATCTGTACTCACCTGGTTTTGAGGGGGTCCATTAAAACCAGGTTACACTGAACACATCAGTCAGAAAACGCAGACTGTAATAGTGGGGCAACAAGTTCAGAAAAGATGATCATTCCTGCCTTTCTGGTCATGTATTCTCAAATGTTACGCTAAATGCTAAACAGCGCAACCAAGCAGTGACACAGACAGTATCCACTCAGCGTGCTTTCAACTAGAACTACTTCCTTGCAGTACCTGGCAGTACACTATCTGGTTTCCCCAATGGAAAGGTACTAACGCAAGAGGCGCAGTGGAAAAGGGTCATTTTATTGTCAGATCGAGGGCTGTGTCCCATTTTTTTCTTGGGGAGAATCCCAGAGTGACTCAAAATGGCAGAAAAAAACAAATGTAGGGACTGGAAAAGGGCCAATAGTTCAACACAGACCTCAAACAAAGATCTACAGTCAATATTGCAGCGGGCGGGCGGTAAAGTTTGGACCAGGACTGTGCGTCACTACAACACCCGTGGAATGCTCGTGGTTGGTCGATCAGCCTGCGAGGGGTCCAGGACAATATTTGAGACCATCTCCGACGATGGGAACCAATTCTCCCTCTCTTTTACGTATTTACGAGTCACTGTCAAGGTACGAAGGCAACTAAAAGATAACTCGACTTATATAGTACAATTATTGTACGTATATGTATTGTTTAAAGCAGTGATTCCCAAACAGTGTGACGGGGGGGGGGGGCTACATTAGTGTGCCGTGAGCCCTCTTTGGGTGTGCCGTGGGAAGTTATCCAATTTTAATAATTGCTAAAATAAATGTTTATTTCCAAGGAATAATGTATCTTTATTCATCTATTTATGCCGGTGAGGCACAATGACAGACAGAACAAAAAAAAAAAAAAATCCTCTTCTATTATATGGCAGGAAGTACATACAGTAATTAATCCATCCATTTTGGGTGACATTGACTTTTGTTGGTGTGCCGTGGAATTTTTCAATTGTAAAATATGTGCCTTGGCTCTAGAAAGGTTGGAAATCACTGCTGGAAAGATCATCAAAAAATGCCGCTGTCACTTCTCATCTCGTGACTGAAATTAGCGTTAGCATCTGTGCGTCGTAGTTGAAAGGTCCCAGGTTTGAGTCTCAGCTCCTGGGTGGAGTTTGCTTGCTTTCCTTGTGTTTGCGTGGGATTTATCGGGATACTCCGGTTACCTCGCACACACCCCGAAAAAAAAAAAAAATGCCTGTGGGGTTCATTGAAGACTCTAAATTGTCCTTAGATGTGAAAGTGAGTGTGACCGTCTATGATATATGCGCCCTGTCTTGGGCGTAGGCCTCTTCTCTCAAAGTCACCGGAAGTAGCTCACTTATGTCAGCCACGATAGAAAACGGATGAAACGAGGTCGCGAGGTACAATCTCCAATCAGTCCAACGGGTACAAAGGGCTCGATGCTGTCCAATTGCATCGAGAACTCCCAGCAAGCCCACACGCCGAGGCTGCGCCTTCCTAAAACACGGCTCCTACGGAATACGCATAAACGCACCGTTGGTTTTGAACGCTCCTTGAATAAGCGGAGAGCGTTAACAGCGGCTTGACTGGCCTCATTGTTTAGGGAAGGGGGCCAATTCATTTGAAAAGAAGCAAAGCCATTTATCAATTATTCAAGGCCACTGTATTCAGGCGGCGTCTTTCCTCAAGTGGCACATTTAAACACCGACTCTCTACTGTTGGTCCTCTCTCTCTCTCTCTCGCGCTCTCGCTCGCCCTCACACACACGCGCACATAGACACACACACACACACACAGGCACGGTGTGACAAATACACATCCGTCACACACAATTGCTATTGTTAGAGGATCGGCGAATCAAACGCCCCAACATGCAGCTCTACGGCTGGATTGCAAGGTATTATTTACTGTAATGCGTCCGACCGCAATACAACACGTCAAGCGTATGAATTGTTACGAGGCGGGTAAGCGCCGGCGTGAGCTTGTTGGGAGCCTTTGGTGGACGGCGTGGCCACATTTTCTAGCCCTTTCTCGAAAATGCCTCCAGGACATTTGCGTGCCTCGAGGGCAAAATCAGTCTGAAACTAAAATTTCACAATGGAGATCCGTGTTGTCCGACGCCAGCAGTAGACATAAACAGCAAAACTGTCA
The DNA here is from genome assembly GCF_019802595.1 of Syngnathoides biaculeatus. Taxonomy (NCBI): domain Eukaryota; kingdom Metazoa; phylum Chordata; class Actinopteri; order Syngnathiformes; family Syngnathidae; genus Syngnathoides; species Syngnathoides biaculeatus. The sequence goes on along the minus strand of NC_084643.1, from coordinate 10,833,711 downwards.
CACCTTGAAGATTTTGACCAATAAACACCAATTTAAATCATGTCATGTCATGTCATCAGGCTATAGCGAGAGAGAACCAAAGCACTGGGAGTGCCCGGGGTGTTGTCATTCGAACCTCCCGCTTGCGGTCTAGCGAGACCTCCCTCTCCTCTTCACGCTTCTTTTAAAAAGCGACCCGAAACTGCGCCTTAAAACAAAAACAACTTTTGAACGGATGAAATGTGATTAGAATCTGCCACGCTGCTATGTGAGATGAGGGCAACAGTGACCACTAATGGTTTCCCTGCACCATGCGCCGAGCTGTCCCTGAACACACCCCAGGCTGAGCAGCCAAAGCCTGCCGCCACACTTTAACCCAATAAGACCGATACATGATCAATAGCCTCCATATGGCATTACAAGCAACTTCAGCAATCCCAATCTATGCCGGCGGCCATGCAAGGAAATCACGACTGTTACTGTATTTTCAATTCCACCATGCGTCGTAGTCATTGAACATTTTTATGATCAATCAAGATGAGGTTTTGTCAGAAATGATCAGGATCTGAAACCAGCGGTAAGCAATAAATGTCAGTAGCTGAAGAACATTAGAAGTTAAGTTCCTATTATGACATATTTTGAGAGTAAAGATGACACCTCATTTGAGCTTTTTTTTTTTCCCCCCGTTTTGTTTTTAATGGTATTTAGACACAGATACTGAATCAAACCCAAGCTGACACTTTATTCCATATGGATAAAAAGCATATTTAAAAGGATTCCGCCCGCAAATGTAACACAACATCGTCGGCGTTGTGATTTCAAATGTGCTTCCCAAACTTTTTCAAATCACTTGGGGGGGAAAAAAAAAAAAAAAAAAAAAAGGTGAAAAGAGTTGTTAAAGTGGAAAGTGAGCCTCGCTTGCCGGTGCACTTGACGCTCGGCTTCACCGAAATCGAGCCTCCTCCCTCGGGCAGCCAAAAGAACCGTTTCAACAACACGACCCCCCCCCCCAAAAAATAATAATAAAAAATAAAAAAGGCAATAAAGACGCGTTCAAGTTCAACAAAAATGAGAAAATCTTACCTTCAGCTCATGAATGGCCAGATATCGTCGCGGGTGCTCGGCTCTTGTCTATTAGTAATCCATAAATTGTGAATCTTAACGCAACGACTCACAACAATACGAGCGCTACTTTTCTCTTGCGCGTCTCTTCTTCTTCCTTTTTTTATGTGTGCGTGTGCGCGGCTCTCAAATCGGAAAATCCATCTCAAAATCCACACTAGGAGAAAGAAAGCGGGTGAAAATATATCTCTATATAGATATATTTTGTGCATTCAAAAAAAAAAAAAAAAAAAAAAAAAAAAGAACTAAAGAACACGCTGTCGTGTTTTGAAGGAGGCTCTAAAAGTGTCCCGCGGGGGAGGTGCAGCGGGAGTCCCGGTCGTGGCGACGGTCACGGAAGGTGCGCGCAGGCTCGTCCACGACAACCGCCGACGGTCATCCTATTTGGGGGATGAAGCTTCTTAGCAGAGGAGCCGCAGCGCAGGCGAGCCCAGCTGTCAGCCACCCGCCACCCGCCGCACGCGCACGTGCACGGACGCGCGCGCAGTGGGAGGAGCTACGCCTGCTGAACCTGGGGGGGCTATTGTGTCAATGGGTGCCAGTTATGGACAAGTGCGTTTCTATTTTTACGCACGGAGGAGAAAGCCGGGGCGCTGCTAATAATAGTTTGGACTCTGGAAAGAAGCGCGAGGTGCCTTTCGAAAGCAACATTGACACCGTCCAATCGTCTGCAGGTGCTCAACTCAAGGCCCCTGGGGCCTGATTTGGCCCCAAGTCTTTTGTTTTGCTTTTTTTTCTTCATTCAAAATGTGGCCTCCTTCGTGTTTCTTGCTGAATGGATTCGTTGCTTTCATTTTGGCCAGAAAATCGCCACCTGTGTTGCAGATTGAATTCACTTTTTACATCTATGACACGCATTTTATTCGTCTTAACGTAAGAACAATCGCTCTATACTTAAATACAGCGGTGCCTTGAGACATTAGTTACATTTATGAACATCTTTGTGGAACAAGAGTCCTTTGAATTTGCTTAATTTGAACGCATACATCAGTGAGATATGATTAAAATGGATTCAAATTAAAAATCGTCATTTTACATATTTTAATCAGGTTCAAACAATGTACATCTTCTAATTAAGTAAATTCAATGGCCTTTTTTCAGTCTATACCGTAGTGAAACGTAAGAACAATCGCTCTATACTTAAATACAGCGGTGCCTTGAGACATTAGTTACATTTATGAACATCTTTGTGGAACAAGAGTCCTTTGAATTTGCTTAATTTGAACGCATACATCAGTGAGATGTGATTAAAATGGATTCAAATTCAAAATCGTCATTTTACATATTTTAATCAGGTTCAAACAATGTACATCTTCTAATTAAGTAAATTCAATGGCCTTTTTTCAGTCTATACCGTAGTGAAACAAAAATTTTACACTTTTTACAGTACCTTCAATATTTTTAAAAATTCATTTGTTCATTCATTCTCATTAAATTAATTATAGATGATGTAAAATACTTTTTTTTTTTTTTTTTTTTTTAACCTGGTCTACAAATGACCCTGCCCCCTCTTGTTCATTTTAAAAATCTGATGTGGCCCTTGAGCACAAAGGTTCGCCCTTCCCCGCTCCACAGCCACCGGAGCCGCATTTCTCTAATCATTTGCACGGATCTTATCGACAGGGGCCATAAAGTTAAAAACACTTTATAACAACTGCCGCGCTCAAAAAGTTACACGGCACATTCAGACTTGATGGCGACTTTTCAGCCTGCGACCAAAACGACACCACCACCAATTTGTCAGGTAAGTAGCAGAAGCAAGCTACAAAACGCATGCTGCCTATTTGCACATACTCTTACGTGGCTACTTCCGTATTACATTTGAAAAAGCGCTTGAAATAACGAGCCCCTTGCACAAAAGAAGTAAGGCGCACACATCGCGTCTTGTAATTGGCTTGGGCCTGGCCACATTGCTGTCTTGTTAGTGGAGAAACTCAGTACAAAAGTTTCACCACACGGCCCAAGCCAAGCAATCTACGGTCCACTAATGGGTTTCATTAGGTTTAAACTCATTTACCAGCATGCCACTGAAGCCCGAATGCAGACTCGGGATGAAATGTTATGATAACATATTGCTTTTCTACGGTATTTTTAAATTATTTTGTGTGCATGTGTGTTGCTGTTGTGACCATAGATCGTTGCCACTGATGGGAATAAAATGTAAAATGCGATGACAACCATTGGACCAAAAACAGAACTTCACTCAAACATCTCTGTCTGCCGGTACAATATGAGCAATAAAGTTAATTAAATATACATATCCCTCCAATTTAAAAAAAAAAAAAACACTTGTCCTTACTAGCGTCAAGGCTGAGTATAGCCCAGACTTCGGACAAAAAGAATGGTGCATGCTGGTTAGCGGTTGCAAGGCAATCGCAAGGCAACCAGTCACACTTCTGTTCTGTTCAAAGCAAAGAAACTAGCATACCGCAATTTCTGGCCTACAGAGCGCAGCTGGTTATAAGCCACATTTGTAAAGAAAATACCATTTGGGACACACATGAGCCGCAAGTGGCCACATTGAAACGCGAGATATTTACAAAGAAAGACGGTACACAGAAAGAGCTTAAAGCTAGTGCTAACGCTAACAGGGCCAGTTACAATAAAACTTACCAGTAGATATAACTGAGACACGCCAGTAACACAGCAGCAACACGCTAGCACGGCGCCAACAGGGCCGGTAAAAGTCACTTCCTCGGCACATGTGTTCCACCGGTCTCATTCCTACATTTGCCACTCGAGTGCCCCCTTGTGGCTGTTAAAAAAATGCAGAAATAAGCCACATCGCCGCATAAACGGCAGGGTTGGAAGCGTGTGAAAAAAGTCGCGGCTTGTCAGCCGGAAATTACGGTACGTGTCTTTGGAATATGAAAAGATGCCACAATAACCAGAGAAAACCCAGACAAGCATGCAAAGGCGGCAACATTGAGATGGAAGCCCGAACAAAGGAATTGTGAGTGAGGCAGTCGTACTCACCACTGGTTATCTTAACTATTTATGAGCAACATATGATAAGGTACCCCACTGCAAACACCTTCCTGTTTTCTCTTCATTCTGCGCCTCCTCCAAGTGTGACTATTTCGACTTCATTTTATTTGCAATTTGTTCACCTCGCTCATCAACAATTTAAAGGCGTGGCCGGAACCCAACAAAGTGACGATGCACCCCAAACGCTTTCAACTGTGAAAGAAATGTGCTGGAATATTATCTGCCTGGTGGAGATGAGGTAGCTGAAATCGAGCAGCCGTCGCAGGCCGGAATGGGCGCAGACAGCAGGCACGCACCAGGGATTCTTCATGAACTCATCTTGGTTCCGCATTGACCCCGTTACACTTTCTGACAACTCATTCCTTCCTGTGCTCTCCGCCAACTTGACGAAAAATCTTACGTCTCCGACATCACCTTCTGCTTCCTGTTTCAGGTTTTTCCTGGAAATTAGGAGCATATTTGTCTTTGTGCAGCGTTAAAATCTCTAGAGCAGTGTTTCCCAACCTTTATTGAGACCGGGCGCATATTTTTCTCGAGAAAACTCTCACACCGCCAAAGGAAAAACCTCACAAAACGTGGATGCTCACGTTAATTACGCAGCTGCTGCTGCTGCTTTGAATTGTCATGAAACGTCGCTGGTATCGATAGAGGCGGCCCGCTGGATCAGCTGGTAAAGCGTCGGCCTCACAGCTCTAAGGACCGCCTGTGTGGCGTTTGCGTGTTCTCCCCGTGCGTGCTTGCGTGGGTTTTCTCCGGGTGGGCACTCCGCTTTCCTCCCGCATCCCACAAACATGCAATATTAATTGAACGCTCTAAATTGCCCCGAGCTGCGATTGGTTGTTTGCCTCGATGTGCCCTGCGATTGGCTGGCGACCAGTTCAGGGTGTACCCCGTCCGCCTCCTGCCTGTTGACAGCTGGGATCGGCTCCAGCGCTCCCCGTGACCCTCGTGAGGATAAGCGGTAAAAAACATGGATGGTATAGATAGCTGAATACTGCAAGGCAGCTCGTAGCAGTTAGCGCGATCGTTTCACAGTTGAGTGGTTCTGGCTTCGAATCTTGGGGTTTTGCATGTTTTCCCCATGTTTGCATTCTGAATATTAGTTGATCAAAACATTCATATCTCAAATCATCTTTCCCCACCGAAATGAATGGGAATGCAATTAATTAATTCCAGCCCCCCCGCCTACCCTTAAAAAAACCTTTTTTAAATTGCCCTCAACAGTAAAAACATATTTTCCACAAACATGGAACGGCGCCACAAAAACAATAACAATACGGAATTGTTATGTCATGTTTTTCTTCAGTTATAAAACCAGCTGTATGATGCGTTAATGCCCCCACTTGATGTCGTCCTTCCACTGCAAGGAACTTATTGGTGGTGGCCTGATGTGGTGAAATTTGTTGTCACCATCTAGCGGTAGAGGTGTGAAGTGCACAAGTAGCAGAAATTTTCTCTTAAGACAAAAAAAAAAAAAAAAAAAGAAATCGGCCAAGCGACGGTTCTCATTTCATAATTTCAAGGCATGTCTGGTGATTGCGATAGGTTCAGGTTTAGCCGTGGCTGGAGTGACGGAAAACACTTTAGAAAATGGATGATTAACATTTTTTAATGCAGCAAATTCAAGAGTATTGTGTTATTATTACTCGAGATACACACAAGTCCAGATCTTTTTGATTCTATACATAATAAGATCTGCATCTCGAATCCATCGCACCAGTCTGGTACCTTTCCTCTTTCTACATCAATGAACAATGGAGCCCGTTTATTTAAAAGGAGGAAAAGCGTAAACGTCGTCAATTTGTGGCCAGCGCATACCTGCGACCTTCTGAAACGTTCCACATGTGGCTTCTGTCGCACGAGGAACGTACGAGAGCACACGATTCTTTCTTTGTCCACGGCTGTATCTGGATTAGACTCGCTGATTTTATATTTGGACTTACATGTTTATTTATGAGAGCAAGTATCACAGGAACACCAATAAGTAAAGTTATGGATTATGTTTCGAATACACAATCGAATGTGATCCAAATGTGTTTTTCTGATGAAGATGTCAGTGGCAACTGGCAATTTTTTTTTTTTGTGTGTGTGTGTGGGTGTGGGGGGGGGGTATTTCTGACCATTTGAATGCGCTACAGCACCGTATTGGCTCTCATGGGTCCATCTTGGTACTATGACAGACATCGAACCCAACTAAATGAATTTAATCCAACAAAAGGTTGGGAGAGCAGCTGGAAAAGCGTTGGCCTCACAATTCTGAGGTACCGGGTTCGATCCCGGATCCGCCTGTGTGGGGTTTGCATGTTCTCCTTGTACCCGCGTGGCTTTTCTCCGGGCACTTTGGTTTCCTCCCACATGCCAAAAACACGCAACATTACTTGGACACTCCAAATTGCCCCAAGGTGTGACTGTCGTCTGTCTCTGTGTGCCCCGCGATTGGCTCATGAAATGAATTAATTCATTAGTCCGGCACAGTGACTCAGCTGGTAAAGCGTTGGCCATACAGTTCTGAGGACCCGGGTTCGATCCCGGCCCCGATTGGGTGGAGTTTGCATGTTCTCCCCGTGCCTGCGTGGATTTTCTCCGGGTGGGCACTCCGGTTTCCTCCCACACCCCAAAAACATGCGACATTCATTGGACACCCTAAATTGCCCCGTCGGTGTGGCTGTTTGTCTCCATGTGCCCTGCGATTGGCTGGCGACCAGTTCAGGGTGTACCCTGCCTCCTCCCCGTTGACAGCTCCCCGTGACCCTCGTGAGGATAAGCGGCAAAGAAAATGGATGGATGTACTCTGGCTGTGGACATGTCTTTGAGAAGCCGGACCTGGTTTGGTGGTGGAACATGTTGACGAGTCTGCGTGTGAGTGCTCGAGTGAGAGCTGTGGCCAACAACAGCTTCCACGCGAGGCCATTGCATTTATGTTTTGTTGTCTTTTATTTTATTTTATTCACACGTGCACCTTGTGGAGAAGCGCTCACTTCCTTTTATGCATGGCATATAATGCACATTAAAGGCTTTTGATTTGATTTTGGGAAAAAAAAAAAAAAAAAGTTTGTGGCATTCAGTAAATGGCTGAAAAGTGCAAGTAACTCTGCTTTCCCTCATGCGAGGACATTACAGTGAGTAAGTACACGACCATAATTCCCGACCTCCAGAGCGCAACATTTCTAAAGGAAATACCATTTGGTACATACATACGCCGCAGCTGTGCAAAAGCCTCAAGTGCCCATGTTGAAACACGAGATATTTACAAAGGCAGACGGTACACATTGTTTAACGCTAGCGCTGCCTAGCGCTAACGCTAACAGGGTCGATTAAAATAAAACTGACTGGTAAATATCACGGACACACGCCAGTAAAACGGAAGCAACACGCTAAGCACAGCGCTAACTGTAGCCCAGCGCCGGTAAAAGTCACTTCCTCGGCACATATATTCCACCGTTCTCATTCTTACCTTTTCTGCTCGAGCGCCCCCTTGCGTCGGTTCGAAAAAAAAAAATGCACAAATTAGCCGCGTCACCGCATAAACCGTAGGGTTGGAAGCGTGTGAAAAAATTATTCACTAATTAATCCATTTCATTAACTCATCAATTAGTAATTCATTATTAAATTACAATAATATTTAAAAAAAAAAAAAAACAATTGTCAAAAAAAAAAAAAAGCACAAAACAGCTGGAGCACCAACGAGGACAGGCATTATTTGGTTCTTGTTTTGGGATTTTGTAGGCGTACCTCATATTGCGGCAGTAAAGACGATGAATTCATCCACGTCTTGTCTATAAGCCCAAATTTGTGGACGTAAAAGAAATGACTGTCAAGCGCTACGTTTCCAAGGAGTAGCTGTGCACGCTGCGTGTTTTCTGTACATCTCGATATGTCACCTCCTCCACGTGGAGGAGGCGTCAAAACAGCCACAATCTATGGAAATACACGTCTGATCCCGCCCGCACGGCGGACTGCCACGTTTGTCAGGAAGTCAGCTTTATATTCACCGCAGAAGGAGCCGAGATAGTGCAGCCCCGGAGCATTGATTAGCTGGCGGTAATCTCAGGGAGATGTCACTCTCGCGTGCTACCAGTGTGCGCGTGTAATACACGTACATCCTCGCACAACGCAGCCACAATTCTTTTGCAGCTCTTGGAACGAAGCGTACAGGAGTGATTGAGTGGGTTGCCCCAGTTATGAATTGAATGATGCCAAGTTCCCTCGCCCACACACAGACATGAGCATTCAGAAGCAAAAGAGGCGAGCTCAGATTGCTTTGTGCACTGATAATTAATAAGCACTGGTAAATATTACAGTACGCGCAGTGTCACACCAGGTAATCTTTAGCGCCACTCGGCTGGAAAGTGACCTTTTCATGCAACTGGCTAGAACGGCTAAATATTTCTTTGATTGATCGCATCTAGCACAAGAATCAACGTGGCTCGAATGGTCGTAGTGTTTGGGTTGATGCGATGCGAGTTGTAGCCGTCAGCCAATCACAGGGGACGTGTAGATAAACTATTCACACTCGCATTTCCACCAGTAGAAAATCTGGATCGTAACATGCATGTTTCGGGAACGGGGGAGGAAGATGAAGGTGAAGGTCAGCTCTGAAAAGCAAACGGGTGATCTCTCAGCTGTGCGGTAGCCGTGTCGACCGCTAGCTTACGCTTCTGCTTTATTGCCAACTATCCATCCATCCAGAATCAGAATCAGCTTTATTGGCCGAGTGTGTAAAAACACACAAGGAATTCGTCTCGGGCAGTCGGCGCTGCCCTGGCAACGACATTCAGAACAACGAACGGGAGACGTTCAGTTCATAGGAACGACTCCTTATAAGAGTCACAGATGTCCGAGATGCAGCATCTTCTTCATTTACAACAGGTAAGCGTGCGAATCCTGATTGAACGGAGATAAACCCACAGCGCTACGCTCTTGGACGCTTTTCCAGTTTCGGATTGTTGCCCCTTGGCAGAGGTCAAGTGGGAGAGGTGAGTTCAGCTTGGAGTGCAAGCTGAAGAATACACGCTGAGAAAAAAAGTCTGCGTGCGAGCGAGTGAGTGTACGTCGTCTGTAATGGCAAAGTGATGTAATGCATGGCTAGATAGGGTATGCAGGTGCACCCCCCCCCCCACACACACACACACACACATTATGTTGGCGGGCAGCCCAGGTTTCCTTGGTTCTTGCTGGTTTGCATGAAAACCATAAATAAGTCAGCATTTCTGCATGATAGGTCTGTAACTAGCAGTGACAGTTAGAGAGCATCGACTTTCAGAATCTCAGATGGGACTCAGTCCGTGTGTGTGTCGGGATGGGTTGAGCGCCCGTCCATGTGATTTCATGTCCTGCCCCCATCCCTCCGTCTACCGCATGAGAGGAGACTGAAGGGAAGGGAAGGGAAGGGGGAGTGAAAGCCTTTTGACGTCAATTGCAAATGCACCGGTAAAAGGTTTTCGCCCAAGCAAGGCGCATTATTATCATTATTACTGGTTTTATGCCAATATTTCTGCAGCGACGTAACGATTGAGCACATCTTTCATTAGCAAGGCCTTGAATCGAAAGACAATACCAAAAATGTTTCATGTCTACTCATTTTTGAAGGGTTCAAGTGCATTCTGGGCTCAAATCTGAGGCGCCCCCTGTTTGCCATTGTGTTTCTAAATTGCCTATCGGTGCAGTAAGTACGTCCATCCATCCGTTATCCAAGCCGCTTATCCTCACGAGGGTCACGGGAGAGCAGGAGCCTATCCCAGCTAGCTAGACTACACACTGAACTGATGGCCAGTCAGTCGCAGGGCAGATGTCGACACCGTCACTGAGCGGGAATCGATCCCGCGCTGCCCGCAGCAAAAGTCAGGCGTGTGTACCACTACACCATCAGGTGACTTCACAGGTAAGTACGTGAGTATTAATATTTGTTTGTCTTTATGTGCCCTGGAACTGGCTGGTGAGCTGTCCAGGGTGTACTTGGTCTTGCCTAAAGTCAGCGAGGAAAGATTCAGGCTCACTCTTAACTCTAATAAGAGTAAGATGGAGTGACGGGTTGAAATAATTAAAAAATAATAATATCACATCTGAAATACACACACAAATTCTATCAATCTACTGTATATCTGCCGTATATGTGCTCTCTTTTCACTGATCTAGGATGTGTAGTTGGAGGAACGAGTAATCCACTGCGATGAGGGTTAGTTTTTGTGTTTTGTTCTGGAAACAAAACTCTCTGCGAGTCTGCATAACATTTTTGTAATTTTGTGCAGTGAGAGGTCAAATGGAAACATTTCAAGACATTCTGGCCGTTGTTTAAGTCCAGACCTAGCGAGAACAAGAGGGGACGGTACCCGTTTTTGATGGTGATGGTCACTGACGTTCATTTTAGCATGCTGGTCTATGAAAAAAAAAAAAAAAAAAAAAAAAATAATCCATCTGGAGCAAACATAAGGGCCACAATGGTTAGAAGAAAATGCAACGTGATTGGGGGAAGGGCAGATTATTAAAAAAAAAAAAAAAGAGGACCAAGGGCGCAATTACACAAGTGTACATTGTTTAAATTATGAGAAGCGTAATGAGGAAGAGATTAAATCACAGCGGGGCCACGCATGCAGGAAACACACACACACACACACACAAAGGGTCAACTTTAGAAGAAGCAGTACACAGTTGAAAATAGCACCCCAATTCCTGTAAAAGAAGACGTTCAAAGTCTCCTGACACGCAGGCTGGGCAGGTTTTGGAAGCCGCCTCTTATCGAACGCTTATCTGTGCTTTTGCAGCACAATACACTGCGCGATAGTTGGAATGCGCACCAAGTGGCGACTGAATCAATCCCAATTAGAATCTAAACACTGGCAGTGGTGCTGTTATTCATGAAAAAAAAAAAAAAAAACACTAGCAGTATTAAGCTAGCATTAGCAGCATAAACAAACAGCTGGCAACCACGACTGCTAAAGGTATGTTGGTAGCATGACTTATTTTCTAAGGACTCTTATTAACTTATCACTAAATGTTATAGGTTAAAAGCAGCCGTAAATGCCACATGTAATTTCAAAAGAGCCATCCAATGTTTGGAAAAAATAAATCCAGGTGTATTTGAGCATTTATGCAGAACCAACACTTTTAGAGTACAATAAGTCTTTGAATTTTTTTAAATAACATTGCTACGACGTTGCTATCCAATGGTGCCAAAAGCACTTCTTACCGTGAATGTGACTTGTGGTTTTGCTGACGGCTTTCTAGTCTTTCATAGGTCGTTAGATTTCGCTTCGTACAGGCGTTGACACTTCCATCCGTTCATCGTGAACGGAATTCAATTTGATTTGCCGTCACGATGGTGAACGGTTCTTGCCAGCAATAGCATATCTTTCATTGGTTTGACGATCTTGTCTTGATGCGAAAAGTTGTCAAAAAGTTCAGGCACGTATCGCTTTGGCCTCCTCCTGCGTCTGTCCAGTCTTGCCGAAAACTGTACAACTCCTCCATCTTTTTTTTTTTCTTTGAGCGATCGCTTGCACAATTAGTTGTCGCTACCTGCTCTGCGTTAGCCGCTTCTGCACCTGTTCTTATCTTAGAACAGTTAGCTTAGCTTACCTAGGGTGAACTACAGCAAGCCCACTAGGACAAACTGTCTCTGCTCATTTGCGTTGGCTACGTGACAGAAATGACATTGTACATAATGCAGTGATGAGGGCTCTGCGAGCCATGTGCAACATCAAAAGAGCCAGATATTGCCCGCGAGCCGCAGGTTCCCGACCCCTGGTTAAAAGGTTAGTTTTTGTGAATGGACGATCATTTCCGATCAAAATGAGGTGACAAATGTACCGGTGGAGCAGAAAAGTTGTTCCTTCTGAATGGTCCCAGCTCCCTCAGGTCCCTTCACTCTCCTCCAGTCGATGGCAAATGACGCTGCGCCATTTTTTTTCTTTGAGGGTCGGTGGAGGAGGATATCCTATACCGCCATAGTTTCAGCAAAGCTCCTCAAGCCCAGGGATGCCCCCTTCTCTGAGTGTGCCCACATCAATGAGGTCTTTTGTCTCTGAATGGTTGTAGTCGTTTCTTCAAGATCATATGAGAGGTAAAAGACGGGACCTGAGAGGGTTGATATATATATATATTTTTTTTTTATTTCCACAGAATCTTGATTGATCTTGATCATCGGATGAAAATTTGCTGTTAAAAAAAAAAAAAGTGGGTGCGAGGGCCCATGATTATTGTTTGACATAAAAACCTGACAGGAATGACAGAAAACGTAAGGAAATAAAAAAAGATGATTCATGCGGCCTCATTTCCCATTTTAAGGACCGCTGTGCTCTAAACTGAACACAAAGAGCCAGCTAGTGTGACACTCGAGTACGACAAAAATGTATCACAAATGGGAAACCGCCGTCTTAACTGTGAAAATATTGCTGCAATGTCTTATTCCTCCTCAAGTTTGCCAGTAAAAATGATGTCTACGTGCAGTGCTGCATTTCGTCGCTTGCCTTGTTACTGTGCAGATATCCATCTAGTGCGGTATGGAAGTCATTATGGGAGCATCACTCGGAAGGAATACATTGGCACAGAGGACGGAAGCAGATGTTCCCCTGACATTTCATATTACGATCCAAATCTTCATCGCAGCTGTTGATCCCATCCAGCCCTGACCCCCGGTGTCTCAAGTCTCGGGTTGAGCCTGACCTGCGGAAGGTGGTTGCTCGGGAGTGATTTAATGGCACATACGCACGCTCCCTGCTGAATAAGTCATCCCGCATCTGGGTCCACGCCCATGCCGCTCATCTATTTTTCAATCTGCCTTCCATTCTCACGCACATTCTGTCTGCTCGGCCAGCGCCCTCCATGTTTGTGCTTTTTCTTCTTCGGATCTATGTCTCTTGTAGTGTGAAAATAGTATACAATAATATGTTTGACAGAGATGAGGAAGCTGCATGCGTTTTTTTTTTTGTTTTGTTTTTTTTTTTTTTGCTCACGTGTGTTTCTGTGAGCCACGTTATGAGTTATGCGTCGATTTTGATAACCTTTTGGGAACTAACTGATAATCACCCGGGAAAAAGACCATACAATTTTGAATATGTTTTGTAATGTACAAGTACACATAGTAATACTGTTTTGCAGTCACTCACATTTGAAAAATGTACGGGTGTGGTCAGATATGCCTGCAGATATTTAGTTACGGGTGTGGTCCGCCAGTCATCCCCGCAGATATAAAGTTGCGGGTGTGTGTTCTGTTTGTAATTATGTGTCTGCCCCTTTAAGAGCGGAGCGGGGCAGTGTCAGGTAAACTAGGAAGTCGAAGTAGGCTGAGCAGCAGCTCTTTTGTTACAGACCGTGTGCTTCCGTATTAAGACATCAGGCTGTGGTTCACTGCGCTGGATCGCTTTTCATGTGGTGAGAGTGTGCGACAAGTGCACAATTGCGCAGTGGCTTAGTCCTTAGAGGGAACATTTGTCAAGACTACACAAAATAAGCGACGTCTTTCAATATCTATGTATTTCTCTTCATAACAAATTTTCCGCGCGTGATTTTTCGTGCTCAGCTGTGCAGATTTGCGAGTGCGATGGCGCGCGGGCGCAGTCGCGCCCGTCAAATCACAGTGACTTCTGTTATGGCTGTTTGTAAAAAAGTGACTATTTTGTAAAGTAGTGGCAGATTTTGTCACTTTAGTTAACACTGTGTATCATTTTCATGAACTTCTCGGTCAAACTTGATCTCACAAATAAACAAGCGACAAAGAAGAAGTTTTTCTTTTTTATGATTTCTGGCTGCTGGTAATGAAGCACAGAAGTCACTGTCACTGAGTCGGATCCAAACACCAACACACAAGTTGGGCAACCATTACGCTATCAGTGATTCAGGTATTAATTCTGTAAGTATTTCCAACCTGCTTTGTACCAGTAAAATAACTCATGACAGAAAGTCAAAGAAATTTGTACTGCCCATTTCTATCCCCAGACTTAAACCACATAAAGGGCAGACCGAAAGAAGCTGTCAATCATATGTTACAATACTTCAGCTCATGTGAAAGAAATGGGTATATTCGAATGAAAAATTGTTACCCAGTAAGTTCTGTATCTAATCCAGAAGCAAACATGAGGCTAAATGTTTATTTTTCTTCTATCGATGACAAACTGTAATCGCTCAATGCACTGCAAAACTACAGTAACGTACAATAACAAACAACATTCTTTACAACGTGATGTACAAATGATATTAATTGGCATAACAGCGGCGAAGTGGTGGAAAAAGCACAGAATTTAGGAACTGACTGATGAATTACGTCATAAATTGTCTTCCAAAATGGGGAAAGGAAATTTAGGAAGGTTGTACCAACTAGTCACTCACTTCAAAGGACGATGAAGATGTAAAAATGATCAGCACAGCATTATTTATATTTCACAGCATCACAAGTAGGGTTGGGCATCACTTGAATTTGAGCGATTTCGGTCCCAATTCCAGTTCCTCATTTTGATTCTGGCTCCAAACGATTGTTGATTCCGATTCTTTTAGGGGGCCACTTTGCATGGTGTTAATCAAAGATGTCCAAATTGTGAATATTCATTTTCTTCGCAGCCTGCAGCATTGACTAAAATGAACATTTGACTCACGGTCCTTTATAACCAGTATCGATATCAAACCTACGCGCTAAAAGGCAACATGCGTGAAATGAACCCATTTGACTTTATATGAATTGATTATTGGTTCAGCCAAAAGTTAAATATGGCATTGTTAAGGTAGTTATTCGTGACCGTTTTATCGCGTCAAATTGTTTGTGTGCGCAAGTTTTAACTCGAGTCTGTTTGAAGCTTGCGGCCTTTTATTAGGAAGGGTACACAGCGGAACTCAGCATTTTGACACGAAAAGTAAGACTGAGGAATTTTGAAAATGAAAGTAACCTTGAATGCCAGAAACAGAGCAATGAATGGAACCAAATACTACAAGACGTTGATTCCTTTATCGACTAAGTATTTGTGATACTGTGAGACGTTTATGGGAATTTTGTCCTAAATCATTGTGATGGAAAATTTGTAGTTTGACCTTTCATGAAGTTTGACTTCAATGTTGAGCTTTTTTTTTTTTACCCCCCACCACCACCCCCATCACCTCTTACATCGGTTTGAAGACGAAAATATACTTTAAAAAGCATCAGCGCAAAACTGAGAGCAGCCATTTACCTTGTTAGCTGTCTCAGCGTTGATTCTTTCATTCACCCAATTTGACCTGATTCGAGTTCCAGGTGGTGTAGGCTGAGGCTCGGAGCGGGAGGGAGGGAGGGAGGGAGGGAGGGAGGGAGGGAGCACATCGCATTTCTACACTTTACCAAAGCCTCTTTTCCATTATACAATCCTCATTCCAAATGTTGCAGAGAGACAACTGATCATTAATTTCAACAAAATGAAATGTTTGTTTGCGCGCATTCTTCTTCCAAGTCAGCAGACCGGAGCCATTGAAACTGGGAACCGAAATGTTTTCATCTGAACGATTCCGGGAGTACCGGAACATTAGTCCCAGTTCCCGTCGGTTCTCGGTTCTAACCCTAATTACAGGCCACTCTCCGTTTTCTTCTGCGTCGCACCTCCGAGCATTATTCAGATTTGTAACATCGGATAAACAGCCCGTCTTGACTGTGTCATTGGCGCGTTAATGACATTATGATCAGATGCTCGGCATTCCGCCCGAGACGGGCTTTGTCTTTGAGCTGCTAAATGATTGATGGCTCAGATGAAAGTAAATGTAGGTCACCACGGGTGAGGGTCGACACCGGCAACATAAATCAGACGGGGACGATTTAACAGATATGGTGATGAATTATAGCCACCATAAGTGTATTAAAAATTTGTTTTCAAAAAATCAAGTCGTAATTTCACACTGATCATTTGATGGATTGGCAATTACAGACCTGGTAGAGAAAAGCATATTTTGAAAATGTTAAGGCCAAACATTTGTAGTTGTCACGCGTATCCTGCATATGGATATGGATTGTGTTGAAATCATGTAAAATCACACATCAGTCATACAGTTGGAGGCGCTCAAACAAAGATTGAACCTCAGAACGCAGGAGGGGGAAGATGACCTGCTCTTAAAATCGGTCCAAAATTCTATCCGAGCAAATGCAGCACAGATGCGTGCAATCCAAAACATTTTGCTTCTCTGACCTATGACTTTGCGAAAAAGAGGAGAGGACACTGACCTTCAAATAGCGAGATTAAGAGAGAGAGCTGCTCGCAGAAATATTATAACACATTGAGAGAGAAAAAAAAAAAAAAAAAACTATGAGTGGCGAATGGTGATGAGTGGAAGTTCACACCCGCACCAGCGCCGGGTACGTGAATTTTGGGAGCTGGAGCACAACGGGGACTCATTGCCGGTCGACAGAGTCTGAATGTGAAGTTGAAGATTTCAGGTTTGATTCTTGGCTAACTTGAACAAATTTGTCATTCACTTTTGCACTTTGGACTGCAGACGCTGCAAAAATTAGTTGCAGCCTAGAAACACGTTCCAGTCCTAAATGGAGATGACACGTTCTCCTCGGTGCCGGTGACCGATCCACAGTGTAAAACGGATGAATGGACTCACTTCTGGAGGAGTTACCTCGCCCAGCGATTCCCAAACAGTGTGCTGGGGTACATAAGTGTGCCATGAGCGCTCTTCAGGAGTGCCGTGGGAAGTTATCCAATTTTATGTAATTGCTGAAAAAAAAAAAAAACCAAAAAAAAAAAAAAAAAAAACAATCATTCCAAGAAATAATGTATCTTTGTTCATCTTTTTATGCCAGTGAGGCACAATGACAGACAGAACAAAAAAAATCCTCTTCTATTAGATGGCAGGAAGTACATACAGTAATTAATCCATCCATTTTTGGTGACATTTACTTTTGTTGCTGTGCCGTGGAATTTTTCAATTGTAAAATATGTGCCTTGGCTCTAGAAAGGTTGGACATCACTGACCTAGCCAATATGGGGGGGCAGATTCCGTATCAAATGTACACTTTCACCAGGATGAATGCCTGAAAATGGAGTGGATTTTTCAGTATGCCAAATACCTCGTAATGTAAATTCATTGGCCCTAAGAATAATATCAATGACAAAGAAACGGAATTTCAAAAGCGCTCTAATACGGACAGAGTGGATTAAAAGGCTAGGCTGTTAATCAACATGGATGACGTCACCCTTGTTGATCTCCCTCGGCGATAGCCATAATTACATCTTTACAGTACATTGTTGTGTATCGTGCAGTATTTATGATGACATTACATCTATATTGCATTACCTCTTGGCCCAGATTTTAGCTTGAGTATTTTGACACACATTGGACTGTCTCCCAGCCAGTCCTCCTTTGTTCAATCGGGTTTCTGCAGTGAAAGAATTCTGTTTAATCTTCTGTCTGTCTGTGAAAACAAGCTGTAAAGTAACTGTGTTGCAAGCAAGACATCAGCTGCACAAACAACAAAAGGTCTCGGAGAGAGGAACTGCTGAGCTCTCTCTGTGTCTTTGAGAGACTGCGAAAGTAATGGTGAGCGCTCAAAAAGGTCCAAAGAGAGACAAATGGAAGGCTGGAAAAGGATTAAAAAAAAAAAAAAAAAATAAGACGGGAATGGGCATGGAGAAAAGTCAGGTTGAAGGGCAACAAAGGGAAAAAAGCTGAGGCCACGAAGAGAGAAAAGTACGCCTGTCAGCAACGGCAGGAGGGCGGAGTGATTGAAGGAGAACGACGGAGGGAGGCGTCTGCTTGACCTCTGCTGACGTTTCCCTGCTTGACACGAAGGAAGTGGGAGCAGGGATGGGATATCCTGCCCGCCAGCCCTCATCCTCCCACGATGGGAAGTCTAGGCCAGGATGAGGTGTCGTCCAAGCACAACACAAACATGCACAGGGTCCACTCGGACTCACTCTGCGGTGACGCACGAATGGGCAGGTGCGAGCACTTGGACACGCAAGCTGTCACGCGTGTGCATCAAAAACGACAGTGGAAACTTTGAAGACAACAGACGTACGCTTCAGGATTGGTGATGGTGCTTTTAGTAGCCAATTACGTGAAAGGGAGCAGTTTCAACTGGTGGTCTAAAGGCAAGAATGTAAGACGAAGAATACGCAGTAAAGTGGGAGCTCCAATGAGAGAACCCCCAAAACAAAATCGCAAGGAGCAATCCCAGAGTGTTCTCATTTTGTTCCATCCCAACAAACGGCTGAAAAACAGCTGATGGGTCAGCTAAAGTTAGTCACGCGCTGAGGCGGGTGCATATTTGTGTTTGGCGACGTGTACATGGGCCGTACACACACTTTGGGTATGGAAAACTGCCTCCTCCGTCAAAGAAAAGCCATCCAGGCTGCCTTGTCGGAGCTCCTGCGGGCTTCACAATTTGTGTCGTTTTTCCCTTTCAATCCGAGGCTCTAAGTGCACCCGCACCGATCGTATCTGAGCCCCGCGGTAACGAAATCTGTCACTGCACTGGATATCGGGCAGGGTGTCCGGTCACCATGTGGGTACTCTGCATGGCTTTTGTGACGGTAACATTTTTATTGAGACAGATAAGACTCGAATCCTGGAAGGGACTCTTTCCATCGCCCTACCAAAATGGTTCAAAGCAGATGTCGTGTGAACTGATATGCAATCTCCCTGATATGAGTGAAATGCAAAAGTTCCAAAATACACTCTTCAATCTGTTTCATCTTCGATCACATGTATGAAAATGCGTATCAGCTTAACCTTGGTCCACACACCAGACAGATTTTCTTGGATTTCTTCTTCAGTTGTTCCATAACGTGGCCAAGCGAGTCATTAACCGACAAATGGTGACCAAAACATAACCCATCACCTTTCGTTTCTCGCAGTTGGCGGCGGTAATAAACACCTCCGGTTGTCCAAACAATGTTCACAGCTGAGGTCATTTCCACTCAGCTACGCGCAAATCAGACAGAAGGGGACTGTGCGTGGAAAAGCTGCAACACCCAAGAAAGTCAATAAATACAGATTAATACTGCCTGAAGATAGAAAAGAACCACTAAACATTTTGGCAATGAGTGGTTTGATAGAATTAAAATACAATAAATGTTGACAGCCCGTTTTCTTTTGTTTTTGTTAGTGCAAGTATTTTGTTACTAACCCACAGATGAGTCACCATGCACCCAACCCAACTTATTTATGCAGGGTACATAATTCCAATTTTTTTAAATAACAAGGGCAAAAAAGGCCACGTGTGAGCTTACTGCTCTTCTAATGTGTGCTGTACTCCAGATGACCAAAACAACACACAAATAATCTTCACCAACAATCACATCGAAACACTCAAACGAGATGTATGTCGCAGTACCAAGACGGACCTGTGGGGGGCAGCATGGTGCCACGGGTCGTCTAGACTGCCTGGGGAATAAAAATGCAAAGAAGACGAAAGATAAGCACCGATGCTTATGATTATGTTTCACGTCACATATATAAGGAGTTGGAATCACAAATATTGAACGGGTTTTTACAATCGTTGGCCCTGAAATCGAAGTGGGGAAAAAATCAATTCTAAAATATGTCACACTGTTAGAGCAGGGGTCGGGAACCTTTTTCGGCTGAGACAGCCACAAATGCCACAATGTCATTTCAAAAGAGTCATGCAATATTGGAAAAACTAAATCCAGGTGTACTTGAGCATTTATGCAGAACCAACACTTTTAGAGTACAATAAGTATCGGAATTCTTTGAAATGACATTGTTATGATGTTGCTAACCAATGATGACAAAAGCACTTCTTACCGTGAACGTGATTTTGTGGTTTTGCTGATGGCTTTCTCGCCTTTCGTACGTCGTCAGATTTTGCTTCATGCAGGCGGTGAGACTTCCATCCGTTCATCGTGAACGGAATTCAGTTTGTTTTGCAAACATGCTGGTAGGATGTTGAACAGTTCTTGCCAATAATAGCATGTCTTTTATTCGTTTGACTAGCTTGTATTTATGCGAAAAGTTGTGAAAACTTTCATTGGCAACATCAGGCACGAATGCTTTGGCCTCCTCCCTCCTCCTCCACCTATGAATGGCTGTGCAGTCTAGACGAAAAACATTTTTTTTTTCTTCGAGCAAACGTTTGCATAATTAGTTATTGCGATCTGCTCTGCATTAGCCACTTCTGCGCCTGCGCACAGCGACTGCTACGTGAACTACGGCAAGCCCACTAGGACAAACTGTCTCTGCTCATTTGCGTTGCATGTGATATGATATGATATGGCATTATACAGCATGTAGTGATGAGGGCTCTGCGAGCCATATGCAACATCAAAAGCGCCAGATATGGCTCGCGAGCCATAGGTTCCCGACCCCTGCTGTAGATAGACATCTCGCTTTTGTTTACTTGCTCATAAGTGGCAGGGAAATGCTTAAATTTGTACCGATTATTCGACCAATACTGGACCCTGTACGAGTCACTATTGCAGCTTGAGCCAATTGACCCCTCCGTAGAAATTGCGCAATCCGCGTCACTGACCAATCAGAGGCCAGAGATCTGCATAGACCAAAGCCCGTTTTTGCTCCCGCCATTTTCTCAGACAACATTGCATGGTCCAGTATAGGTTTTGTTAGCGTTTTATCCCGTATTTGGGTTATTCAACAAAAAATATGGTTAAGAGGTGTAGTCACGGACTTTGTAATAGTGACGACAGGTATCCTGAAAGGCGAGTCGGTGGAGTTCGATTCGTACCCTTTCCAAAACCGAAGACCCGGTACGAAAAATGCCTTCGATGGATCAAACTTTGTGGAAAACCGCATCATCAACTAAATCCATTTAATATCAACCGGAACACATATGTTTGCACGAAGGTATGCCCTATATTTGATTTTCAATACATGTCTCGTATAAATGAATTCAAAGTTCTTCGCTAGCATAACACCGCTACGTGTGAACGATTGACACACTTATTCTTTGTTGAGCGATATTAGCGATGATCGGACTGCACAAACATGTCGGTTTCTTGCTGGCTCGCGGCCAGAAGCTTAACCAGACTGTGTTTGGACTAAGATATGCCTTAAATTTGATTTTTAATACATGTCTCGTATAAATGAATGAGACGTTCTCCGCTAGCATAACATTGCTACGTGTGAGCGATTGACACACTTATTCTTTGTTGAGCGATATTTAGCGATGATCGGACTGCACAAACGTATCGATTTCTTGCTGGCTCGCGGCCGAAAGTTAACCAGACTGTGTTTGCACGAAGATAGGCCCTAAATTTGATTTAAAATACACGTCTCGTGTAAATCAATGAGACGTTCTTCGCTAGCCTAACATTGCTACGTGTGAATGATTGAATGAAATCAGAAGCATGGCGTCTCTCTCAGTTCAGAATGTATTGTATTTAGATTCTATAATATATCGTTGATTTGAATGAAATCAGAAGCATGGCGTCTGCACGTCTAACAATGTATTGTGTTGTATTGTATTTGCCATTTTTTACGAATTGTTTGTCTTACGTCAGCGCACGTGGCGTGACGTCACTTCAGGAGGCGTGGTTAAGCGCCCTGTACGGAGGGGTCAATGTGTGGGAATAAATCCGCATAAATGTCAGCTACGAGAACCGCTGCACTACACAGAGTCCCTGGACTGAGAATCAGAACAGGAGAGCAGAAAATTGCTGGTGCTAAATCCAAAGAAACAAATGAAATGGCAACCGTAGGCCCTCGAAAGCTTGTGAGCAACACCAGGGGATGAAGAGCTTATCCAGGCCATGTCATGACATTTTTGCTGCCTCGATGCTTTTTGTCAAGAACCCCAGCGATGTGACGAGGCCCTTACCGTTCAGATGATTCACATTGGTTGAGGGTTTTTTTTTTCTTTGTTTGTTTGTGGCTGAATAACAGCGCTTGACTATTGTGCTTGACTCCCTCAACAGCCACAAAATGAAGGAAACGAGCAGGCTGAATCACCGACATGGAAAGTACAGCGCCGCGCGGTTGCTGCACCGACTTTGTTCACACGCAAAAAGCAAAAAGCCCGTTTTGCAAAGCTTTTAGGGGAAACAACTAATAATGACAAAGGGCCAAAATGAATTATTGTTTGGTGAACAATGCAATCAAGTGGAAACCTTTTTTTTTTTTTTTTTTTTTTTTTAAATAACTGCTTTTATTTGTCCTTTTGCTTCATTATTGTTTATTACTCCCTTATGTCCTTGGCTGTCAGGTATATTTCAGCAACTTGTGGAAAAGCCCCCCCCCCCCGCCTTCCTCCTCCTCTCTGGCTACATCAAAGCACGGCCACACTCCGACTGCAACCTCATTCTGGCGCTACTCTCTTACCGCCAGATCCAGTAATTACAGCCCATATAGGACATCAATATTTCTTGTCAAACCGCAGTATAATAACGCCGCAGAGCAACTCATGGGAAGAACGCACACACACACACACACACACTACACTCATGGGTTAGGCATTAGGAAGAAATGATTCATCCCTCAATATCTCGACTATCTTGCGGCCCAGGATATCTGATGCGAGACCCCAGTTTGACAATCCAGATTTATGCTAGTGCGATTTTTAAAAAGTTGCACAAGCCAGCCTTTGGGTTTATTTTCAGCAGAGGGATTCTATTTATTTGTGTTTATTTTGATACAACACAGAGCTCACGAATAAAAAAAAAAAAAAAAAATGGAACGAGATATTATTTTTCTCTCGATGCTTCAATACTGCCCTCTTGTGTGTTCACCTGCAAAACCTGCTCTTTTAAATTTAATTTTTAGGCGTCCAGTTTATCTCCAAGTTTGAGCTTTTTTTTTTTCATCAAAACAAAATGTATTTTTGCTTGTTTTGTGGCTTGAAAAAGATGGATTTCTTTCATTTGACAGCAATGTATTATCATCATAATAATGCTCTTCTGCAGGTTTTTTTTTTTCAGATTATATTTATTTTTCTTTCATTTCCTCCATGTTTTGCGTCAGCACCCCAAATATCTACAACTCTGACAATAGCTTCATTATCCATTTTCTATTTTTCTGGATTGGTCGCTATTTTATCGCACCGCACATATTGACAAACAAGCCTTCACACTCACATTCACATCTTGGGAGGATTTCAAATCTTCGCTGAACGTAAAATTCACGGTACACAGAGAAAAGGTGCACAAGAGAAGGGAGAAGATGCAAACGGCAAACAGAAAGGGCGGAGCCCAGATTCAAACTGTGACCCTCAGAACTGTGAGGCGGATGTGCTAACCACTAGCGCAAGAGGCCAACAGTGGAGTTGTATTATGTACTTTTCTTCAATTTCAAATCACACATTGATTGACTTCTTTTTACACTTGCATGACAGTTAGCAATAAGACTAATTAGGTCAACCACAGAACTGTGATTTGGTTCTCCACTAAAACCTAACTCACTTGGACTCACGTAATCCAGCCATCCGTTTCCTTCGCCGCTTATCCTCACGAGGGTCGCAGGAACCGCTGGAGCCTATCCCAGCTGCCAACGGGCAGGAGGCGGGGTACGCCCTGAACCGGTCGCCAGCCAATCGCAGGGCAGATCGAGACAAACGGGCGCACTCACAATCACACCTCGGGGCAATTTCGAGTGTCCAATTGATGTTGCGCGTTTTTGGGATGTGGGAGGAACCGGAGTGCCCGGAGTAAAGCCACCATGGGCGGGGCCAGAATCGAACCCTGGGTCCTCAGAACTGTGAAGCCGACGCCGATGCCAAGGTGGACTCACATTATTCTAAACAATCAAGAACCATATTTTTCTCCCCGGCCAAGTTTCCTGTCGTCTTTGCTATTTTTGTGAAGACGTGGCTGATGCTTGCAGTATTTTTCCTTTGATGACGTCGCCGATGGTATGCTATCTAAACAAAATCTGAACATGTCGTACATATTCTTCGGATGTCATCTAACATCCATTTCGGACAGACGGCATTCCAAACCCAAAGCAGAAGACAGACAGCATAACATAAAGCAGCGCATTTCTTCTGCAATGCTTTGACCTACTTTCTCAACTGTTTTCATCATCTGACGCCACGACGCTAAATGTTGCCAGTCTCCGCCGTTACAACGTGTCAGCCATTTTATTATTCATTGGCAAAGTCGGTCCCGCGTCCCCACGTGCGTAGAATTGTTTTGAAGCCTTTCGCACTATTTCATAATTCAGCACCTTTTTTTGTTTTGTTTTGTGGGTCATTGCAGACATTCCGGAAATGTCTCTTGACCTAATTGCCTACCTATCTATTTCACGAGTGAACAATTGGAGTGGGGGGAGGGAGTTTTTGTTAGTTTCAGCAGACTTGAGGATGTTGAACAAACGGCAGGTGCAATTGCGATTTTTGGGGTGGAGAGATCCAATAATCCTACAGTGATTTAAATGATGAAAATAAATTCCTGTATCTGCACCTTCAAACTCTTGAAATTTAATGCAAACGTTTTTTTTCCCCGTAATCTTTTAATTTTATCAGTCCTACTATTTACCTTTTACTGTCACATTATTGTTGCAAAAAAAAAAAAAAACATTTAAAGACAAATTTAGTGCATGCCCAGGCACCGTATTGTTTATTTATATATGTATTTAATATGTATTTTTCTGCGATTTGATCATGTATTTTCGGTTAAATCAAATGTATTTGTTTCGCCCTTAATCTGAGTCTCAAAATGCTTCAAAACTTCACATCTGATTGTTATGGCAAATACTCACACAAACTATACCCAAAAATTAATATGTTTGATCAGTTTTTGGTTTTGTTTCACACCGTAACAGCGGCCAAAGAGTACAGTATTGGTTTGTTAGAGTATTGGGCAACACTGACACCTAGCGATCACCAAACCTTTACACGTACTGTTCTTGACCACTTTCACCATGATCAATGCTTATTTTTCTTAGTTTCTTTTTTTTTTTTTTAGGTGCCTCATTTTTGCATACTTATCTCTCAGTAAATGATGTCCGTACTGGCCTTGTCTTGCGCCAGAACGATAAGAGGAAGAAAAATGATTGTAAATGTATATAATGAAGGCCGCACGGTGGATCAGCTGGTAAAGCGTTGGCCTCACAGTTCTGAGGATCTGGGTTAAATGCCGGCCCTGCCTGTGTGGAATTTGCATGTTCTCCCCATGCCTGCCTGGCTTTTCTCCGGGTGGGCACTCCGGTTTTCTCCCACATCCCGCAAACATGCAACATGAATTGGACACTCTAAATTGCCCCTAGGTGTGATTGTGAGTGCGGCTGTTTGTCTCCACGTGCCCTGCGATTGGCTGGCGACCAGTTCAGGGTGTGCCCCGCCTCCTGACCGTTGACAGCTGGGATAGGCTCCAGCACTCCCCGCGACCCTCGTGAGGATAAGCGGCAAAGAAAATGGATGGATGGATGGATGGATATATAATGAAACAGAATAATTAACTTCAAAAAATAGTCTATCTGGCATCGCCCGGAGGAATATAGTCAATGTTATTTATATTATCCTCTCACTCAACATAATGATTGAGGCGTTGTGTGTGAGCGACCTTCCGTTTTGCCAAAGTCATTTAATAAAGTCTCAACGTGACGATTAATAATTACAGAGCAGGAATGACCGTACAGTGGTGATTGCCGGTATACATTAGTGTGCCGCGAGCGCTTTTTCAGGTGAGCCATGGGAAGTTATTCAATTTTATGTAAATCCTAAAAAAAAAAAAAAAACCATTTATTCCAAGAAATAATGTATCTTTATTCATCTATTGATGCGAGTGAGGCACAATGACAGACAGAACAAAAAAATCATCTTCTATTAGACGGCAGGAAGTACATCGATCCATTTTTGGTGACATTTACTTTTGTTGGTGTGCAGTGGGATTTTTTCAATCGTAAAGTGTGCCACTGTCGGAAAAGAACTCCAAGTCCCAGTGTGCACTGCGTCGCCAGGGTCGCTACCATGACGCATCTCCTCCTCTGACGAGGCTTACTATCTGCTAACCTTGAGGAGATGTTGGCTCCCCGTGGGTCAGCGTTGAAGAAGCAGCAGCGAGGTTTTAGGCAAGCGAGGCTTTTGGGAAGCTGAATATGTGGCTGAATACGTGCTCTAAAGCTGTCCGCCTGACTGTTAGCTTCCCGGGGCTAGGGCGCTAAAGCTAGCTAAGTGAGTGGACCGAGTCGTTACCAGTTTGAAGCTCTTGCAAGGGGAAGTTACACTTGAATTTTACACTGAATTTAAAGCTGGCCAGAGTGAGGAGACGTTGACGGGACATTATCCAAAAGTGTGACACCAGGCAAGTACTGTTTGCATGAGTTTATTTGGAGTCCCAATTTAGTGATGAGGCTAGGCAAAATTAACACCCTTGTTGGCACGCTTCGGTTCAAGTCCAAAGATAAGTACTGGTGCCTTGTTGCAAAATACTCAATTGCCGCGACGACATCATTCAATGCGTCAAATGCTCTTGCGGTGTGGTTGTTTTTAGTCCTTGTTTCTCATGTGCTCGGGTCTCGACTTGTCATGTGAGTGGCCACAGCACAGGATGCAGAACGTGGAATTGACCCGTTCTCGGTCATTCCAGCCGGACTGTTACGACTCTTATTCACAATGCACTGTTGTCACATCTCGTTCAGAAGACGTTTTTCTCGTCAATGAATGAGCTAAAACAGAAAGTTCCGCGGTTCAAGTGGGTATGCACTCATTGGACACTTCGTTAGGTACGCTTATCCAGAATTTTCCAACCTTTATTGGGCCAAGGCAAATGTTGGCAAAAAATAAAAGGCAAAAGAAGTGTCAAAAAGTATACAATAACTGTCAAATGTCTTGGCACGATTTCTCTTTCTCTTTCAAGCAGCTTGAAAAGTGTTCCAACGTTTGGTGGAGCCTGCAGGTTCAACTATTTCTGGATTCTTTTTCATTTTTATTTAGAACGAACATCATTTATTTGCTTGTTTTGACTTATTTCATGATGTTTTAGGGAGATCGTAACAACTCCCGTTTTTGATGGAAAACGCTCATTGTCGGGATGTCTGATTATACCAGAATTATTTCGGTTTAAAAATGTTTTGTTTTTCAATACAATTATAATGGCTATTCACATTTTTTTTGCTGTTGAACTTATATCCCTATGCCTGGGCTTTCACAGTACAAGGGGTTGAACAACTTAACATTTTTTTTTTTTTGTAGTTTTTGAGTCAAAGTTGATTAACTTGATGTTATCTCATCTTTTTGTCACCTAAAAACAGTTTTATGTGAAAATATTTTGACCTGCATAGACTAAAACGAAAATATATTCTAGTCACCTCTGCACTGAATGATTGCCGTAATTATTCAGAGCTCTGCAGGTTCATGAGCCATCTTGTGTTGCGAATGCCACCTTCCGAAATTGAAGTTGATTTCCATATCTTTGGGCGCTATGGTGGGATGTCTTGTTAGAGCCACACAGTTCTGACGGCCAAGGTTCATGTCCAGGCCCCACCTGTGTGGAGTTTGCATTTACCCGTGTGCGCATGGCTTATCTCCAGGCACTCCGGTTTCCTCCCCGACCCCCAAAACTAATTATTAGCATTAATTGGACCCTCCAAATTGCCCTGAGGTGTGATGGTGAGTACGAATGGTTGTTTGTCTCTACGTGCCCCGAGATTGGCCAGTAACCAGCTCAGGGTGCACCCTGCCGCCTGCCCAAAGTTATCTTCAGCACCTCCCCGACCCTTGTGAGGATAAGCAGCTCACAAAATGGATGGATGGACATTTCACTAATATTTCAAAGATGACCTTGCATATTTTTCAAGGGACTATGCTACCGGTCTCTTTTTTTTGTTTTTTTTTTGACCAGGGTTGTAAAAGATTGTGATGTTGGTGCTTGTTGTGATAGAAATAAAGTTAATACGCATAATTGTACAAAACATTTTGGTGACCAATTAGCTGGAGGTTGACTTTGCGCCACTGGCGTTGTTCCTTAAGTCTAGCTTTGATTGGAATAGCCAGCGCGATCAAGGCTAACCGCTACGTTTTCATACGCTCTAGCCCTCGTTTATATATGAAGACGTCGCCTTGTTGGCGAGATATTTCAGACTCTCATAGATGGTAATAGTCTGGCATCAGCAGCAGACGTACGACTCGAAATTCCTCTAAATTCTCAAGTTGGAAGATAAGATTCGAAAAACAAGTGAGTAGCAATTAGTCGACTTCGAGCTTTAAACATTGATGTGCAGTTGTAAAGTCAACTAGAAAAATAATATATAGTGACCATTTGTTTTTTTTTTTTTTTTTTCCCCTTTTATTTAAACCTCCACTGGAATGCTTAAAATCAGCCGCGTTGGATTTGTTCCATCCATCTCGTTATCCACTAAGTGTCTCCGTATCATGAGCCACCCCCCTCTCTCCAATCTCTTGAAATCTATTTTTAGGTTTTATGGAAGCCTTTGTTGATTCTCATCTTTCTTAGTCCAGAAAGTCTATTAAGCTTGCTGAAATGTACATAATGTGTACAGAAGGAAGGGCACAGGTTAAAGAGAGGAAAGTACACAATCTTTGAAACTTTTTACCGAACTGCATTTTCACTTTTTCTTATTTGGTCAAGTTACAGCAAAAAGCCCTCCAGCTCTTCTGCAGTTTAAACTCTTGTCAATCCTGCAGGCCACAGTTTTTTTTTTTTTTCTTTTTTTCTTTGTTTTCTGCCTTTGGAACCAGTTTGTCCATTAGTACAATTGACATTTTATACTATTAAATAAAAGAACAAGCAAACAAACAAAAAAGTTTTTGGGGCACAAATATAGTACACTTTGTGTTAAATGATGTTAATCAGATCTGAACGGCATGTGTGTCTTTGCTGCGCATCCACCCATTATTGTGATAATTGTTTCGTTGTTTTGACTACATTATCAGCACAGGACAGAAAGCTGTCCTGTGCTGATAATGTAGTCAAACGCCACTGAAGTGGTACAATTTGGAGTTCAACACACATTTTACCTCCATCCAAAACCATCATCGTAATCTTCACCACAGTGCGCACCCGCAAAAAAAAAAAAAAAAAAAAGTTACCTAAACATAACAAATGGATTGGACTTTTTTTTTTTTTTTTTTCCCCATTATGACCATAATGGGAACCCTTTTTGGGAAGCATTTGTTTTGGACATTGCACTGTGGTGCCGTGATGACTTTTGGGTCAGTCGATTTAGCTAAAGACTTGAAAGTTCTTAAAAAAATATTGTGTTAATGTCTTCACATTTATGGGTCCCCTCCTGCCCTCTCTCCCTCAGAGTCCGGCCGCATCACATTTTAGGCCACAAATGAAGATGAAGGCTGTTGTGAGAAAGTAGAAGGAAGGAGCAGTCACCGGGGTCATGAATCTTCATCAGGTCCTCACAGGGGCCGTTAACCCCGGGGACAATTGTTTCTCTGTAGGGAGCGTCAACAATGTACCGTTCACGGTAAGTTGCTCCACACGCTACATATTTCTCTGCAAGCCACTCCGGTTGTCAAAGTGATCTCTTTTGAGCATTATGGTGGCGTATTTCCGTCCATTAAAATTCTCATGTCGGTTACAGTTTGGGTGATGCGCAATTACAGTTGGTCCAAGTGGTGATGGCTGATAAATCCATAGCTGCAGGGTTAATAGCATGCTGGATGGAAATGCACAAAAAGTGTCATTTTGGCCGTGGGGGGTGTACATGACAACTGCTTTTAGTGGCCTGAAAATGCCAACATTGGACAAGCTGTTATATGATGCAAGTTACTCTGTTTTGTTTTTTAAGCAAAATTATGCTTTGAAAGGCCGCTGTGGGCCTGTGTTTTGCTAGTTAAAGAAAAAATTGAAAAGTTGTGGTCTACAAAATGGTGTGTGTGTGTGTGTGTGTCTTTTTAAACGGACTTACAGTTTATCTTAACTGCTTTCTCTCAAGGACGACTGTGTTTGGGTAATAAATCAATAGGATAGCTGCTTCTCTTCCTCCCCTTTTGTTAGGATGGACAGTGAAAGCGAAATGTCAAGGCTGATCTTATCCGTTTGACCTCGTGCTCAACTCTCCTTCTGCATCTCGACAGGCGTATGCTTCCGGTTGCGACGTGGTCGTTTTGGGCAGTGATTTTGAGCGAGTGCAGATCATTCCAGGGGCCAAACATGGAAATATCCAGGTGGGATGTGTGGACTGCTCGCTGCGGGGAGGACAGGTACGATCAACTTCCCGGTGACGACTTCAATAGTTGATCGATCGTTTTCAATCTCCCTCACGTTTTCAAGTGACACATAGAAATAAAGTATAACAAAAAAAGGACATACTGGCATTTTCTCTGCCTTTTTCATAATAATGGTGTTAGTTCCATAACTTTATCACGTTTCTTGTCATATGCCTTGTTTGTCAAAAATAATAATAATAACAAGGGGAAAAGAAGAGGAGCTGTGTATCCCTGCGCAGAAAATATATAAAGGAAATCCACTATTGTCAACGTTATAAAGGTGAATTTGGGACGAATTTTAGGATGAGCGCTTTTTAGATCTTGTCAAGTTTCACAACCAAGCCAATCGTGTTCCTCATCATGCATCATGCAGTTGTGCTTACAAAAGTGGGAAAAACTTGTCGTGGTCATCACTGGTGCTCTGGAGAGGACGTTCATGCAAGGATTGCTGGAAGTATTTTCACGTACTTTTCATTGAATACGCCTCACAAGCAGGCAACAAAACATTGCCGAATCATGCTCTAAACCTTTGACAAACATTGGCTTGTGCGTGTGAATCAATGTTGACAATGGCGTGCAATTATTTTGACAATGACAAGCCTGGAGGCCATGCGTTGGTCACAATATGTGATCCTGTTTGTCGACGTCAAGCTTCGCTGTCTCCTCCAAAAGTGTTAGAACCGCAGTTATTGCAAGTAAGGATTATCCCACCAAATAT
Organism: Syngnathoides biaculeatus; assembly: GCF_019802595.1. Taxonomy (NCBI): domain Eukaryota; kingdom Metazoa; phylum Chordata; class Actinopteri; order Syngnathiformes; family Syngnathidae; genus Syngnathoides; species Syngnathoides biaculeatus. The sequence goes on along the minus strand of NC_084643.1, from coordinate 10,802,857 downwards.
TAAATGTTATTCACTTTAAGATAACCCACTCCCACAAATATTAATCCCAATCCCAAGAAAAAATTTCGATCCTGCTTTTTTTTTTTTTTTTGGTCTTCCTTGTTATAAAATGAGTCACACTAATAAATACATTGAGTTACCAGAATGATTGGTTTCTATTCATTATTCATTATTGCTACCAGATTGGAATAGAGGATCAATTTAAATGGCGGATGTAGCAGGCAAGCACTGTTTAATTCTCTTGGAAAATACTGTACGCGCTTATAGTCTTTCATCAGTTGCCTCGTGATCTTAATTCCAATTCCAACTCAACTCACATGGCTCCAGCACAGGTAGTGGACCTTACAGTTCCGCGTCTTTGTCCTCTCACCAAATGGCTGAACAATTTTACATAAAATGAAAAGTAACACAATTCAATGAGGTGTTGAAAATTATGTCCAACTCCAGTGGAATGTTTTTTTTTTTTTGTTGTTGTTTTTTTTTTAATTGAGAAAGAATGTACATAAACAGCAAAACTGTAGAGCTGTAAGAGGATGCTTTTAACGTTAATTACTGTACTTTATTTTTAATTGACAAAACAATGGCAAATTCAAATCCATCCGTTTTGCAAGCCTCAAGCCATGTTGCAACTGATTTTGACCTATGTTGTGCATGAAACCGGAGGGGAAAAAAAATGGTTTTTGATAAGGGATCTCCCAATCCAATTTTTTCACCTCCGATCCAATACCAATGTCCTTAAACTTTTATTTATTCATTAAGGCCATTGAGAGCACATTCTCATGTCCAATTCTGATCTGACTGCAGAGTAAAAACAAAAATGTTGATGCGATTACCTTGTGGGTGAAACGTATTGGTTGAAATCAGATGAAAACATTGCGCATATGTGCTTGTGTCCATTCGTATACATCACTTTGCATGCATTTATGACTTCCTTCACATGGTTGTGGAAAATAATTACAATGAAAGAGCGGTTGCCTGAATGACCGGAGCCCTCTGCTTCATTAACAGAAGGTTCTGTTTTATTCCTATAATCTGGGGACTATTGTGAACCGTAGAAAGCACGTGCATCCCTGAATGAATCATTAAGGAGAAGTTGGCTTGGTAGACAATGCAAGGCTGACTCAACACTGGCTTTTTAAAGACCGGAGGCCTTTTTTTTTTCCTTCATCTAGTATATATACTCGGGTTTTACCATGCAATTAATCTGTTGCTGCTTCAGCCTTTTACACTGACAAAAACAAGCACAGCACATTCAAATCAAATGTACTTGTGTATTTGAGTTCTCGCATGGTCCCAACTTGTGTGGAAAAATTATGAAATTGGCATTGTCAAGTTAGAGAAACACGACTTTCCTCCACTTAACATTCAGATATATGTGAAAGACTGTGGACCCTTTTTAAATCATACCACATGAATATGCATATGAGTGCAAAGTTTTCCATCTCTTTTTACAATTCACATCCCAAAACTAACCTTGTCAATAAATTGCTTCAACACATAGTTTCCTGTAGAAATTGTAAAAATAAGCCACATACAGTATTTAACAAACCATGTGGTAGGAAGGCTATTTCTATTTCTGTACTTATTTTTTCCCAACTAGGAAGTGTAATTTCTTGCATCATCTTTCTGCTGTCCTGAATACCTTTTTTTTTTTTTTGTTGTTGTTGTTGTTGTTTTTTTGTCTTCTGGCAGATTGCAGCTTCCTATGGGAGCATTGTATGCATTTTTGAGCCAGTTCGGCGTCAGGATCAAAAAGGCACATCACTGAGAGTGAGTAGCCATTTCATTTACCTCTTCAAGGCATACCGTAATTTCCGTACGATAAGCCTCAACTTTTGTCACACGCTTTCAACGCTGCGGCTTATGCAATGATGCGGCTAATTTCTGGATTTTTTTTCCAACGCGCAGAAAAGGTAAGAGTGAGACAGGTGTGTCGAGGAAGACACAAGTTCAATGTAACTTTGCGCTTTGTGCATGAATAAAATTGGCATGAACACACCCTCATCCTGAAAAATGCAAGAAGAAATGCATATGATGCAGCTTTCAAGTTAAAATCAATCGAGCTCGCCGATAAAGAAGGAAACAAAGCTGCTGCACGTAAACTGGGCATAATTGAATTGATGGTGAGACACTGGAAACGGCAGCGGGAAGAACTGGAGAAATTTAAAAATACGAAAAAAGCTTTCAGAGGTAATAAAAGCAGGTGGCCTGAAAAGTGTTGCCACTGTGTTACTGCCGCGCCTCAGTGACTTTTACCGGTATGTATATATATATATTTTTTTTACCCAGCCCTGTTAGTGCTGTCTTTTTACAGTATTGCTGCTGTGCTACTGTCGCGTCACAGGCACTGTTTGGAAAGCAAAGGTATATTATTAAAACTTTAAATTCTTTCTGTGTACAATCTTTCCTTGTAAATATCTCATGTTTCAACGTGGGCACATGCGGCTTATAGACAGGTGCGGCTTATGTGTGTACAAAATGTTTTTTTCCTTTAAAAAAGTTGTGGGTGAGGCTTATAATCAGGTGCGGCTTATAGTCCGGAAATTACGATACTAGGTTATGATAATGACTTGACTTGAAGTCCCATAATGTTTGAAGTTCAGCAGACTTGTTTGTCTACTATTTTTGCCATTATACATAACTGAAACAAGCAGTAAAACCTGGCAGAATAGTAATGTTTTGTAATTTATTCCTGTTGTGACACCAATGCAGTGAAACGCACAGTACTTGTTTCCACGTATTACAACTGTGAGTAGTTTCCGTGTATGATAACTGTAGCTGTAATATTGTGGCCTAATCATGTGTCACATTGTACTTGCTAACGTTAGCTTCTCTTTGCTCGCAGAATTTGAACTGCCAATGGCAGAAGACTGGCCAGTTTGTTTTGCAGACGATGGTGCGCAACCTGGCATGGCACCCCAAAGGTACTTGTGAGGTCTGCATACAAAACCACATGGTGTGAAGACATTTTGTTGTTGATTCCTATAGTGTGCTTGTGCTATCTGTGCAGGGAAGATGCTATTAACAGGCTCCAGTTGCCTGCAGTTATGGTCTCATTTTGATGGAGGGAACGATGCTGAAGGAGGAAAACGGGCAGAAATAAGAGACTGCCATTGTACTTGGGGATGTATCTGGCAAAGCAAGTAAGTTCTTGATGATACTTGATTCGTGTCTTTTTGATGGCAGGAGTCCCTTAAAGAATCATTGTGTTCCGCAAATATGCATTGCCATTTCTGTCAGGTGTAACGTGGGATAATGCTGTGCTAAATTCATATTTTTTTAGGAAATGTAGAATAACTGAGGTTCGAACTATAACCTTGTCTGCAGGACAGCCTCGCCAGTCAATTTAATGAAGTTTTCTCCTGATGGAGAATTCTTTGCTACTGCTGGGCAGGTAACTGAGATTTCCTCAGAATTAATTATGATAAAAAAAAAAAAAAAAAAAACGAAATGATTGTGGCTAAATTGATATTTTTTGCTATTTTAGACAAAGGAGACATGACTTAGTATTCAACGTGTATTTTCTTCCGCTCCCCGTGCAGGATGACTGTCTTATAAAGGTGTGGTACAGCACCAATAAGTGGAAGTCTGGAGGTTTCCGACTTTTCACGCCGCCAGAGTCCAGCGTCGACTTTCAGGGAGAGCTCGCCTTTTCCTTCGTGTACCTGGCCCATCCACGTTCTGTTATTGGCTTCTCTTGGAGGAAGACCAGCAAGTACTTGCCACGGTATGCGAACAGCAGCATTTTGACATCTTATCGACGTATAATGGAAAACTTCACAAACCTGAATGAATTTCGGCAATGTAGCGTTTGGCTAAAACAATTGAAATTTCAACAGCCTTGTTTTGAGCAGGTTTTATTGGACACTGTGTTTTGCTTTTTGTGTGTTTTCACATCGTAATGGGACCTGTGAACCCAGATGCTGTTTGAAGCCCAAGTGATATAAATCAACATGGGATAGCAATGGTATGCATTTAAGTTGACTTTCTGATAGAGCCTACCAATTTTGCTTTTGGATAACGCAATTTTATTGTGTAACAAAGCAATGAAAAATTGTAATGGCTGCACTTTTAATTGCAAAAAACACACTATTAATGACAGTTATACGATCGATTATCATCAGAAACGTAGATCTGGATCCATCCATCTTCGTAGCCGCTTATAATGAAGCGTCACGTGAAATTACAATGCCTACTGACTTTGGGCAAGAGGTGGCGTATGCAGCCGACCGCAGGGCACATACAGACGAAAAACATTCACACTTGGCGGCATTTTAGTCTTCAATGAGCCCAACATGCAAGGTTTTTTGGAATGTGTGAGGAAACTCGAGTGTCAGGAGAAAATCCATGCAAACACTGGGAGAACACAAGCAGTTGGCATGTGGGGCAGCAATTTCATCCCTTGAAGAATTTGTCCCTTCCCCATAACAGATTAGTTGCTTAAACAATTCCACACAATTTGCTCATGAGACAACTGAGTGGCAGTGAACAGGCCTAAGCCTCTATTGTGCACCAACGCAATTGTGAGCCCAAACTTTGGCCAGAAAGAATGCCTGGCATTGACGTTTGCCAGCGATGTCGGGCCACAGGCCAGCAACCTGTTCGCCTTGACGACGGTAACCTGGGGCTCACTAAAGTGTTTAGAAATGCAGATACAGTGGGAGCAAACAAGCACATGTGGGTTTGTATACAGGGCTTGATGATGTTCCACCCTCAGCATTTCAGGAATGTTGCTCGACTGGTTTGAAATACTGGCAATATTAGATAATCCGGATATCAGATTTGCATTGCTTGTGTGTGAGAGGGAGGGACGATCCAAAATTCAAAGTGTTTTGTGAAGTGCATGTGGCATCCAACCCCCCAAACCCCACAGACACTTCTGATGTAGCCTTCGTACGTTTGAATAGTGGTTGTTCTGCCCTCTATGCCCAAGTACTTTACTTTCCCTATTATTTAAAATCTTTTTTTATTTAACTTCACACTCTCACAAAAAGGGACTAGAATTTGTATTGAGTAATTCCAATTTCATTTTCCATACTGCTTATGCTTAGTGTGTCAATACTCACTGCTTGAAGGAATGAAGTTATACAAGTGGTATATATCATTGATGATGTTATAATATACATTATTTCATTGACTATGAATGGGGTGTGTTTTTTTTTTTTTTTTTGTTGTTTTTTGTTTTTTTTGGTATGTTCAGAGTGATGGGCTTCCAACCAGTTTAGGGTGTACCCCCCCCTTCTCGGCCAAAGTCAGCTCTGATAGGCCCCAGCACATCCGCGACCCTAATGAGGATAAACTGTACAAGAAATAGATGGATGCCTATTATTTCTAGAGGATATTCCAAAATACAAAATGTTTCTTTTGCATATTGGACGTATTTCCCCCCCTGTTGATGAAATCAAAGCTTCACTAGTATTACGAATAGCCCTGGTATCATCTTTTAACGTGAAATGCAGCCAAACGTTAGCACGCTTCTGCCTTGATGTTGAAAAGTTTAGAACCCAAAATACACTTCTTGCATGTCGCATCACTTATCTGCGACATAAGAGGAATCAAGAAGTGGAATCATAGGGCAAGTAAACGATTCTTAGGAATCAAATTACTTGAATTTTATTTCCAAAACTACTCACAATGCAGTTAAAACTCAAGTCAAACACATGCTATTCCATTATGCTGCCTCAATGTATTCTCATCTAGTCTAAAGTAAACCAATTAATTTCTAAATGATACTTTCATTATTAACTGTGCACACTTTGTGTATCAAAATTTAATTCGCATTGTAATGTAATACTGGCTCCCTCCCACATTCCAAAAATATGCAGGTTCATGGAAGACCGTTCAATCTTAAGAGCTGTAAGTGAACAGGCTCCATCTTACTCCCTACTCTAAGTTTAAGCATCATAGAAATTGACGCGAAGTTGAGTGGAAGTCTAAATTTGGATTTTCCCACTGCCCGTATTGCCTTCCCTGCAGATGCACGTGACCTTTACCCCACTGACCTTCTTTCATGACGTGACCTTTCCTGTCTCCTCACAGAGGCTCCGTGTGTAATGTCCTCCTCACCAGCTGTAAGGACAGCGTGTGTCGACTCTGGGCGGAGACGCTGTTGCCGGGTGACAGTCTTTTATCGGGTCACCATGGTAACCAACACAGTGATGCTCAAAGATGTGACAGCTCTTCCGCACATTGCAATGGAAGAATGCAAGCAGGAACATCACAGGAAGTAAGAAACTATAATAAAGTGTTCAGAATGTATCAGATGACTGTATTTTTGCGAATGGTTGTCCCTCCTATAATCAACGCCCTCAAATAGATGCATTCCACGTGACTTGTTAGCCTGATTTTTGCCATTATTATGCATCTTTCTACTTTTTATTTGGATTTAAACAAGAGTTTGACTAAGAAATGCAGGTGGTAGATCCATCCATTATCCCAGCCCCTTATCCTCTCGAGTGTTGCGGGACTGCTGGAGCCTATCCCAGCTAACAACAGGCAGGAGGGTGGTACATCCTGAGCTGGTTGCCAAAAAAAATGTGGAACAAAGTGAAATTTCAGTTACCCCCCACCCCACCCCCACCCCCTTAAGATGATTGCCACCAACGTCAGTGTTGTTTTAATGTTCATTTTTTAAAATCCAGTCAGGGGACTCTAGAAGCACCACTGAGTTGCAAATTTGTATTAGTTACATTATCTGCAAAGAAGGTTTAACCTGTGTCATTCTCATTGACAGGCAAGCTGAACCACGCCCATTATTAATTACTTATGCACGGCTGGAGGGTTTTGACTGCTTCTAATTGCATATTTTGTTTTCCTCAGTCTCCTTTTTATCGGGATGTGGCTCAACCCTCGTTCACGGGCTCCCTGCCCCATAGTCAAAGCCGACACTACAATCACAAGAAGAGCAACAGCAACCTTCCCCACGCCAACCCACTCTGTCACTTTCACATAGCGGCCAGCATCAACCCTGCAACAGGTTGAACTCATCACTTCCATGTTAAAAGCTTAATATGGCTGCTGTCTTGTGCGCATGGAACAAATGGGAACCGCTTCAAACTAGGCTTCCCTAGGGTCCCTTCATTTTTTTAGTAAAACCACATCTACATTCACAATTGAAGCCAGAAGTTGACATACACTGCGCAAAAACACACATTTCATTTTTTGTCTCCGTTAGATTAGAAGCTTGTGGAAGGTTATCCAAAATGTTTGGCCCAAGTCATGCGCTTCAAAGAAAATGCTACTCGATTCTCCAGGGAAGGATGGAAGCTTTCGACCTCAAAGGAAATATATAATTCTCTCTCATTATTGTTGCAATTACCAAAATTAAATAATTTGATAATGCTGACTGACCTGACACAGACTTCAGACAGTGAGACAAAAACTGAAATGTTTTTGTGCAACTGCATGTTGAGTTTATTCTCTTCTCTATGCTCTGCGCTGTGGACTGTGTGAATAGTGCCTTGTGGTAATTTTTATTTATTTATTTTGGGCCAAATTAGTTTGACCAGAATTTTGCTGCCTGTTGCTTTTCATGACCTAAAAGTGCCGCTTGTATTATTACGCTTTCATAGTCTTATGATACGTGAAGCTTTTCCAAAAGTCTTTTATTTTTTCTGCATTCCTTTAACGCAGACATTCCACTGCTACCCTCCATATCGTCTCTGAGTGCTGGTGAGGATGAGGAGCCTGGAGGTCTTTTCACTGTCCATTGGCTCAACAATAAAGAGTTTCACTTCACGTTGGCTATGGAAGTCTTTCTGCAGCAGCTCCGTGGCAGCCTGGAGCAACAGATGGAATATTCACAGCAAGGTACAGAAGATTTTTACCAACCATTTGTCGCAGCAAGCATCTGATGTCATGTTGAGTTTCTCATGTTCACTGTGCCCCCCCATTCGCATTTGGTCTTCATCTAGATCCGGAAAATGAAGATAACTCTGAGGAAGAAGAGGCCAGGCCAAGGGACCCTCAAGGACCCGATGCAACGGACCTCTCCCTTCCGGCAACGGAGCACCAAGTGGACGTGCTTTTGGACGAGTGGAACAAAGGAGCAGACATGCTGTTCAGCATCCATCCTGTAGATGGCTCCCTGTTGGTTTGGAATGTGGACTGGCTAGATGAATATCAACCCAGGATGTTTAGACAAGCTCAGGTACTCGTCAAGCCACATTTCCATTTCACTGATATTCACACTGGTGTTTCAAACCGACACAACCTTTTAATTGATTCTGGTCCTCAATCTGGGTGTTGATTGAGCTGACATCTAAGATGGCAAAGCTCTTCTAATCATATGCGAGGCATTAAATTCAAGCCCTATGATGTGTTTTTATTAGATATGAAATGTGAGAATCTCTACAATATTAAAGATGCCATTCAATGTGGCAGCTTTTATGTTATTAGATGGTATGATTTATGGGGAAACTGTTGAACAAAGTCATTTTAATTTAGCCTTAGACGGAATTCTCTAAAGGCATTGTTTTAGTCTCGATATTACAATCACATCTTCCAGTCGTCTTTGTCATGTCTCCTCACAGAAATCTGTGAGTCGCAAATTTTATTTGGTCGTGTTTTGTCCCTGTCTTTTTCCCCAGGTGTCGTTCGTGTCCCGTATCCCTGTGGCGTTTCCTGCAGGGGACGCCATCTCTCTCAGTCACAGCGTGGTTATGTATGCTTGCAACAAGAACGTGGATTTGGCCATCCAACACGGCCGACAACGACCACCAGGGAATGCCTTGTCCCAGACCAAGTCTGCACTTATAAGTTACGGACATAAAGGCAAAGCCAGCCCAAGCAGCAGTCTTCGACTGAGCATTTTCACCCCGAGCGTGCTTATGATCTCAAAGCATGACGACGGCTCCCTCAACCAGTGGGGCGTGAGTTTTGCGGAAGATTCAGCTTTCTCCACGGTGCTCAGCGTGTCTCACAAGTCGAGGTACTGTGGCCACCGCTTCCACTTAAACGACCTGGCCTGCCACTCTTTGCTGCCTCTGCTCCTCACCACCTCGCACCACAACGCATTGAGGTCCCCCGAGGCAGACGACATCCTCGCCCCACCAGAGGTCTTCTCCGGTGCCCATGGCTCGCGGCCCAGCCGGTTGTCCCTGCCGGGCGTGCCGCAGGATCCCAATGCAATCTACAGTGAGCTGATTCTGTGGAGGGTCGACCCCGTGGGGCCGCTGTCCCTCTCCGGCGGAGTGTCCGAGTTGGCTCGGATCAATTCGCTTCACGCCTCAGCTTTTTCTAACGTAGCTTGGCTTCCCACACTCATCCCCAGCATCTGTTTAGGTATGGACATTTTGTTTAACTGCCAGGAATTGCTCAGGATTCGGTTCATTACTTTGACTTTACATTAGCTTTTAACACCTTTTCCACTGCACAGTACTTAAGTACCTCTTCTCCCCAATGATGTATCCATTGGCAAAAGCAGGTACTACAAACGGGCAATGAAGTCCAGTTATATTGCGCTTTTATCAAGACATCTGCTAAAGCGCTCACTTTCGTCCACTAATGAACGGCTGCTGCCGTTGCGGGCGCTAGCAGCTACACCGAGAGTAGTTTAGAGTCGAACCGCTGATGCTTGTGACTGGACAACCCGCTCTACCGTCACAGTCACAGCCGCTATTTATACTACTTGGTCGGCCAATCTATCGTGGCTTTTGACCTGTTGCGGATGGGTCTGGACATATTCCTGGTGCAATGCATGCAGTAGTTTCTTTGGGGCTTTTTTTCCAATTTCCATTCCAACTGTTCTATTTTGGGGGAGAATAGATGTGGAAAAGTGCTATCCATTCAGATTTAACAAACCTTGGTGCATTTGTTTCTGTGCTGTATTGTCTAGTGAACCTTGGATTTCATTTTTACCTGCTGTGAAAAGATGACATTGTAATGAGCAAAATATAATTCTCCTGCCAGGTGCGTATTGTAACTCTCCCAGCGCCTGCTTTGTCGCAAGTGACGGCCACTCTCTCAGGCTTTATCAGGCAGTTATTGAGGCCAAGAAACTCCTTAGCGAGCTCTCCAATCCTGAGATATCGGTAAGTTTACCGCCAGCCCATTCCATGGCAGTTTGAGGTCCACAAATCTGATTCATCTTTCCCATTGGACCCTCACCACAGAAAACATTGAGATGCTTTGCTGTTGTAAAATCTTGCTGCTTCATTTGTCCATTTTGCCGTAGAAATATGTCGGCGAGGTGTTCAACATTGTCAGTCAGCAGTCGACAGCAAAACCGGGGTGCATCATTGAACTGGATGCCGTTACTGACTTTGTAAGTACGCGTTAAGTTCTACGTTGGGGAAGAGGATGATTAATGAGTATGAGTATGAGGAACAAAACATGATTTACACATGGGAAAAGAAAAGGAAAAAAAAAAAAAAGGAAGGACATTTGTGGTTGATGACAGTTATTTTTGAAAATAGATCTCCATGCAAACTTAATGTTTTGATTTGCTAGTCTGTTTTGTGACATGAAACAATCAGTCGGAAACTTTGATTCTCTCTGAAAGGTCCGCCATGAGGAAAAATTAAACGTCCCGTGTTCCTTTAAACATCCTTGATTTTATATTTGCATATGTAATTCTAACACATCATGTGTCCCTGTGTATGAATCTGCTACACAGCAGATGAAACCCGGCATCTGGTATCTGGAGCTTAATGGCTGCTTTTGTCCTCTACAGCAGGGGAAGGAGACACAGCTCCTGCATGTATTTGAGGAGGATCTAATACTCGGCACTGAGAGACCAGACAACTCGCAGGAAATGACGGATTCATCTTGTTCTGGTATAGATAAAATTTTATATCTCACAGGGATTTATTATTATTATTTTTTTTTTTATCTTTACGAGTCTTCGCCTCTTAATTCATTGTATTATTTTCTATGATTTCCTGCAGCCCATAACAAGCCCACCTTCGCTGCAAGTTTTTTTCTTGTGGTTGTCGAATTAAGCCCAAGCGGTCGCTCCCTCCTACAAATGTGGCATCTTCATCTCGCAGCTAAACCCGTCACCATGGGTGCGTACCTTTTTATCCAGACTCTTCCAGGGCAGTGTGCCGTGATAGCTTTTATGGTGTACCGCGGGAAATTCTCAAATTTCACTTGGCTTGTCAGAATATTCATTGACAACAAATAATGTATCTTTGTTCGTCTATCTCTGGCACTGGCATATAAAGACAAACAGAACAAGTAAATGTTATTCTACTTGATGACAGAAAGTGTATAATTGACTGGGCTGCACACACCAATTTGCTAAGCTTTGTTCATCCACTTTTTGTGACAGTTTTTGTTTGGTGGCGTGCCATCAGATTTTTCAAATTTAAGATATGTGGCATGGCTCAGTAAATGTTGGGAATCGCTGTTGTAGGGCATCTAATAAACATCTGTTTTCTATATATTACGCTTATGCTTTTTATCCTTTGTTCCAAAGGAACCAAATTATTATCGTGTGTTCAAAAGGGATTCAATTTCACTCTTGAAAAATTCAGACAGTATTGGAATAAAACTATATATAATTATATATTACATCTTTTAATGTACTGCAAATATTGTTCAGGTTTGAATTTATATATAAGCGGTTCCAAATAATTTTACCTAAACTTGCAGTATAATAATTAATCTCCCTGAAATGATTCAAAATTTTAACAAGATGTCTAAGAATTCATTTTGATGTTAAATGTATTTTTTCTTTTTAGTATTCAATACAACAAAATCAAGAATACAAATGTATGTTAGAGTCGAGGCATTCAGCTGGCGCTGATCACTTTTTCTTCTCCTATGGGCGAGAGATCCAGAGCGGGTCCCCTTTTCAGAAAAAAGTCCGTTCCTTCGCCAGCTCCTTATCAAACCAGCTTTCACCTCCTCTCAGCCTGAATGTTATCAGTACGTCTGTGCCGCTCATAGCATAGTGTGGTCGGCTTTAACGAAAGCTTGTTTGTGTGCTTTTTAAGCAGCAGCATAGAAAAACATCTAACAACAGCATTGAAAATGTTTTCTGTTCAAATCTGCCTAGTAAAAAAACAAAAAAGAGAAGGAAAACCGAGTGCTGAATTTCTGAGAAGCATTGGATCAAAAAGTTCTACTTTTGTTTTCGCACCCACAGATGAGACTTTCTCCCCGCAAGACGCCCCCGCAGCCTCTTCAACCAGCTGCTCTCAGTTTAACTTTGATACGTTGAGTTCGCCGATAATTCAGAAGAGTAAACCCTGCACATCCAATCTGCAGAGCGCATGTCGGCTTGGCCTCTCCACACAGAGGCTCTCCAGCCAAGAATTGCCTCTGCCAGTAGGAGTGGAGGCTATCAGCGTCACGCCCTCGGCAGGTGAGCGGATGCATACTGTATAAAGTTGACTAAGCCCGTGCACATTTGTGGTTCCCTTTTCACTTTTTTCTTAACCCATCATCCGTTATCAATTGAAAATCTCACAATTACCGTATTTACCCCGCTATAAGGCGCACCTTCAATGAATGGCCTATTTTAAAGCCTTTTTCATATATAAGGCACACAGTAGAGGCTGGGGTTACGTTATGCATCCATTAGATGGAGCTGCACTAAAGGATCAGTGTTGATCCATATACAAGGTACACCGGATTATAAGGCGCACTATCGGCTTTTGAGAAAATTTAAGGCTTTTAGGTGCGCCGTATAGTGCAGTATGTTTTGTGCTCTGTTTGAAACATCCTAAAATACCACATAATGCTGTCAAAATCCTACCACAATGGGAAAGTAGTTCCAAGGAACTATGTTGATGTGATGGAGAAAATGAGAAACGAACTCTCGATGTTTGAAAAGTTAAAGCTGGTTTGTTGCGGAGAGTCCACCCGTACATGTGCATTTTTAGTGTTGCTTGTAAGCCCATTCATTTTTAAGGGTAAAGTTGTCAGATGAGTTTGAAATTATATTATACCGTTTTGGGGATCATGGTTTTCTGGTATATTCTACGATTACTATTGTAAACATTTTTTTGGGCGTGGGGACAATTTTCTCACTATTTGCAGCAAGGCTCGGTCCTGATGAATGTAGTTGTACGTATTTACTTCCACTTCCACTTCCTCTGCCTTTCCTCATAGGTCATCTCAGCGCATCATGTTCCCTACCAGCAGGCCGCGTGCCGTACCTCCTCGCCACTTCGTGTTCTGATGGAAGTGTGCGCTTCTGGAGGTGTAATGTCACGGCATCTGGGACCTCCGGTAGTGACAATCTGGTGTATCAGTGGGAGGAGTGGCCTCTCCTGGTTGAAGAGAAGCTTCCCAATTGCAGTGCTGTGAGCGTGCCAGGTCGCCCTGTTCAGGTCAGCTGCTGTCACACTGGGCGGATAGCAGTTGCCTACAGGCAGACAGCACCAGACACGCCTCTGAACTTGACACCTCAGCAAAACTCTGACGCGTTTCTGACTTGCCCTCCCGCCCTGGCCTCTTCACCTTATTTGTACGACGCCATCGTAAACCATCACATCGCTCCGAGCATAACTGTGCTGCACAGCCCAAATGTGTTTCCAGGGCCTTCCCTGGTAAGTGCCAGAGAACAGCTGGTCTACATCAGCATCTTCCAGTGTGAATCCACAGGTGGTTCACAATGGATTCTAGAGCAGACTATAGTCTTGGATACAACAGATCGTAGCAACACCACATCTCCATGTGACCACATAGATTTGTCTTTGCCTGTTGAGCGCTGCCTTGGTTATACCCATAGAAGTTTGGTTCACTTAGACTGGGTCTCCCAAGAGGATGGGTCACATGTTCTTACCGTAGGCATCGGAACAAAGATATATATGTATGGTCGTCTCTCTGGCAAGCCTCCTGAACTTTGTCTAACATCTGATGGCAGTCGAGACCAAAGCTTATCACGCCTGGTTCTGCTTCGATCTGTCAACCTCGTCTCTTCTGTTGAAGGCTCACCGCCCATCCCAGTGTCCCTCTCCTGGGTACGCGATGGCATATTGGTAGTAGGTATGGACTGTGAGATGCACGTCTACTCCCAGTGGCAGCCCCCAGCTCCCCCAAAAGCCAATGGTGCCATGGACACGGACATCAGCAGCAGTGTGTCCTCTATTGTATCAGCCGTTAGACAAAGCCAAGAAGATGGGCTCGGTTCTGGGCCTCCCACGTCTTTACTGGCCCCTCCTAAAAAGGCCCTCACAAGGTCAATGATGAGTCTGGCTCAGAAGCTCAGTGGCAAGAGAACAGGGTACCACCTTTCTTTGGAGATGGAAGATTCTGGACTGTTTGAAGCAGCTCACCAGCTCTTTCCGACACTGCCCCAGTACCACCCAGTCCAATTGCTGGAGCTAATGGACCTAGGAAAAGTGAGTATATTGTATCCTACATGAACACTTTTGCTTTATTGCTCACGTTTTATGTACTCATAGAAAAATCAATTTTCTCGAGTTTGGCAAATGTTTTTTTTTTTTTTTTTTTTTTTTTTTTTTCCTTATTGAAGGTTTAATGAAACTGTAATCTACCTCCAACCTAGTGTTATACATAGTTTGTTTACGACCCTGTATTTCTATTTTTTTTGTTCGAGTATTTCACAACATTGAAAATATTTCACGACAGTACCAATGAGCAAAAAATGTCACAAAGAATATACTGTACATGTATACATAAGGACAAACAGCTAAACTAAGCGTTTTCCTTCCGTCGGGTAGGCGCTCCTGATCAAAGCAAATCAAAATCAGCAGGCCTTAAATTTTTTCGCTCTTACAATGAAGTGCTTAAATTCTTCATCAGCGGACCTACTATTTTCTGCCTTGCGCCGTTGTTAGGACACACCCTGCTGGTCCAATCACGATTATTATTGGTAATATATACTGTAAACTATAGCACGATTCGTCACTTTAAATTGTACCCTTTGCACAAATTTCCTTTGCACTGGTCTATAACGGTGAACTGCGAATGGGTAAGGGCACGCTGTATAAGCTTAGCTAATGTGAGGGGTTGATGCACTCTTAACTGCTCTAAATGCTAGAGGACTCTGCGTCTTTGCACAACTGGGACTATTCCCTATTAATTGATTGTCTTATTGTTCTTCGTTCTTGTTAGTTTGTTTGTTCTTCTTCTCCGTACTCACCGTGAATGTCGTACCAGGGCGGAGAAAAATTCCTTGTGTATTGTTACATACTTGGCCAGTAAAGCTGCTTCCGATGAACCTCGCTGTACGTCGTTGGTACAGGTAGATGAGCAAAAGAGAGATTATCTTTCAAATAATTTCCCAACTAATGAAGTCAAGTCTCACTAATTTCCCGGGGCACAGTGGATGGCAATCATTGGAATTGTGCAACAGTGTTTGTTCATGTTTTGATTTTTACTAACCTTTCTTGGCGTCACCTAAGGTTCACCGTGCCAAAGCCATCCTCTCCCACTTGGTGAAATGCATAGCTGGGGAAATCGTGGCTCTTAAAGACAACGCCACCAACGGGGAGAAACGTGTGCGCTCTCGAACCATCAGTGCGGGAGGAAGCACCGCCAGGGAAAGGAAGATGTTTGGCAAAGATGAAAATTCCACACCGGACTACACAGAGATCAGCTCCATTCCTCCTCTTCCTCTCTATGCCCTTCTTGCAGCAGATGAGGACACACCCTCAAAACATGGTGAGTATTAACTGTGCGGGCACACATTGGTTGTCGGTTTTCTCCGATGCTCAGGACAGGGGAGGATGTTCGTGTAAAGCTTGTTTGAGGTACGCTCACGTACTTTCAATACGATAAAGCTTGCAAGCAGGCAACAGAACATTACGTAGCTTTGGAAGCTAGCGCTAGCGCTCGTGGTTGTGTGTAAACATGCTACCGTTTTGTTGAACGCATGATCTGACCAGAGCAGCAAATTCCAACCTTTTTGGACCAATGGCAGATATCGGTAATTTCACAGCACATCGTCAAAAATTGAGACATTAATTGCTATATCTACTTACTACCATCTAATAGAAGACCCATTATTTTGTTCTGTCACTATGTCTCACTGGTATTAATAGTTGAATAAAGATGACAGCTGGGATAGGCTGCAGCATTCCCCGCCACCCTCGTGAGGATAAGCGGCAAAAGAAAATGGATGTACGGACATTATATATTTTTTCAGCAATTTCATGCACAAGTATATGCAGTAAAGGAACAGGTCATTTAAATAGACTCATTGCCTCATCTTGTGATCGGTTATTTTATTTATTTATTTATATTTTTTTAAACTCTGATTGATTGGTGATGGGTCCCAAAAATCGTTTAAAAGATCGTTTAAAGCCGAGTAATTGATTTGTTTTCTCAGCTTGGCCCGAAGGCATTTTGGCAAGAGGCGAGCGTATCTTGTAATTGAGTTTCCATTTTGTTTTCCCCGCAGAGAAAGTGGGGAGTGTGAGTGGGGACAGCGGCCACGGATCCAGTCACACAGATGCTTACGATGAGTTATTTCACACGCCCAGCATTGCTGACTTGGATCCTCTGGACCAGGACGTGCAAGAAGAAGCTGGAAACAAGGTCAGCTTCTGATAAAGACATTTCCTAAAAACGATGACGCTTGGTTTTAATTGACGCTGAAATTTGACACCTGCCTTTTATCCTGGCTGTAGGTCATTGACTTGTCCCAGTACAGCCCCACATACTTTGGGCCAGAGCACGCCCAAATTTTGTCGAGTCATCTCCTCCATTCTAGTTTACCGGGCTTAACGCGCATGGAGCAGATGTCCCTCATGGCACTGGCTGACACCATTGCAACAACCAGCACAGACCTGAAAGACAGCCAGGACAAGAGCAAAGGTACTGCTGTGGAGTGACGGCACGACATGGATTCATGTAGTATTGCGTTGACTAGGTAATCAATTCCACAAGATTCTGTGGCAATATTTTGAAATGTGTCTATATAGGTGGAGAGACACTGGATGACTGCGGTCTGAAGTTTTTGCTTGCTGTCAGACTGCACACCTTCCTCTCTACCTCGCTGCCGCCAGCCCACCGAGCGCAGCTGCTCCGACAAGGTAAAGTGGCAGAGTGGCCTTCCGTTAGTTTTGAAGGTCAACAGTTTTATGGTACTTAGTATAAATTCATATTTGTGTTGTTACCCATAAATTTCTGAGCTGTTTGGTGACGTCCCTGGCGTATTTACTCTATCACCGTAAAAGTGTCGCTCAAATGATGTCATGTTTATCGTTGACGTCCTGCATTTACTTTGAATGGGGAGCTATGTTTGGAATACGAGCAGAGGGGGTTTTATATGCGGTACACAGGAGCCGGTTGAAAGTACAAACCCTACATGGTTCAGAATGTCAGAGCCTGCGCTACTGGGTACTTTTAGTAGCTACACAGACACGTTGAAACTGAAGCTGGTTCAACGCGATGTAGAACGCTTGAAAAAAGGGGACACCATCGCATAGAGCGGATTTACGTATATTTACAAATGTATATTTGCTCGAGCAGTTCGGAGAGGTTTGAAATGCCACACAGTTGTAATAGGTCAACCTTAAATAAAAGGTAAACCGCCTGCCGATTTGTTTTAAGGTGGAACTGCAAATGTTTTTTGTACATTTCCGATGCCCAGGCATAATCACAACTGGATATTATAGTCTTAGTCAATGCAAAGAAGTCCTTACGTGCTTCTTGTATGTGCTGGTTTTCCCATTACCTTGGCAGCCGGTGTCGGGATTGTCCAAGAGAAAAATCATTGCCACTGCGGCTGGTTTTAGCCTGGTTTGGACTAGCACTGTGTGATCAATACTTTGTGCGAAATGTTTCAGAAAACACAGCGGTGTGAAATTGACTTGTACTTGATTGGCACTGTGGAGCAGCGTGTTATTTTATTGGGAGGAATTCTTGAGAAACTCTCTCACTGCCTGCATCATTATACAACCAGCTGTCACACTACCCAAAGATGCAGCAGTAACCAAAGGATGTGTCTGTGCGTGTGCATTTGTGCGAACAACAAATGATTGGAGGCAGATGAAAATATTCAACAATAGCAGAAGATGGGTAGACGAAAGGTTCAAAATGCAGACGACCATTTGAGTTCGAGTTATCGTTTCAACTGCTGTGTAATTGCAATATAATCACCTCAAAATGCCAGTTAGCCTTTGTAAAGTGGTTTCTCGAGGTATCGAGAAAAATGTTGAAATCTTTGCCCTCTGACCTTTAATATCTCTCCCATGAGACAAGCTGCAATTCCGCACCATTTTGGTCTCCTTGATTCAAAAACACTAGCTGTCCTAATCTACTGCTTGACGAGGTAGACATGGCTCTTTTTAATCTTCTTGTTCCGGTTACTGCGTTAAGGCTTCTTTATACTCAGGCGGATGGCGATTGTGCTAACGTCGTCGTGGCTGTCCTGCACGTAGTTTGCGTTTATACTCAAGCGCACACCACGTGCATTGTTTTCAACATGTATTGCGGTCGGGGGTGTCGCTATGGCCAGTATTGGGTAGGACGCCGCAAGGTGGCGTTTCCTCTGCATTCTTTGGTCATTTCCAATATCCGTTTTTACTTTCCTTTCTGTAACCAGGAACAAAGCAACAACAATGGCGACTGTGGAATAGTGTCTGCTAGAAAAAAGTGACGTAGATGACAAGATGATACATTTAATTATGCTGCAAAATTGAAGTCGACATTAAAGAAAGGGACGGCGTAGGTGTTATGTAGTGCTGGGAGGAACGGTGAGTATGTCATCACAGCAAGTGACTATCACAGGAGATGATCCCGGCATTCGACGCGCAGCAACAATTTTTGTCACGTGACCATCAATATTACACAAAGGGGCCGCACGGCCTTTGCGTTGGTCACGTGATGCAATGTGGAGTATAAAGAGCCCTTCAGGGGTGAATAAAAGCTGAAAAATAGTGATTGTAGCTCTGTTATAAACCGTGAACATAGTCTCATTGAGCGACGCTTTTCATCACGCTTAACTGCCACAGTAAAGTTACCCTTGAACAGGGCATCGCGCGCTATAGCTGTGTAATAAAAAATGTATAAAATGCAGCTCATCTGCTCGAAAACATGTTAAGATCATTGCAAGTCAATAAATCCTGATGTTCTTTTGTTCTCCTACACAGGCCTGTCGACATGTCACTATGCCTGGGCTTTTCACTCTGAAGCTGAGGAGGAGCTGCTTCACATGCTGCCTGCCCTCCACCAGGGGGAGCCCACCTGGCCTGAGCTGCGCTCCATGGGTGTGGGCTGGTGGCTTCGGAGCACGAACAAGCTTCGCAGATGCATTGAGAAGGTGAGAAGGAATCCAGGGATCTTCAGTTCAAATTCAGAAGGGTCCGATTGCAAAAGCTTTTACAAGATTTTAAGAACGACCTCAATGTTTCACTGCGCATAGTCGACATATCCGTCCATCCAGCTTCTGTACCAGTTGTTCTCACTCGCCTGATGCGTGTTCTGGAGCTGGTGCTAACACCCAGCTCACCTCAGGTGGGGGGGAGAGCATACAAACGGCACACAGGAAAGCCAGTCATAATTTGAACCCATGACAACTGAACGGTGCCACCAAGTAGCTGACCTCTCAAACAATATCGAAAAGGGCACATTTCCTTTTAACATTTGTAGTTTGGATGTTTTCTTTGTCCAGTCGAGGTGACCAATTTACTCAGGATTTCACATGCAAAATCGTCACGTAAACGCATTTATAAGATGATCTCACTAACCAGGTGCAACCAGGATTGCCAAGCATTGCAAATTGGTGAACTACATTAATCCCTCGTTTTTCCTGGTTATTGGGGACCAAATGTGAAAAACCGCAAAGTAGGAAGTCACACTGCCCCCCCCATACAACGGCTCACCCCCCACGCACTGTAAAATTGTGGCTCTTCAGTGGGAGTGAATGGGATCAATATCTGTGGTAGGGAGCTTGATATTTTTTTTTCAAGTCACTCTGGATTAGGATGGACGGGATTCAATCTCGGTGGGCCCCGGGTTTGGAGGGGTGGCGGAGGTCAAAATTCACTTTCTTGTCAGCCTCTAATTCATGACACTCAGTGCTAATTAATCGTGTTACATTCAAATTTTCACTTAACATACAAAACTTTGGGTGTTTCCACCACTTTTACACCTTTTGCGAACAAACACAAAATCCATTCGAGTGAGTAAATCCACCATTTTGCACCTTCTATATGGGATCAGGCCCAAGGTTTTCTGCTCTTATTGTAGCTGCTCTTGCTGTTAGAATAAAAAAAACTTCCAATCATCCTTAGCAATTGGGCCGGGGCCGTTCTCTTGAAGCAGTTTTTTTCCGGGTTGAGATTAAAGCGTTCGTCAACAAACACCACGAGTAAAGTAATCACACCACCATTTGTTTAAACCTCTCAAGTGCCTCCTCACCAAATGAATGAATGGTCTACGATGACCAACATGGTGTACATTATCCACAACAATACACTCGCACATAAAGCTGCAATTCGTAGCTCTACATGAGTGTAATGAAATGTGAGCCTGTGTTGTTTCTTTCCTTTGTCAGGTTGCCAAGGCCACTTTTCAGAGAAGTAGTGATCCTTTGGATGTGGCCATATTTTACCTGGCAATGAAGAAGAAGGCAGTGGTCTGGGGACTGTACAGGTATATTTTTTTGGGGCGTGAATCTCGCGTGCATAACGTTTGGAATGAGCCAACCCATGTTATCCTTCATTTGGGAGCAGTAACACGGGATTAATGTAATCTCCAGATCACAGAAGAACGCCAAGATGACAGAATTTTTCCGCAACAACTTCAGTGAAGACCGATGGAGGAAAGCAGCTCTGAAAAATGCCTTCTCTCTGTTGGGGAAGCAGCGGTTTCATCATTCAGCAGCCTTCTTCCTTTTAGCTGGCTCCCTGAAGGATGCAGTAGAGGCAAGTGAATCTTAAACTTGAGGAGTGCAGCTGCGAATGATATGATTCCAAATGGTAGTCGCAAATATATCTCCATATCTTAGCAGCTTTCCGCTCACTCCACTCAACAATTATGCCATGTTCTTTGAAGTTCTGTTTTGTAAATGGGAATCTTTTTCAACTTGACATGACAGAATGGCTGTGTGGAATAGTAAAGACTGTAATTTCTTGTGCAATGTACACTCTAGAGGACATTTTTGTCCAGTCCCACATTGTAATTAGCGTTATGGTTTCTTTCAGCGCCGTTTCAAATATGACTCATTGCATTTATTATATATCCAGGACAAATTAATGGTCAGTCGATGATAATAGTTTGCTAAACCATTGTTCATCCATCCATTTCCATCCATTTTCTGTGCTGTTTATCCTCACGAGGGTCGCGGCAGTGCTGGAGCCAATCGCAGCTGTCATGTGGCAGGAGGCAGGTTACACCCTGAACTGGTTGGCAGCTGGAGACACCCAACAGTCACACTGACGGGGGCTGTTTAGAGTCTTCAATTAATGCAGGTTTTTACAATGTGGGAGGGAACCGGAGTGCCCGGAGAAAACCCACAGAGGCACGGGAAGAACATGCAGACTCCACACAGCCGGAGTCGGTCGGGATTTGGACCCCGGCCCTCACAACTGTGAGGCCAACGCTTTAGAGCTGCGCCACCATGCCACAACTATTGTTCATGGCCAAATATCTATTATTCATTAAATGTGTCCATTTGGAAAAAATCACTAAAGTTGACGAACGATTTGATTTTATATGGCCCATAAAATGATGCGGTGGGTCAAATCTGACCCCTGGGCCTGGAGTTTAAGAGCTGTGCTGAATAGTACAATACGCAGCCCTGAAAGATCCCCCCCCGAAAGGATTGTGAAACCATGCTGGTTGGGAACGTCTGCCACCTTTCACTAACCGGCGATCTCTTTTCAATCATCTACTGCATTGTCATGATGGAATTTTGCTCACCATTCTCCCATTCACTCCGCTGCCATCGCCATCTGCCACGAACATCATTCCAGCTCTTAGGCCATGGAAACCGGAAGACTTGTTCCGACATCATCGTCACGGTAGAGGGCTGCATGCATCCGTGATGCGTGATCAGAGGCAGGACTTCAGTAGCCCCTGTACAACTGCACATATGCACATGCGCAGAGTCAAAATGGCAGCAGCCATAAACAAAGGCTAAACCTCATGAAATATTTGGTTTTCTTTTCATTAACTGTGGTGTGGGAGTAATGGAGCTCTTGTTAGGGGAAAAAAAAGTAAGTAGTGTGATTCAAATCTGAAAATTCAGATTCAGCGTCACCACCTATTTGTCAAGAGTTTATGCAATATTACATGGAAAAAGATGGCAATGTTAATAGAAAATAATAAATTAATAGAAATGTTTCCCCTTATTATTGTGTGGAATATATTGTCAACATTTGGTGCATTTTCTGAGGGGGGTAAAAAAAAAAAATACATATATAGTAGACACAAGATATTGTGGTGTTTTGTATCATAGTGTTTCTGCGTATTCCATATTTACTCAAAAGATACATACTGCTTTTGTTAACCTTTATTCATGAAGGTTACTTCTGTTTACAAAGTCGCAGAAGCAATGAGTCATATTATTTAATCTGAATGAGTAACTAGGTCTTCTCTTTAGGACTTTATTCAAATGAGGTTCACCCAGGCAAAGAGCTATCATTGATTTTGTTTAGTCTCTTTGGCTTCATTGAAATGCACCTCACACCTCTGGAGTAAGGACAAGTACAAAAACAGCACTTCATCTTACCTCTTGAGAGAGTGTGGCGTTTTTTTTTTTTTTAGTTTTCATATTTTGTATTTAAACCGAAGAGTTTTATTATAGTTTGATCTTTTTTTTTTTCCCACTCTCAGGTGTGTTTAGAAAAACTGCAAGACCTTCAGCTGGCTCTTGTGATATCCAGATTATATGAGTCAGAGTTTGAGACTGCATCCACCTACAAAAAGATCCTCCAGAGACATGTGCTGGGACACGATAAACAGGTGCTTGCCTCACTATCACGTGCTCCGGGGACACTTCTTTTTCACAGGAAGATTAGGAATAATTTAAGTGCAAACAGGCGTTTTTTTTTTTTGTTTGTTTTTTTTTTTTTCCAACACTCCACTGCTCTTTTGACAAGTGCACTGCAGACAAAAAGTGTGGCGTCTGTGACAACCGTAAGGTGCGTCTCCTACCTTTGCTTTTTCATGAAAAAAAAGTCCCTTTTGGATATTTCAGATAGCAATGCACCAGGATCCATTCTTACGAAGCATGGCTTATTGGGTGCTGGAGGACTACAGCAAAGCTTTGGACACTCTGCTGGAGCAGACTACCAATAAAGCACAGTCAGGTGCCACTGATCCCGGTATGTCGGCTGTGTGTGATTGCGTTGACTCGGCAGCCCTTTTGGAGTACTGACTGACTAATGTGGGGACTATCAAGTGAGAAAACAAACTCATTAAATTGATGAGAAGCCATCTGCTGGTGCTAAATGTTTGTGACAGGTGGAGTTTTCTGATGAATGGTAGATGAGGCATTACTTGACTTCCTGCTTCTTCCAAACTAATATACACAGGGATACATTTAATGATTACTGTTGTTAATGATAGAAATAAGGTATGTGATCAAAATAGAACAGTTGAGATAAGATTAAGTGGACCAGCATTCTGTCATCGAGGATGTTTGTCAAATGCCGGTTAAAAAAATAAAATAAAATTTGGAATGAGTTGACAAATCTCAAGTATGTTTTCCAACTAAGGCATCATGTCAGTGCTAGATATTTAAAACACTTGACCTTCCAAGGACGTCTTGGAAATATGGCTAAATTGAGCTCAACATGAACCAAACAGACTTGTTAACTGTCCTAGTCCCAGATTGGGGTCCCTTTGCTACATCCTTAGTAAATTATCAAAGTAAATTTTAATATCGATAATGTAAGAAAAGTCATGTGCTTTATTATTAATGTGATGTCCTTGAATGGTATAAGTCATCTTGTTATTCTTTTGTGAAAAGAAACTAAACTGTATATCACCCCCAAACCCTTAACGGCTGGTAGATTTTGACACTGACGTTCGTTCTTGTGTGATGTGTGTATGGCAGGTTCTATGTCCTCAAGTAATGCCGAGGTTTTCAACTTCTACACCTACCTCTGTACCCACCCGCTCCTCCTGCGTCGCCATTTCGGCTCTTGTGACAAGGCGAAAGTCAGCCTGACAGCAGAAGGTCGGAGAGCTGACTCCATTAGCCTCGAGGAGAGAAGACTCTTTTTCACTGCTGCCTACGCACACCTGCAAGCGGGCTGCCCAATGCTGGCGCTGGAAGTCCTTTCCAAGATGCCCAAAGTCCGCAAAAGCTGCAAACTCAACCAGGAGTCCTCCGAGTTGAGTGCCGGGAGTAAAAACGGGCCAATGTCAAACCAGGACTGGTCTGAGCCTGCGCTGAATGGCTACGAGTCAGACGGGGGCAGCTTATCTAACAGCCAGTCCGATTCGGTGTTGAGTTTCGACTGGAGCCAGCCGTCACTCGTGCATCCGGATGAGCCCTTAGAGCTGAAGTGGGACAGCGACAAAGATGACGAAGACGACGGAGAGGAGGAGGAGGAAACTAAAAATGGCAAAAACTGTAGACCTCCAGATAACAGTAACGTGTTCCACGACACGCAAAACCGTTTGGCGCCGCCGATGGAGGCGGGGACGGACGCGGACAGTGAGGACAACGAGGACACCGGTGACTGCATTGAGCCTTCCGACGACGTCTTTGTTGCACAGCTGAAGTTTACTGCCTGCCTGAAGATTCTGACCAATGAGCTGAGGACACTTTCAACAGGGTATGAACTGGATGGAGGAAAACTACGTTACCAGCTCTACCAGTGGTTGGAAAGGGAGGTAATTGCCTCGTCAGTTTACGGCACTTGCCTTCCTATGGCGGTGATGGATGCAATTGGAGTCTTATGGCTTAAACATTAGCAAAGTCTATCCGCCCATCAATTTTCTCTACTGCTTATCCTCACTAGTGTCGTACGTGTGCTGGAGCCTGTACACCCTGATCTGGTCGCCAGCCAGTTGCAGGGCACATTCACACCTACTGTATGTGCTATTTAGTCTTCAGTCAACCTAGCGTGCGTGTTTTTGGGATGATTGAAAACTGGAGTAAACCCACACAGGCCTGGAAGAACATAGAAACTCCACACAGACGTGAATGGGATCAGTAGTAAAGTTATTACAGTAAATCTTTTGTAAGGCATACACTATATATACACACACACCAACCAATCAAATGGAAAACTGAGTAACCGCGCGTGCCTTCTTGTGCTGCATGGCCAACTATTCTTACCACTGCTCCAATGATTTAATTGCTCACCATTCTTAACCTTGAAATGTTGTTTGCTGAGATCACTAAACCGAGAACCCCCCCGAGCTGTGAATTCTGTAAACCAGCATCTGTATACAACAAGAGTTTGATCCTCTTCACAGGTGGTAACTCTCCAGCACTGTTGCAATTACAAGCCCCACCTTCCACAGGTGTCTACCCTGGAAGATGCACATATCGGTGGGTTGGTGGAGGATGAACTGGTGGGTGTTCAATCTTTTGCCTTTCTTGTCTTGTTTGCATGTTCTTGAGTTGAATGTAACAAAAGACCTCCACGGTATATCAGGAATGTTTTCATTCCAACTGCATTTATGTACTTCTTTGCCGCATTTACATTTCTTAGCAATTCACACGCAACACGTACAGGAAGTAGAATTTTGCGTCGATTCAACATCACCAAAATGTACTATTTAAAATATATACAAACAGAGTTGGTGAGTGCACTTACTGTTTAAAAGGTTTATTTTTTTTAGATGTTATTTTCGTGTTGACACTACGACTCTTTTAACTCTTTCCATCTGATTTATGTCTGGGAGTATTTACAAGGCATGTATGTCAATATCCGTATTCAAAGATTAAGCATAATATTTTTTTTTTTTATTTCCAGGCCGCAAGCCCTTGCAGCGACACTCAGAGGAGCAGAAGAAAATGGCTGAAGAGTAACCAGCCCTTACTGAGAATGTTCCTGAGTTACTGCAGCTTGTATGGCTCCCATGGCGGAGGACTGGCTTCCGTTCGCATGGAGCTCATTTTACTGCTTCAGGAATCTCACCAGGTCATAACGATATATATTCTTCCGTGCAATATTATTCAGTGGTGCACATTGTGTTTCATCTTTTTCGTTGAGTTGGAACATGTCCCAACTGACTTTGGGTGGGAGGTGGTAAACGCTACACTCC
This sequence comes from Syngnathoides biaculeatus, assembly GCF_019802595.1. Classification (NCBI taxonomy): domain Eukaryota; kingdom Metazoa; phylum Chordata; class Actinopteri; order Syngnathiformes; family Syngnathidae; genus Syngnathoides; species Syngnathoides biaculeatus. The sequence goes on along the minus strand of NC_084643.1, from coordinate 10,776,763 downwards.
AATATATTCATGACACATTTATTTCTTTGTTTAAAGACCTAGTAAACTGACCAAAATAATGTCTCATAAATTTAACACACCACAGTTTGCTTGTGTATGTGTAATAAAATATGAAATCATGTTTCAAAATGGTAAAGAAATGACAGTTTCTCGGCTTTCAGATGCTGTGTATTTGCACAAAAACATATCACAAAACATTCAGCTGTAGGTCAGATGCACGTTTTCAACACTTATCTTAACAAAACATGACCTTACATGGTCTTTAAGTATTTGATTATCAACTGTTTTATTGAGACAATTTTCAACACTCGATTAAAGTATCTTGACCACCACAACCATTGAGGAAAAAAAAAAAAAAAAAATACATTTCCTCTTTTTCCTACTTGCCTTACTTAATATGAGTGAATTAAAAAGGTCCAAAACCCAACACAATCTTTTTTTCGTGAGATACTTAACATTTGTACTTTTCATATCTGCCGTCACTTGTACCCCCTCTGTGGTGACATCAGGAACAAGTCAGAGAAACGGCACAATACATTTTGACGATGACAGTAATTTGAACATAATCTTTTTTTTTTTTTTGCAGTGTTTGATTTTGGATTTTGGAGGTTCCACTCTAAATGATTTTCTAATTACAAACATTTGAAAACCTCAGCTACAAATTTAAAACACCTGCCACTCACCACATTCTGCTTTCTTTTGGTACTGCATCAAAACAATGATTGATTTTTTTTTTTTTTTTTTTTTTTTGCAGTCAAGCCAGCGAAGGCAATTTATCCCAGCGGTAGTCCTGTAGTTTTCTCCTTTTGTTGTTGAGGAAATCGGAGTGCTTTGTGACTGTCGCTCAGGTTGTCATCGTTAGTCTGTGCGTGGAGATTCTGTTAAAGGGTTCTGGAACAAATTATTGCAATTTATCAAGCGGCAGGTACATACAATAACGGGCCTTTTGTATGATTTCCCACAGAGCAGCACGTGAAGACTTGGAGTTAATAATTTATGAATTATTTTCCATCTCTAAATGTCCCAATGTGACTAACCAGAATAATCCAACAAGACCCAGCATTCATGAGATACACAAACACATTTACAAACTCAAAACTATTTAGTACAAACTTTTTGTTTTGAGGTTTTACCAATGCTTTGAATCACTAACCTAGTATTTAATTGTATGACCACAGTTTTTTACAACTGCTTCACATCTCTGTGGGGCATGGAGTCAAGCAACTTGTGGCACCTACCAGCTGTTATTCCACTCCCAAGATTCCTTAATGACATTCCACAATTTACATTTACATTTCTTGATTTTGCTTCAGAAACAGCATTTTTGATGTCACCCCACAAATTCTCGTTTGGGCACTCCAAGACATTGCCTTTGTTGGTTTGGAACCAAGACTTTGCATGTTTACTAGCGTGTTTGAGCTCCTTGTCTTGTTGAAACACCCATTTCACAAGGGCAAGTCCTCTTCAGCATAAGGCAACATGATCTCTTCAGGTATTTTGACATATGCAAACCGATCTATGATCCCTGGTATGCGATAAATAGTCCCAACACCGTGGTAGGAGAAACATGCTCTTAGCATGATGCTTGCACCACCATGTTTCACTGTCTTCACTGTCTACTGTAGCTTGAATTCAGCATTTGGGGGTCATCTCGCAAACTGTCTGCTGCCCCCGGACCCAAAAAGTCAGAGAAATGTTCCTCCGTTTCTATCTAGGCCAGTTGTGTTCTTTGACAAATTGTAGCCTCTTCTGCATATTCCTTTTTTTTTTTTTTTTTTTTTTAAACAGGGATTCTTGTAAATAGATTCGATTCAGACAGACGTCTTTGATCATGGCTGAGCCTTTGCCATTCTGGTCATTCTACACTCCATTTTGATGGTTGGCTTCTGTTTTCTGCCACATCTCTGGTTTTGCTCTCCATTTTAAGGCATTAAACATCATTTAGCTGAGCAGCCTATATTTTTATGCACCCGTTTCCTCTCTCCAATCAAACCTTTGATAAAAGTACGCTGTTCTTCTGAACAATGTATTGAACGACCCATTTTCCTCAGGCTTTCAAGGAGAAATGCATGTTCAACAGGTGCTGGCTCCCTCCTTAAATAGGGGCCATCTGATTCACACCTGTTTTTTACAAAATTGCCACACTGCTATTTTTTTAACACACCCCTTTCATCAAATTGCCCAATTGCACAGCCTTGACAGGTTGTGTGTCGGAAATGCTGGGTCTTGTTGGTTTTCTGAGAATCTACTGCACCTACTGGTAACATGTTTGACATGTAGCAATAAAAAAATATACTGCAATCGTGAATGGATCTGGTATGTTACATTGGACTGCTATTATTTTAACACTACTGTACAGGCAAGGAAAATGTCTCGTCTTTTTCTTTGCATGGCATTCTAAATGATTGCCTCATCTTGTCTTGAAGATTGGAGGCTAACCTGCTGTGATGAAGGCTGACGTTTCGCAGTTCACTGCATTTCTCTGCCAATGAAACTTTTGAGTTGATTATGCTGTGTAATGTCTTAACAGGACAACTGCAGCCCATCACCTGTAGCAGCATGCTCCCAGAACACCTCAATCCCTCTCCTGATGGCTTGTACAGCCAACGTGAAAACGGTGGTGGCCAATCCCATTGTCTACCTGAACAACCTGACGCATGACATCTTGCAGACCATCAACACGCTCAACTCTCCTCCACATCCAGATGTAGTTAACAACGAGGTCAGGTGTTTTTTGTTTTTTTTTTTCACTGTACTTTTAGACGCCAGTGTTTTTTAACCACCGTGCCGCGGCGCAGTGTCTGCTGTGCTGTGGGAAATCGTCCAAGTTCACCTAACTGAATCCACAGATAATGTGTCGTCACCGTGCTGTCCAATAATGGGCGGAGTAATCATGTCATACGCTTCTATATCAGTCGGTGGCAACAGTTGGGTAATTACTGTGATCAGTGATGCATCAGGTGGTGGTGACAGTGGCATTGTTGCTCGCGAAGCTGTACGCTGACAGTGATGGAGAGGCTTTTGAAAATGAAAGATGCTAACTCAGAATTGGAGTCTGGACAAAATTCTGACTGAGATGAAAGCCCAAGTGTAGGCATGGAAGTCAAAAGAAACCAAAGACGGTTTGCTCACGGAAACGTGGAGCAGTATAGCAAAACCTAGCTTTCATTTGGATTTACTTTTATCGGGAATACAACGATTATGAGTCCGTTGTACTTGGTGTGTGGTGAAGTGCTCTCGGATAGCCCGATGGTTCCAATTAAGTGGAATACAATGACCTTTATTTAGCAAATAGCTATATTGCTATGCCCTCCGCATACAGTTCTTCAACATGTTTGAAATGTACTTGTTGGCTATAAAGCTTTTTTTTTTTTCTTTTATCTTTACAGATATATGTAATGCACACTTTGGCTGCCTCCTTGTCTGCCTGTATATATCAGTGTCTATGTGACGGGCACTACAGGTAAGATGAAGCAGCTTCAGTGGAGACACTAATCTTATCCAAATTGTCAAAAATGCACTTTGGTTGTCTCATTCGCTCACACGCTCAAGTGAACACAGACGCAGGAGTTTCATCAGAACTCGGAGACGAGTGACAACTTATTTTTTTATACCCATTACCATTACAAAGACTGTTTAATTAGAAATAGACCGACGTATTTATTTAGCCACTACAAGTCCCAGTAGTATGTCATAGATGGTTAGTGTTTGTGTATAAATTCTATGGCACATGAGGAACATGGAGGAAAAAAAAAAGCAAGTCCTCAATTAATTACAAAGTTTAGAATGTAGTACACGTTTCAGAGCATCCTTTAAAAAAATAACGAGTCTTTCTCTCTTGCAAAGTCTCTCCAGGCTCCCACAGCTTCCAGCATTAAGAGTAGCAGCTTGGTCAAGCATAATTTAAAATTCATTTATGAGACCTCAAGAAACATGACAGGAACTCACAAACAATGCTGTAAGCCTAAACGTTAAAACATTCGGTATTATTTTTTTGAAATACGCTGTTCCTGCCATGTGCAACAAATCTAATTAAAATTTTAAATCACGACTGATAAATAGCAGCTTCAAAAGCCATACTACTGTATTCCAAAAACTAGATGAGAACATTATCCCATTTGTTGTTGATTGATTTGACCGCATGCGTGCATCAGCCCTTGCATTATTTAGTGTGCATGGTTACCAGTGCCCAAGCCCCTTATTTCTCTTTATTCCACCCCAGTAAGTTTTTCCAGCAAGTGCAACCAGAGGAGTAACATGAACATTTTTTTACAGCAAAACAATTGAATAGACCAGTGGGTCCAATGTCATAAAGGGTGTTATGTCAGAGTCGGATATGGTGTAAAAATCAGGTTGTATCAAAGTTATGTATCCCTGGGTGACAACTTCAAATTGTTCAGGAACATGCTGAAACGGGTGCGTGAGTGTGTGTATGCCTGGTATCAATATTTAAGCAAATGATGATGTACTGATACCACTTTTTTTTTTTTTTTTAGTATTGAGACTTTGTAGTGCCCTTAAATCTTTTCAGTTTTGGTAATGATCTGTCATTTTTCAAAACACAAATTAATTCACTTGAACTTGACAAGTTAAGTAGCATAACTTGTCATCACTGACATTTTAACATGCAACTGTATAATTTTCGAAATCTTGCCTCACATTTTGGTTAAATTTAGCCTGTCACACAAAGTTTCTCTTATGTGATGTCACTCTGAGCACTCGGGAGCATCTTGTAAAAGGATGACATTAAGTAAGTGCATTAGAAATTCACATAATTACATCCTACCTATATGTGTTGGCTGCAAAATAAAGGGAATAAAATGAAATAGATTACTGCTTCTAAAATTCAACTGTGGTGGGATAGCTCAATTTGTCTTCTCCTTAAAGTGTTGTCATCGGTCTTCTTTAAAGTATCTCCACACAACTACTGTGGGGCCTGCTCCACCTGGCCGGAATTTATGTCAGGCTGGTAAACTGCTCTTGGTTTGTAGTATTGCGGCATTTTTATGGAGTCCCAATTAAGAGAGCAGATTTACAGCCTCGGTATCAGTACATCCTCAGTATATTTATTTGTGACTTAAGGGACTCATACTTCTTAAGGATCGGGCGTATCACATCTACTTTGATAACGTAGTCTTTGTTTCAAGACCTTTTTTGATGTTCTTTACGTCCATGCACAGATGAGGGTGTTGTGGTTTGCCATGTCTTAGTTTTGAGTTTGATGCATTTGTGCATTTGGATGACTGCTAATTTAAATGGCTGCTGAATGGAGATCTATTCTGATAGAATCTGGCTTTGGGATGACAGTTTCTGGTCCTGAACACGCACACCAAATGACATTGCTTCCTTGCTTCCGTGTGCGTGATTAGAATTTTGTTGTAATGGCTGGAACCATAATAACACACAGCAAATATACAGCCCCTGTTATGGCTCTGATAAATTGTCAGGTCAGTTTCGTAACCCCATTCTGTCAGTACACTTTCTACTGAAAAGCAAGAGAAAAATAGCGGCTTTAACTGACAGTGAAAGCTGTCTGTGAATTATCAAACATAATTACAATGCTGCACATTAGTAATACAGAATTGGCCTTTTTTTTTTTTTTTTTTTTTTTTTAATTCTGTTGTGCATTTCATGTATAACAAGGCTACTGCTTGACATTTTGCCGGTTCTTCTCCCGCAGTCACATGAACAACTTCACAGGGATTGTGTATCAGAGCATTTTGCTCTCTCAAAAACATCCAGCGAGAGCCGCTGGCATGGATGGGTCCATTCAGCCAAACACTTCTCCTGCACAGTGGCCAGGTAATAACCTAGATAAACCCCAATTAGTGGCCTCAAATACTTGGGAATGACGTGAAAGTATTTGGTATTTAAGGCTTTTTTTTTTTTTGTCGTGGGAAAGATATCATACATAATTTGCTTTTGGAAAAAAAAAAAAACTTACATGTGCGGTTTAGTTCCTTTTTTTTTTTTAATCATTTGTGACCCATTTATTTTCAAGAGTAATTTTTTTTTTTTTTTTATAAATCACATTTCACATTTTCTATTTTGTCAGTTTAGCAGCAACACACTCATTTGCCGCTAGCCGGGTCACTCACTCGGCGAGGCTTTGTTTTTTTGTTTATTGTCCCAGTTACTATTCGTAATTCTAAAAATGTTATTTTCAAATGGTCTCACTTTTCGAAATTACCGTTGACCTCCCGCGTTCATCCCCGCTGCGCCGCTCTCCAGGTATCGCCTCAATGGTCCGTCTGTTGAGCTCAGCAGGAGATGAGAGTCAACCGGGCCTCGCCGTGCTGCTCTGTGAGATCCTGACAGCTGTTTACCTCAGCCTCTTTGTTCACGGCATGGCCACCCACTCGAGCAACGAGCTCTTTCGCATCACGGGCCACCCTCTGAGCAGCAAGCTTTGGGTCAAAGTGTTCGGGGGAGGTTTGCGGACCCCCATCTCTGAGAGAGGCAACAGTCCGGCAAAAACTCCCCCACCAGGTGATTTGAAGCTGATGAGATTGGGTTGATCTGTGTTTTTACCAGTGCAGAACAAATGGATGAAATGAAATCAGACACGCTGAGTTAGTTTCTCATCTTTTGGACCTTGTATGATGTTATCAGAGTCGTTTAGGCTCCATGCTCTCTGTAATATTGCTGGGGATTTTACTTTTGTTGTATGTTATGCTTCTGTTCAGTGCCTTTGCAATTAAGATAAGACCCTATTAATCCTAAAATGAATACACTGGAATGCCTTGAGAAATAAACCCTTAGCAGACACATCTGCATAATCCATCTATTAAAAACGATTGTAAATTTAGACTTTTTGATTGACATAAGAAATTTAGCTATATTACACCTTTGCAAAGTTCAATTGTAATTGTTGCTTTACACCTTTATAAAGTCACCATTATTAAATTGAGAATTATTTTCATAAAAAAGGATTCTTTTCATAAATATTGGATATTAATTTTGAAGGTGTACTTAGTGAATCGTCATTTAAGTGTATTGTTCTGTGCTTTCTTCCTCAATAATTTGTTGCATAGCTGTAATCGCAGTTGAATAAATTTAAAAAAAAAAAAAGATGGAAAATCGACAAATGCATTTGTTAAATTCACAGCTTCGCCTACCATAAACATGTCCGATAAGAAGCCCAGACGGTTCCGGCTCCTCTCGTCACGGAGCGGATCGAAGGAAGAATCTATCGAGAAGGAGCCTCCCTCCAGTCCAAAGCCTGAACATGTGGTGGACCAGGAAGCCACTTCCATTTTCAAAGAATGTTTTGTCCCACCAGCGCTCAGCATCTGGGATTACTTTATCGCTAAGGTACCGCTGAAGACTATCACTCAAAAATCCAAATGTATTTTTCCCTACTGAGATTTTCCTCTGCTTTTCTCTCAGCCATTTCTGCCACCTTCAGAAAGCAAAGTTCAGTATGACTCAGAAGAGAGCCCGGGCAGTGAAGATGACGACGACGACGACGGCGACGAATACGACGATACGTTTGACCCCAACTCGCCTCAAAAAGAGCACACGAACAACAATTCATACAGGTGAATATCAATCCCAGCACCAAGACCCTTCAAACCTTCCCTGTCGTTTGGCTTGCCTGCAAATGTTACGGTCCTCGTTTTTATCAAGACTACATTGGACAACTATAAATCATTGTTGCTGTTATATTATAAAGTATATTGTCATGGTTTTCTCTGTCCAGTTGGTGTTTAATGCGCTTGGCAATGGTTCAGCTGGTTCAAGTCAACCTCAAGTCCTTCTACCCGATGGCCGGATATGATCTATTGGGTTAGTACCGGCACGCGCACACATCCAGCAAGCTGCATTGTGGCTGTTTTGTCAACCTCTGTCTTGTTTTTATTTCTGCTCGGCATAGATCTGCCTGTGGCCTCCCCGCTGTGTCACAGTGTGCTGAAGACATTGCAGCGCTGGGAGCAGGTGCTGCAAAAAAGACTTGAAATCTTTGGAGGACCCCCCTCCAAGTACATTTCCACACACTTCGTGGAGGAAGCCGTCACGCCGGGCCCTGCCCTCCTCCGACACAAGGCCCTATTTGAACCGTCCAATACCCCATTTAGGTACTCCTGTGACTCTCTAGTTGCAATGTCACATGAAGAAACAATTTGGCTGATTGATGTGTTGTGCCTCAAGCACAAGCTTAAATATTTATTACGAAGTGGCAACAGTGGCACAAAACGGCAATAATTAATATTTTCCAAGCTTTAAGTTTGGCTCCCGTAAGCTCATAGGGCTGGGGGGTTTTTTTTGTGTTTTTTTTTTTTTTTTTGTTGTTGTTGTCTGCAGGACAAACCACCATTCAGCGCTCCCTGTCAAGCGCCTTTGGTTGTTCTTGGTCAAGCAGGACGAGGTGCAGGATACGTTTATCCAAAACATCTTTACCAAGAAACGTGATACCGGAGAGGTACACCAATTTTTCACTGCACGTAAAAATGTATGAATGTAGCGCACCAACAACAGTAAAATGCCACCAAATAACACTGCTTTGTCACTGCAGAATTGCAATCACGTCTTTATTTAATCAAACAACTACTGAGTCATTACTACTTTGAATTAACTCCATGATTGTTGTTGTTTCTTTGCATGATAAAATGTATTGTTACTGCCTCCAGCTGCATGATGATGCATTCAAGTAATTGCTGCCCATTTGATTAACAGCACAATAATTCACTTTCTCTGTTTGTTTGTTTGTTTGTTTGTATGCATGGTCTGCTACTTGCTGGATGTTGTGTGCTTGTGTCTGTCTATCGGTCTTGTCTGTCCGTGTCTGTTGTCTTGTTCTACCTCCCAAATCATTAAAGTTGGTTGAGGACCGGTCTGATATGAAATGTTCAGGGATGGACGAGACGGGAAACCATCAGGTACTGCTGGCATATACAGTAGATGTATTCTTAGTGTACGTACACGTATTAGGGATGAGACAGTACTTGGTAAAACCGCTCAGTATGCTCTGCATGGGGAAGTACACGCTCGGTCTTTCTTTTGGTATGCAATTCATTTAGAATCGCTCTGCGTGTGTTTGTGTGCGCACGCACACTTACCCACTGACAGTCGTAATTGTGACACCTCACGGATGAGATAAAACCAGTAGCATGGGTCAAAGATTCGAGAGATGAATATTTGAAGATGCACCGGCTTCATCCAAATTTCCCGTGGGGATTCGTTTCAGTTTCAATGTTCAAATATAACCGCAACGGAGGGAAAACTGTTAACAGACATTATACTATCTGCTAGCGTTGCTTTACACGTCCTGCACTTCTTAAGGGAACACAAACAACACGGCTAAGCGTCTTACATGGTTATAGCCTGATGTAACGCTTGCTGGACACCCGATAGTCGAGAAACTGTACAGGTAATGTTACTGCTACCAGCCACAAATGACTACGGCAGTTGCCTTTTGATGTCGGCTTTATTTTTAAAGCCAAAACATGTAAAAATGGGCTGACGACGACTCTTCACCGTGTCTTGACTGCGGTGATTAGATTCAAGTTACGTTCAAGGCATGTACACAAGAGAGTGCACTAATAATACCTTCACTTACAATTTAAACAATAGAACATGGAACCTCGGAAAGAATTGTGAAAATAAAGTGGGTGCCTGGGAACACTCATTTTGTGAACAGTATGACCACAATAATTCTTGAACAGTGCACACCACCAGCAGAACGAAAATGTATTCAAAATCCTATTGAACACACTTACTATGGCACCCAAGATAAACAAGACGGAAGAAATAACCGATGCAGTGGGAGGATTTATATCGAAAGGTTTGCAGGCTTTTTCTGTTGTTGAAGATATGTAAATTAAAAACACTCGCTCCACATAACATTCTGCACATGGACCTTTCAATTCCAACATACATGTAAGAGTGGGCTATAAAGTGTGGGCTGATTGGTCATGATTGTAGAGTGGATTACAAGGAATGACCAATATCCCCACTCGTTAACCAACTGCCACACAGATAACAGTTCACGTGAAATATGATATTCAGTACAATACAAATTGCAATTTTTGCTGACAAAGAGCGAAAAAGTCGTTCTCTTTTTGGCCCAAAACCAAAGTACGCATTGCGTCATGGGCTACCTGTACTGTCATACCCCTAATATGTATACCATTTATGCATATTAATCTGTGTGCAGCATGCTCTCTTGAACTCCCTCAACCCCCAATGGGATTTTATTTCTCTTTAGGCTTTATTTTGGATATTCCAAATAAAAGTTGTAGTTTCTAGAATTATAATTGACAGCAGAGTGGATTACCGTGCCGAAGTCTCTGCCTTTGTGTGTGTGTGTGTGTGTGTGTGTGTGTGTGAAGTATTCATGTTCTCAATGTTGTTGCATGCATTTTCTCCGGGTATTGAAGCACCCTCCCACATTCCAAAAACATGCGTGTTGTAATAGAAAAGTGTCGAGCTGTACAGTCGAAACCAGAAGTTTACATACAGTATACTGTGCCAAAACACATTTCATTTTTTGCCTTTCTGTCTAAAGATCACCAAAATTATTTCATTGAGATAGAGAATTTCTCGGAGAATTTTATATTATTTTCTTCGAGGTCAGAGGTTTACATGGACAAAAAGGGCCATGGGGAAGCCCAGATGATTTCATGGTTTGGAAACTCTTTATTGGTTAACTGACAACACGACTTTATTGATAGGAGACACTCTGCTTCCTTGTTTGAAATCAAAGGAAATGGGCCAGGAAATCAAAGAGAGAATCATGGAGCTCCAAAAGTCTGGCTCATCTTTGGCCGCAATTTCCAGATGCTTGAAGTTGCCACGTTCATTTGTTAAAACTAATCTAAAAATCACGGGAATGTCCAGGCATCACACCGCTCAGGAAGGAGATACAGTAGCTGTGTCCCGGAGATGAACGTGTTTATGTCCGAAATGTGCAAATCAACCCCAGAACAAATGATAAACGACCTTGTGAAGAGGCTGGAAGAAGCTGGTAAGAAAGTGTTTTTATCCGATTGAAAAGAGTCCTGCGTGGGCCGAAAGGAAACTCACTGAGAATGAAGCCGTTACTAGTAAAAAAACATAAAAAAGACACCACGACAAAGATCTTAACTTCTTGAAACATGTCTTGTGGGCTGACGAAATTAATGTGGAGCGGTTACATCTGGAGGAAAAGGGGGGGAAGCTCGTAGCTAGACCTGAGAACACCATACCAACTGTGAAACATGGAGGTGCCAGCATCATGTTGTGGGGCTCTTTTGCTGCACCAAGAACTGGACCTCCTCACGAGATAAATGGCATCACGAAGAACATAATGACAAAGGTTACATCTGGAGGACAAAGGAGGAAGCTTGGAGCTAGACTTGAGAACGCCATACCAACTGTGAATCATGGAGGTTGTGGGGCTATTTTGCTGCGGCAGGAACAGAACCTCCTCATGAAATAGATGGTATCATGAAGAAGATTGGTTGGAAATATTCAGGCAACATCTCAAGACACATCAGACAGGAAGTTAAAACCTGGGCACAAATGTGTCTTCCAATTGGACGATGACCCTAAGCAGAAGTGGCTTTAGGATCACAACGTTAGTGTCTCAGAGGGGGCCATCATCACAAAGTCCTGATCTGAATCCCATGGAAAATTTGTGGGTACATCTGAAGGGTTAGGAGGCCCCGTAGCTCAGTGGTTACAGCATTGGTCTGGTAAATCAGGGGTCGTGAGTTCGTATCTCACTGGGGCCTCTCCTCCCCAAGAGGGGTTGCGTCAGGAAGGGCATCCGGCGTAAAAAGTGTGCCAAACAAATATGAGCGTTCATCTGAGATGCTACGCTGTGGCGACCACTCACGGGACAAGCCGAAAGAAACTTACTTACTATCTGCGAGCAAGGCAAGCGGCAAACCGCCAGGAGTAATGGCCCAGGATAGGATACCAGCAGAGTATGGTCAGAAGCTTGTGGAAGGTTACCCAAAAGCCACGCACTTCAAAGGAAATGCTACTCGATACGGTGTAAAATGTAAGCTTTTCACCTCAAAGAAAATGATATCAAATTATCCAAGAAATCCTTCCTCTGACTATTGTGGCATTTGACCAAATTGAATAATTTTGGTGATCCTGACTGACTTGAAACAGGAGAGATTGATTCAACTTGAGTCAGTGAGACAAAAAATGGAATGTGTGTTTTTTACAGTGCGGGTAAACTTTGGGCTTCGCCTGTATATGTGCTGTGTAATTGGCCAGTGACCAGTGTAAGTTGTACCCAGCCTTTTGCCCAAAGTCAGGCGGAATAGGCTCCAGCTCACTCTAATTAAGAACAAGTTGTAGACCGTAGATTGTCGAAGATGGTTGGATAGAAGAAGAATTTGCACTGAGCCAGCAGACTTATTGTCCTGCCCTGTCTGTGTAGTGGTAAACAACATCAACCGTATTACGATGCAGTAGTGTGGATGGCTGGTGAATTGAGGCTCATTACCGTGAGCTTCATTCACGCGGCCTATTTTTGTATTTTGCATTTGAGTAAGAACGATGCGTCTGTCATCTACTGGTGATGAAGAACGTGAGCACGTGCATTTTCACCAAAAACTGGCACCATGTGAAGTAAAAGCCCGCATTGTGCGCCTTTTAGCTCCTGCCCTTAAGATAGTGCCTTTGTCGTCCATGTTTGAGAGTACCGACGCGTGAAGATGAGTAGATTCTCATTCTTGGACCTAACACTGTCGCATTCGATCTGCATCCCGCAGAGATTATGCACGCTGCGTAAATGGCAAACGACCGTATTTAGATTTCTGCGAGTCAAATTGTACTTTATCGCATCTGACAGAAAGAGCCACGGCCGTTTCCTCTTGAATAAATGCAGTAAAGACGATGATTTCATCTCCTACTCTGTGGGTGCGTTTCATTTTGAATAATTGTGGAACCACGATAAAACCGTCACCTCGGCGGTGGTGCTCGTACTTATTGCTCATAGGCCACTTCTCTCCCACTGTCTCGTGGCGTTCGCCCGGTTATGTTGCTCACTGGAGGTTAACCGTGCAGTGCAATAAAAGCCCGACGTGTCCTCTCCTAACCTCACAAGGCACGACAAGCGTGCGCATAAATACACTGACAGCGTGGAGAGTGTTGGACGCATAGAAGCAGCGCCCGGTTCGTGCTTTGGCTTCTGGCACGTCAGCTGTTATCTTAAAAAGAGAGGAAAAAAAAAAAATAATTTGACACTTTATTTATGTTGTCAGGGCAATGGCTCTTTAGTTAGAAGCAGAATACTTTGTGAAGTTATGGCGACGATTTGCCTTGAAGAAATGTTTATAAAGTTATGATTGTGTGTTTATGTGCGCGCGAACAGACTGAGTCAGATCTGGGCTGCCCGGGGGGGAAGGCCCGCATCATTCACAAGGAGTCAGACATCATCACGGCCTTTGCCATCAACAAGGTACACCCAAAAAAAAGATATATATATATATATAATAAATAATAGGTACGATGGCACAAAAATCAATCATGTTCTCTTTAGGAATATGCGTATGGATTTTTTTTATTTATTTATTTTTTTTTGTGACCAAAAGTTACCAATAACGTCAACGTGTCAGCATTCATCCACTCACTCCCACGCACGATGTTTTCACTTTTGTGTCTTCCAGGCAAATCGAAATTGCTTAGTCATGGCCTCCACACATGACATTCAGGAGTTGGATGTGTCATCCATCTTGGCCACACAGATCTTGACATGGATCGATGATGAGGAGGTTGAAGCGAAAGGGTAAGAGACGGACGGACGGACGGACGGACAGACGGACGGGTTGCCTCTCTTTTGTTGGATGGAGACTGAACTGGTGCCGTCTGGACAAAATGCTCGTTTACTTAGTGCAAAAATTTCTCTCCTGTACTGTATTTAAGTGTCCTCTTCCCTATTGGACATCAATCACCGGGCGCATCATTGCAGCTTGAATAGATTCCTTAACACTTGGTGATCAAATTCAAAATGTATTTTATTACTGCTCAATGAATATTCCCCGCAAAAGGATACTTTTGCTATTGCCTTGCGTTGACAAGTACAGAAATGCACAGCTTCACCTTTGCAAGTGCCACTCATCATTTTTGCAAGTCTGTTCCTTTTCTTTGCTTTTATGTTTATCATGTGCAAAAAAGTATTACTTGGAAAGATATGTTGTAACAAACTGAGTATGAAACTGGTATGCCAAGATGGGACAAGGGCAACATAAGACTGGCAAAATTAAGGAATGGTTAAAAAAAAAATTAAAAAAAAAATCATCTTTGAAACATTGCAGAGGTGAACAGGTGAAGCGGAATACGAGTGCATCATGATAAGATGGTCCCTGAAAGGCTCAGTTGCTCACGAGCAAGGATCGGGCAGGGTTCACCAATTTGTATGACGAAATAGTCCAAAATTTGAAGAACGTTTCGTAAATGTTTGGATTTCATCGTCTCCACTCCATTATCTCAAAAGATTCAATGAATTTGGAGAAATCTCTGCATGCAAGAGGCAAGTTACGAAAACCAGCATTGAATACCCGTAAGCGTTCGATCCCTCAAGCAGCACTGCATTTAAAACCGGCCTCATTGTGTTAAGGATATTGCCACGCGGCTTCAGGAACATTATCAGTCAACCACATCTACAAATGCAAAATCGAGCACGCAAAGCGAAAGCCGCATATAAACAAGACCCAAAAACGCTGTCGCTTTCTCTGAGTCCGAACTCAACAGAGATGAACTCATGCCGAGTGGAAATGTGTTCTGTGGTTTGACGGGTCGACGTGTCAGATTGTTTTAGTAAATCAGTTGTTATGATATATATTCTAAATCTATCAATTGGAAGATTAAGTACGAGCTGGTAGCGTTTGATGGTGGTGCATTCAGTTGAGTATAGTTTGAAAAGGATTTGTAAATATTGTTTTTATTTACCTTCTACATAACGTCCCAAATTCATTTTAATATTTTTTTTTTTGTATACAAGTTTATCTGTACAAATAAACGATGAAACGACCAAACAGACACATTGATGTTGTTGCGGTTCAACTTAATGGGGTCTTTTTTTTTTGTAGAACCCCCCCCCCCCCCCCCCCCCATGTGTGAATTATGGAAGACTCTTACTAGTTTGAGCAGAAAACACCACTAGCTTGATGCCAATCGTTCTCTCTCTCCCTCCTTCCCTCCAGAGTGGGCACGGATGACTTTCTGGTGGTCCACACACACGATGACTTTGTCTCCTTGCACGGCACCACGCCATACACTCGAAGTAGCCCCGGCACGCCCATCAACATGCCGTGGTTGGGCGGGCATCAGACTGGCCGGGGAGCCTCCGTGGTCAGTTCTACTCATTTCTGGAGTGCGATTCGAATACTTTTCGCTGTTGTGCCTGTTGCTGCGACACATTTGGCCAAGGATTACTCCAACTAGGCATACAGTGTTGTTAAAAAAAAAAAAAAAGCAGCAATTTTATGACTATCAAGGGTCTTCTAGGCATCACATTCACTCCTGTGAGCATGATTACGAAATTATCACATGCCTCTGATCTCGGAATCAGATTGCGGTCAGCAGCTGAAAGATTCATTTGGTTTCACCCCTCAAGTTGAATGTTTGAGAGTCACCTTCATTTGCATCAACCAGAGAAGCCACCTCTATTCATGTTTCAACAAGAATTGACTTGATGAGACTGAATGTATTTGTGTGCCTTAATACATCACAGACGTGAGAGTACATGCAGCACACACAAGTAATTGGCTCTGATGTGAAAAGGTCTTCGATGTATGTAGCAAATGTAAAAAGAAAAAAGGCACCACAGTTAAGTTCTGCATTGCTCTTTGCTCTTGTGCATCTTTGTCCTCCTCTTCACGTTCACCTTCTTCCCTCAGATGATCAAGAGAAATATCAACAATGTGAGAAGAATGACCTCGCATCCCACACTGCCATATTGTAAGTTGTCTTTGTTGACCTGATGTTGGAATATTCTTCGTGTGAAGGTTCCCTGATGCGTACTTTTTAAGAGCTTTTTTTTTCTTCCCTTTAACCAAACATATCTTGATTCCAGAGTTGTATGTCCGTGAAATGAATCACTTTCTATAATTCGTTATTTTGTGGCATTTTTCATCTTCAGTGTTTATCTAACACTTTCATAGATTGGGTGCTTTTTCTTGAGGAAAAAAAAAATAATAATAATAATTAAATCTCTCCCAATGTCATGTTAAAAATAAAAAAAATCTGAGTGGTTAAAATGCAGATTTCTTGTATGCCCCCCCTCGTCCCCCAGTGTTTTGGGAACTCCTTCCATATGCACATTTTACACATTTTATTATTTCATTTATTTTTTCATACAATTGCTTGCAAAAGTTGGCGCCTTCCCACAAAAAGGCGGCTCGCCTCGTTCATGGGAAGAGTAATAAGAAACAATTCCAAAAGGACCTAATTTGACTTTATTTCTGTACAGTACAACCTCGGTTCTCGACCACAATCCATTCCAGAAGTGGATTCGAGAAGTGATTTTTTTTTTTTTTTTTTTTTTTTAGAAAACCAAATCGATATTTCCCATTACAATTAATGGAAAAAGTAATAATGCGTTCCGAACCTAAAAAAATGAGGCTTTTAAAGCTTTTTTTTTTTTTTTTTAGCCTTTCCTGATAAACTGCATAGTAGAAATACATGTGGTTTAAAAACTTTATATAATAAAATAATTTAAGAAATATATTTTTTTTTCTTAAAACGTATCCCCTGGTAGTAGAGTAGGCTAGGCTGGGAACGCATCGCCGTATCTGTAGCGACTCAGCCCCCAGCCTTGTAAACTTTTTTTTTTTTTTTTTTAATTAACAAAAGTGCAGAATAACAAGCAATGATGGGGTTGAAAAAGAAGCAACAAAAAAAAACCCCAAAAGTAACATACAAAAACATTAACTTGTAGCTCGAGTTAACGAAATCTTTGAAACAAAATAAAAATGCAGAAATGCAAATGGAACAGAACATTATTAAAGTTCACGAAAAGAGCAATGCAAAACAAATCTCTTTGGTGGGGGTGATTTCCTAAAGAATTTATCTAGCGTTATTCTATTTCAGGGTTTCGTCGGGGGTGTTCTGGTACCAATTTTCATTCAAAAACCGAAGCAAAAAAACTCTTCAATTTTCGTTTGAAAACCGATTTGTTCGAGAACCAAGTATTCACTGTAACTGTTGTGTACAAAAACCAAAATTCCCCAAAAAGCACCATAACGTCACCACAGATGATGTAATTCTTGTCTTGCTTGTTGGTCCTTCAGATTTGACGGGGGCTCAAGATGGGAGCGTGAGGATGTTCGAGTGGGGTCACTCCCAGCAGATTATTTGCTTCAGAAGTCCCGGCAACTCCAGAGTCACCAGGATTCGATTCAACCATCAAGGAAATAAGGTGCTCCCGTTGACGCTCGCCATTTTCACAAATCGGCCACTATTCTCGGCTTTGATCTGCTGAGTGACATCTTCGCACATCCTCTCAACTTTGCCACGTTGGCCCGAGCCGCAGCGGGGATTTGGCTTCAGCGCACATATTTGTTTGGCTGAGTGCACTCGCAGCACAGTCGCGGTCTCTTCTGTCGGCTCGGCCCGAAAAGAGCAGCGAGACGCTTAGAGAATTTGCAAGCACGTCCAGGAGTCGCTTCTGTAAGCGATGCAGTTTAGAGAGTGGCACGCGTTACCTGAAGGGAGCGACGCTTCCTGGCAGGTGTCCCCAGTGCAGCTGACATTGAGCCTGCTTTTGGGGAGGGTGAACAGTCTGACAGATTGTTTTGGGTTTGTTTGTTTTTTTTTTTTTTTTTTTTTTTGTGCAGTTTGGGATCGTGGATGCTGACGGCGCTTTGAGCCTCTGGCAGACCAACACGAGCGGGGCCGCTCCGAAACCCTATTTGGTACGCCCGCACGTCAGCCCCTTTACTTACTTGCTCCTCTTTTTTTCCTTTTTCAACATTTGTCTCGTCTGACATCTCAGCAACGCCCTCCCTCCTCCTCTTCCCCCTCCTACCCGTATTTTCATTTTGTTTACTATTCTGCTGCCTCTCAATTACTGTCAGTACTAGTAAGCGTCTTGTGTGTGTGTGTGCGCGCACCAGACTCTGCAGTGCCACAACAAGACGGCTCACGATTTTGTCTTTGTGGGATCGTCGTCCCTCATTGCCACTGCGGGTCTCTCCACAGACAACCGGTAACACATTCTCCACAATTCTGTATAAAGTGGAACCTCGAAGGGATGCTGATCGGTCGAGTTTTTTCCACCTCAACGTCTTTCGAGGCTCAAGTGTAGAATCTACTCGACTGCTTTGCAATCCGTTTTCCACTAACCACAGAAAATAAGAGAGGGCTTTGTTTCTCTTCCCAGGAACGTGTGTCTCTGGGACACGCTGGTGACTCCCGTTAACAGTCTCGTACACGGTGAGATGCGCGTCGAACACTCAGACAGAAGGCGGGATCCCCGTTCGATATCTGAAGGCTTCCCCCGGGCTCTCGTTGACCTTCTTCACTTTCCGTCATTCCGCAGCCTTCTGCTGCCACGAGTCAGGCGCCACCGTGCTGCTAATGGCGCCCAGGCGCCAGCTGCTGATCACGGGTGGGAGGAAGGGCTGGATCAGCATCGTGGAGCTCCCTCACCGACACCAGCGCCAGAGCTTCCAGGCGCACGACTCGCCCATCAAAGCGCTCGCCGTCGACCCGACTGAGGACTGCTTCATCAGCGGGTCTGCGGAAGGCAGCCTTAAGGTATCCGTGTTCCACCTGCACTGGGGGGCTTCTCTTTGTGTGTAAACTTGCTCACTGTCTGTTATAGAAATGGGGGGGGGGGGGGGGGGGAGAAAATTCTGAGCTCCCCGACAGCTGCAGGGTGATTGCCAACCGCTGTGCGGTGACACGGAAGATAATCGTGTATGTGATGGGAAATGATCTCATTTCACTTAATTGGACGCAACAAATCCATCACTGTTCATTTCTCTTTCTGGTCTTCCACTCAATGGCAGAAGGTCCACCGCAAGATTAAAAAAAAACAAAAAAAAAAAACAAAAGCAGAGCGCTTCGTTATCGAGGGGTCGATGCGTCACAATCATAGACAGAAAATGTGTATTTCCATCACGTTGAAGATTTATTGCAATGACATTTGTTATTGTAAACTGATCATTTTGCTGTAGCTTCATTTTCCCAGAGCAACGCGTGAAAGTAGTTTTGCTCATTTATTTTATGTATAATAATGTAAAAAAAAAAAAAAAAAGTTTTTTTTTCCCCCTGCAATGTAAAATATTTGCCTTGGCTAAATTAGTTTTATTACTTAATGATGAATTACAGTTGGAAAAAAAAAAGGTAAAGCTAGCGAAATATAATTTAGGATGACAGATTTAATATTTTTCATGATTGTCATTTTGATAGGGAGACAATCCTTAGTTGAGCCATTTGAAAATGAAATATATTTGCTGGAAATTCTAGTGAAGCACATTGATATCATTTACAAAAGGGTGGAGGGAAACAAAATGAAGATCTGGACGTCAAAACCCTTTTGAAAATGTTTTGCGTCCGCGGCGCCAAAAGCCGTCAAGCAAAGGCTCATTTTGTTTGACGGCGATGTAAACGGAAGACGGAGAATCTCCTTTAACGTGTTCAGAGGCTTAACGTCTGTCAAAATTCATCACTTGGGCTTGTCATGTGTGGGATTTTATAACGTTTTGCTTTAAAAAAAAAAAAAAAAAAAACGTTTATCTAGATGAAACTTCTTTTCCTCATTTGAAGGATTCAGATGCTAGATTGTTTGTTGTCACAAGTGTTTAAACGTTGCCGCCGGTCTTCTTGTTCTGCTTTTTTTTGTACTGCGTTGGAGGTCGCGTTCCCGTAATGGTGGGAAGTAAGATTTGGACTTCACTTGAAGGTTTTCCAAGCCACTTTTTCCTTAGCTCTACTTCATGCAAAATAGGATTACTTCTTTCACCCTCCGCAAATGATGCAACACAAAGTATCGTACACAACGGGAAAAGTTCATACATGTCAGACTCAAGTATCTGTACTTTCGTCGAAGTCCAGAAGTACCTGCGAGTACTTTTGCCACTTGTATTCCATTCAGTGTTCATGGATATGTCGTGAAAGCACCGAGCAAGGCGAAGATTATAAATTAATAAAGTTAACATATAACTTAACCATAAACAAAGAAGAAGTGTTATTTCCTTAATTGTGGCCTGTTAGGAGACTTTTATCTCGATAAGGCAAAAAAATGGCCACCCTTCCCGTGAATGGGTTCATGAAGAGAATGTTGGATGTTACATTTTGGGGGGTTTAATTGATCATTAAGAAGATCAGAGATTTGTTGAAGATCAAAGGTTTTATTCAAATTATTCAATTGAATCAAGTTTGATGGTAAATGTTGTTTTTGACGGGCGGGTATGCGCCATCGCACTCACAAGTCTGCGCACTCAAGCATGAAAAATCATGTCCGTAAAATTTGTCACAAGTAGAAATGCATAGATATTGAAAGACGTCGCTTATTTTGTGTAGTCTTGACCAATGTTCCCTCGAAGCTGCGCAATTGCGCACTTGTCGCACACTCTCAGCGCACGTGAAAACCGATCCAGCGCAGTGAACCACAGCCTGATGTCTGTTATTTTTTTTTTTTTAACACGGAAGCACACGGTCTCTGCTCAGCCTACTTGTACTTCCGAGTTTACCTGACACCACCCCCCTCCACTCTTAAAGGGGTACACTCGTAATTACAAACAGAACACACATCCTGCGGTGTCCTCACGACACGTTACTGTGTGAAGCTAGACGGCCAGCGAACTTAATAAAGAAAGTCCGTACACAAAGCGTTCTTTTCTTGCTTTTACGGAGGTCTCTTGTGGTAAATGAATTAACAAATTTGTAACTGAAAGATACAGAAAAAATATAAATTCCACTGTGTGCCATTGCGCAAAGTACAAGTAGCTAACTTATTTATGCGAAACACAACAATAGCTGTATCAACGATCACTCGTTTACATTGAGCTTTTAAATCAAATTTAATTGTGACCTCAACCTGATGTCTGTGAACATACAATACTTACAAAGACGAACGTTTCCCAAGGTTCCAACGTTTAGAACACATTCAGCGAGGTTATGAGTTGTTCCCAGACTCGACGTCCGCCATGCTGTTTTCACCGGAGAAACGTCAAAGATCCTCGATAACGTACAGAGCACTCACGCCGCATAGAAACTGAATGACCCTCACAGATCAAGAGGTGTCATTCTAACGCTTTTTCTTTGAAAACATTTTAACTCACCGCATCGTGAAATAAACATATTTTTAACCGACGAAATATACAAATATTTCAACGAGAGAGATTACACACCCGCGAATTTATATATCTGCGGGCACGACTGAGCGCACCCGTCCCATTTTTCAAAACATCCTGACTGACTTCCTGGTGTCGTGTGGGCTTAGATGAAGCTGACGTTGACCAAGACGAGTTGATTCTTTTGCAATTTATTGATTGGTCACAATTGATTCTTTTCAGCGGGAATATGATTTTGCACATTTGGCTGAAAGTCCAGGTTTTCCGATGTCTCGTCAGGTGTGGAACGTGGCCACGCAGTGTCTGCTGTACCGCTTCCCGAACGAGCACGCCCGCCACTCGCTCTTCCGCAACCTGGGCACGGGCGTCATGCAGGTGGAGGTGGGGCCGCCCAATCACGTCTTCTCCTGCGGCGCCGACGGCACCATGAAGATGAGGACGCTGCCCAACCGCTTCGGCGCCAGCAACGACGACAGCCGACGGCATCGCCACGGCAACCTCAAGAACGACGTCAAGTTCGTCTTGTAGACGAGGACTGCGGCGATTTTTTTTCCCACCGGCGCGACGCACGCGCAAACTCTCAAAGTGGACGCAGGCTTTTGTTTTTTTTTTTTTTCCAGTCGAGATCGGACGGCCGGCGGGCAGCGCAGGCCGGGAGGTAAGAGCGCCGCAATCTCCTCCTCGTCGTCGGCTCGCATTGATTGTAAACGGACGATTAAAAAAAAGCATCCAAGCACACTGGATACAGTCACGAAAAGCACATTTGAGCCGCCGTGAACGCCGCTTGGCTCGCGTCAGTCACCGGCGAGGTGAAACCTGCGACCGCTCGACAAAGACCGGAGGAGGTGAAGGCAAGTCTTGGGACGTCGTCGTATTTCTATTTGCACATAACGGTGAAACTGAACGACGATCGCAAAATTGGGGGATGCTGGACAGCCGGGTGGAATTCCAGCATGAATAGAAAGATGCTCCACAACTTGGATAAGCGAGCGAAATTTGACTTTCCGCAACCTTCCGAATGTCACGTTACGGTTCGATCTCTCACGAGGAGCTCAAAGTCCAAATTGACCAAAGGGCTTTGATACCTGCAAACTTCCGCGAGCGCCTTCGATGACTTTTCCGATCTGTCGCGCTACAAGATAAAAAATGTCATCGTCTTGCTATCATGAGGTCACAATGAAACGGACGGCGTCAGTACATTTTGCATTTCAACCACGGGAACATGTCATGGATCTAACGCGTGAATTTTGACGTTCATTATTAGCTGCAGACTGTTTAAAAAAAAAAAAAAAAAATCCACATTCGGAAGTTTGTAGAAGGTCAAATGAAGTTCACTTATCGTGCATTTTCGGGTCACGCCAGAGCTCAAAAGGCCCGAAAATGTTTTGTGAGTTGTGTAAAATGTCAATAAAGCAGTTGAGAATCATGTAAATAGGATATGATGTACAGCACATTACATATATATATATAGCGATTATTATATTCCTGGCCAATTGTATGAAGTGTCCTTAAACTTTGACTACTAATTAGTTGTAGTGGTCTTGATTCTTCGTCTCAAGTTGCACAAAATGGACCCTGTAATTGAAGCGTTGCCCCCACCCGCGTAAGATGGCCGCACCCCCTTTTTCTATGCGGGGGGGGGGGGTCGACCGGCGCCACCGCTGCTGCTGTTTCTTCCCAAATAAGATGTCTTGTGGGTGAGCAGCTTTTAAATGTTTCTTTGTACAGATGTTTTAGTCCCGAATTTCCTCTCCTATCTGTGATTCATTTGGAAGCTTTCATGAATTAAAAGTGATTCTTTTGTTGTCTTCTCGAATGTATTCAGTTTTTTTTATTCCCCGCACGCTGGTCGTCCGTGCTAAACGCTACGAGCTAATGTAAAGGAGTTGAGACTACTGCGGCGTTATCGTCTCGTGATGCAACTTTTTTTTTTCTTCTTCTAAAAACTGCAACTTCATTCTATCTTCTTCATGACTTGTTTTCTTTGAATTGAGGCCCTCGAACCCCATGGAAGACTTGACATCCTTCTGCTTCTTTGTAGAAGTGTAGCGACGTGACTTTAACTATCTATGATTTTTATGAAACGTGCTGACTGAGTGAGAGAAAGGCGTTGGGATGTTTTTGGTTTTTGTTTTTTTTCCCCTTTCTTTGGTCTAAACAATTACGGTACATATTTATGTATTTCGTTTCCAAACCCCTCTGGGTGTAGATAACGACGTAGTGTACTCCTCCCCGCATCTTGTGGAGTTGATAAATATCTTTATTATCTTTATTTGATGCAAAGTGTTTGCATCTGAAGCTGGAGAAAGAAAATGATATCAAACCAAGTTCTTTACTTTTTTTTTCTCCAAAGTTTATCTACTCGACACGAGTATGCAAATAAAAAAAAAAAAACTTTCTGCTTGTGAATTTGATCTTTTCATTCCATTTTACAGTGCACGATACATGTTACTTGTATAAGACGATTACTGAAAACAAATGAATGCGTGCATTCAGCTTCTGTACTGCTTATCCTCACGTGGGTCGCGGGCGTCCTTTCTTAGGGCAAGAGGCGAGGTACCGGTCGCCGGCCAATCGCAGTGATGAATTAATTTTCTACGTAAAGATAAAACTGCTATTTGGATCTGCGTTAGTAAAATCTCTGGCTCAGATGAACCTGTAAAGAAAAGAAAAGAAAAAAAAAAGATTCCACTTTTTGTTCTGAAACAATTTGAATCAAAGATGATTTTTTTGTCTTAATTTAATTCATGATCACTGCCGTCTACTTTGAATCGTAATTGTAATCATTTTTCAGTCAACACCGAGCGCAGCTTTGCTTACCATAGCAACCAGGGTGGCGCCAACATCGTTCCTATTTTCGCTCTTGGAGGCGCCACTTCATCACCGAGCCACTGAATGACTCTTGTCGATTACGTAGTGTGCGCAGGTATTTGCGGCAGACAAACGTCGTCCAAAAAAAAAGTCACCCTGGCCTCTCATTGAAATTGTCATTCAAATATTGACGTGATCTGAAAATAACATTGTCAGCTAATGCTAAACAGTCTACAGCTCTGCTTACCTTTTTTGCTTTGACATGTTTTCGTTTATTCCAATGTTTGAACGCGGGCCCGAGGTCCGTACCCGTTCCAGCCGCCAAGTCGTGGCCAGAGAAATGCAGTAAATTTGGCTTTGCTTTGAAGAGTCAAATTATTCAAGGGAGTCCTCTTCTAACCACCGTCGCTCAGTGGTTAGAGGACTGGTTTGGTAAATCGGGGGTTGTGGGTTCGTATCCCACTGGGGCCTCCACACCCTGAGGAAGGGCATCCGGCGTAGAAATTGTGCCAAACAAATATGTGCGTTCATCTGAGATGCTACGCTGTGGCGACCACTCACGGGACAAGCCGAAAGAAACTTACTTACTTACTTACTTACTTTTAGTCCTCTTCTAAATGAAGGTTGAGGGTGAGCCGAAGCTGATCCGAACAGACTTTGGATGGGGTGCGCCTCGACCGGTCGCTGTTTCATCGTAGGCCGGCGACAATTTTTGGGAGTTTTTGGAATGAAGGTGTTGCATTAAAAAGCACGCAAGGAAGTAGACATTGGAGAACTACCTTACGGGTAAATTGACCAACTGACCGTTCAAGTCTTTTTGTCTGCCAGCCAAAAGTGACTTTTGTTTATTTTATGCAACTCATAACCACAATAGTAACGCATAGCGGCTTGAATGAAATAATTATCATCAACATGTCTGGAAATAGTAACTCGTTACTCGCATCACTGACTGCATCGGACGTGATTTGACTAAATGGGGGGGGAAAAAAAGACAGAAAAATATCCGGGGAGGGGGGGCGGGTCTAAATTATATTCTGGACGAAATATATCTAGTACATCTATAAATAAATGCTATTCAGTTTTCAAAATGTACACAATATGATGGTTCATTATTTAGGTGCATACCTTTAACCCCCCAAAAAATTATTATATTCAACTAACTGCTAAATTGAATTCACATTTGCATCATGGCGTGTTTTCATAGCGTGTATATCGTATTTATTCAAAAACGTTTTCATTTCTTGTGTTAGTGAATGATTGAAACGCATGAATTTGACGACAATTATTAGCGTCACGTGTCGTTAATCAGTAAATAATGCAGACATTGCTTCTGAAGTCTCGCCTCGTTATTCGTTCGATTCTGCGAATGAAGTCGCTTAACAGAGTGTCAACTTGCTTCTTTCCAACCGTATCGACGATTTCTCCTTCCATCCAATCCCATCGCAACTTATTTTGGACATATCTCTTCATTTCGTTCACTCGAGAGGCGTCTTTCATCTTGCGCGCCGCCATCGCGTTGACTTGAAAATGGCCCCGTGAACCGCCTGGTATACAACAAGCGTTTTCATTGGTCAGGAGGAGCACATTCGACCAATCAACAGACGCGTATCTAATCTTAAACGTCGCTTGCAAAAGGCATATGAACGAGTGTGGATTCTGGCACGGGTTACAATCGGAATATTGCAGAAAAAAACGTTTGTTTTTTTTTTTAAATCAATGCAATTTAAAAAGACTGCATTCCGCCTATAAATGGAAAAAATCACACTTCTGTGTATTGAGCCTCGCTGACCGCTCTTCTGCCGGGCTGCCTACGCCTAGTTGGAATATTTGTATTCATAAATTAACACCACCAGGATGAGCTTCAAGTCTTTATTAGAAGAGCAAAAAAAAAAAAAAAAAAATTAAATTTGCACACATTTGCGTTGGTTAGAAGAGAAACATTCCTTTACAATGAATTAAACGGCTGTCAGGATCACTTCCATCAATTGGTTAGCCGGTGTTTGATTGTGATTCCACAAGAACAAAATGCACGAAGTGGCCCATTGTGCCATTTTATTGGCACATCACGGTCGGATAACGACAAAGCGATGAGGTCCGTTGTTCAACGTGACTTAATTATGATGGATCTCTTGTGAGGATGCTAACAAGCCATTGTTCTCCTTTTTAGGGCTGGGGGAACCATTTTATTAGGTCCTCGGTGGACAATATTCATTTATGAGCATTTTTATAACTGGCTGGTGAAAACAAAAGGCTCCAGCGAGCGGTGTAAAAGGATTTGATTAGATGGATAAATGAATTTCCCCCCCCCCCTTTCCAACGAGTGGGAGGCGCTCACAGCCTGGCGTGATCCTTGAGGATGACCTCCAGCTTCTGGGCTAGCATGACGTTCCCTCGAATCTTGAGCTTGCCCGAGAAGAAGGCCTACAACGTGCGGAAAAAGAAAACGTTTCATCCGTGCAATATCAAAACATCTGAGCAAAATAAAAGCGGCGGGCAGATGAAGTTGTGCCGGAGGCCGTCCTTTCTTAAAAATCCTCCAGACTGGCCTCGATCCGCAGCGTTGCGGCCGCAGAGATATCAAATGATGTCCATTGATTACCTGCAAGTGCTTTTGGGCTTGAAAGGGTCCCGCCGACTGGCTTTTTATGAGAAGAAGTCTTTGCAAATTGCTTACTTTCACTCGCGTATGTCAAGGACTCTCGGGGAGAACGACTTTCCTCAACGCTTCATTATTTTCGCCACCGCAACCTTGGCTTGACTGTTTAAAAGATGAACCGACGACACTAGAAATGCTTTCGTGGAAACGCTGAACGCTGCGTATTAAATGTTTCAAGACAACGCGCGTAGTAAGGCTGATAACATATCCGAGTTGCATCCCTACTTTGTGTACCAGCGGCAACAAAAACTGCCTGTGAAATTCCAAGTCCATTTTTTTTTCTTCTGCATCCCCCAATTTATCAGATTACACCGTGCTTTTGTTTAATGTATTGCCAGCTCACTTTATCCAACTTTCTATTTTTCTCCTTTCACCGTTCGAGCTCAAAATGTCCAATTTAAGTTATCTCGGCAGATTTTACATTTTGTTTTGTGAAATGGGGATGCGGCGCCCAAGAGACGATCCGGCGTTGGCGATCACGTGAAGAAGGAATGACAAACTTCAAACTGACTTTCCCTTTTCGTGCACAAATTTTGAGTCTGCGCAGAACTCAAAAATGTAATCAAGCATAACATTTACCCAGTATGAAAATGGGATGAAATGATTAATTTTACAAAGAAAAGCTTGACTTTTAATTTTATGAAACTACATTGGAAAATTCAGCTATAAAAACTCATTCTAATTGAACCTCGATATAATTTGGAATAAAAATGCTGGTGTGCGTATATATAAAAAACATTACCGAAATCATTTTTTTTAAAAATGATTTTGGTATTTACCAATGTTGTTAATTCGGGCATTTGGGGCAGAAAATCTTGGTGTGAGGCTCGCTGTGCCGCCCCTGACCCACTTCAGGGTTAGAAGGGGAAGGAAATGCAAAACGAGATTTGGGCAAAGATTTATGTTGTACGTGGCACCAGTCGTCTAAACAATATACAATGATGAATATTACGGCCACGGAGTCCTCCATTTGCGTTTGATCCCTGGGGGCAGCCTCGTTGGCAAATGTCGACTGAAACCGCCGAAAGTGAGCTCGTGCCGCGTTCGCGTGCCGCTTTGAGCCCAGACTCGCGACGGGTCGTCCAGTGCAAGTAACGAGCAGCTGAAGAAGTCGTGAAAATCAGACCGTTACTGACAGCCGTTAGAATTGCATTTGCCCTTCCACCGTTGTGAAGAAGTCGAGGAGAAACCTGCCGCAAAGTATTTGGCGATGTTTTTTCCCCCCACTCCTCCCAAGTTGGGGAGCTGCTCATCCGTCGCTAACCTTCTGAGGGTTGAGTTTGCCTTGCACCACCTCCATGAAATCTTCATCCGATGCCGTGAAGGTCACGTCCGCCTTCCCGCCGTAGGCGCCGCGGTGGAGCGCGCCGCTCCCGCTCTTCAGATCGATGGCTGGCGGACCAAAAGTCCCGTTTTGAGTGTTTGGAGCGGTGAATCGCGACCGACCGCCCAAGCCGGCCCACCCGCCCGCGTATGTTGACTCACTCCACTCGGCCACGTTCTCGCCGTCTTTTGTGATCTCCCAGCCGAAGACGGCGTTGACCTTCTTGACCAGCTCGCCGCCCGACTCTCGGATGCGGCGGCCGATCTCGTCGAACACCAACTCGCTCCCAAGGCCTCCCTCTGCCTGCGGCGCCCCAAAAGAAGACCTTGAAAGTTGCGAGCTCCTTTTCTGAAGAGGCGAGCGCCACACGTGCACACCTGAGGGAGACGTTCGGGTCTCTCGGCCGTTTCGTGTAAATCGACGTAAGCGCCCGAAAGCGCCACAGCTCCCGTCTCCTTAACCTGACCAAAGACCAAAGAGCTGCCGAAGGTGCCGACCGACATTCCGAGCGTTTTGCGTGCAACGACCCGGACTGACTTTACACTGAATGTGAACTCTGCTGCCTTCCTTCCACATCTCCGTCTGCAGCGACTGACCCGGCATCACCGGTTTCACAAAGCGGACCTGCGGGGGGGTACATGATTGTACGAGTGATTGACAAGGTCAAAGAGGTCCACCGTGCAAAGGGAGCAGTCCTGGGTGAGGCGCTCCCGAGACCCGGAAATTTTACGAACCTTGATGGCCTTAAATCTGGACGGGTCGTTGCCGGCAAACCGCTTGAGGACGTGTCTCGCCGCGAAGCCAAACGAGCACAATCCGTGCAGGATGGGCGCCTGGAAGCCTGGACAAGCATTTGCAAGTGCTGCAAACCGTCAGCGGCGATTCAAATCGACTCGTGTTAAAACTAATCGCCAACGAATGAGAAATTGAAATCCAGACCAAAGATTCGTAAGAAAATAAATGCATGTTTCTGTTAGCTTAGCAGGGTTAACACGGCCGGAAAGGAGCCATCGCTCGCACGGCAAATTTCACGGGAGAAAGGTGACCCCGGCACAACGCGGCACATAACCGGAGCCGGCGAACCGCAAAGCCGACGTCCTGGTCCGGCCCGCGAGGAATTGCGACGGCCGCGAGCTGAAAAGGGATCCGGGATTCTCCGTTTGGCTGAGGTACGTTGAGGGATCCCGGCTAAAGTTACGTTTTCTGTACGGAGACGCCACAGCTGAAGCACGCCTGTCAAAACGTGCCAGCATTTTAAATCAACAAAGTTTTGGGTTTGGAGTTTTTTTGTAACAATTTCATTGTGACCTGCTAGTCATTTGTTACTGAAGCAATCAAGTGCAAGCATCAAGTGTCAAATCGAACAACTAAATACATTTTTTTTTATCTTGTTTCTACAAAGTCCTCATTCCCCTACGAAGGCTAAGATACATGCTAACAGCCTCTGCGCAGTTTCTTCCCCCATGACTTGAGAGCAAGGCCGTGTGAAGACTCAGAGGCACTTTCAAGCAAAAGCCGGAGTCCGACTGGCGCGCTGCGGTCTGAAAACCTTTCACGCGGTCACTATCGCGCAGAGAACTCTCGACTCCCGACTCCCCGCGCCCCTTCAGCCATCTCAAAGCCGAAAGGTAAGCAGACCTGCGTTGCATTTTGTCACAAGCACAGATTAATGGAGCATTAGCTGTTAGCGACTAGCTAATTTCAACCAGACAAGGAACAGGATGTGTAAAGTGGCGCATCATTCCTTACGTTTGGGGTCTTTTAAAAATAACTACGTCCGAATGTCAGACTGAACGTGTCGTCGCAAATAAAAGCATTTCGAGTCCTACCTCCCATGGCGGCAAAGCCGGGGTCGATGTGGAGGGGGTTCCAGTCACCGCTCAGACGGTACAAGGCTGCCTAGCGAGTCGTCGACCATAAAACGTATGAGACATCGACCCGGGAATCCCTTTGTGGATTATTTTCACATTCGATCTTCACCTGGTCGGGAGTGGTGGAATCGACCAGCACGACATCGGGAGCTCGGCGAGGTGGCGGCGCGAGAGGCTGCACGGCACGGAGCAGGAAGCGGCATTAATATTCCTAACGTCTTGCCGTGTTGTCACAAAAACGGCGAGTGGAACACACTTTGGCTTTCTCCGATGTTCTTTTTCCCCCAAAGCCTCCGGCGCCGACCACAAACACGGAGAACTGGTTGAAGCAGAGCAGCTCGTCGCCGCTGTACGTGTTCACTGAGAGGGGACGAGAAAGACTTGAAGAGCGGCGCAGTCGGGAGGATGAAAATCCCGGAGCGCTGGTTCACCATCGAGGAGGATGACGGCCCCGGAGCCTTTGTCCACAACGTCTGCGACGGTGGCCTCCGAGGTCACTTGTCCTTTAAAATAAGCAACGGTCAACATATCATTTCTGCGCACGCTCTACGGTGACTGTTACATACCAGAAGTGGGAAGAGGTTTGTAAAGTTCAAGGTACTGCTCGCCGTGTAACACCTGAAACGACAAACACCACATTCAATAGTGGACCCAGTCGTGCGGAGCGACGTCAAGAGCGCCTGGATTTGCTTCCGCCGGCTCCGCGTACGATATAGTGTACTGTACAGCGGTGCCTCGCTTCTCGACCACAATCCGTTCCGGAAAACGGTTCGAGAAGTGATTTGTTTGAAAACCGAATCGATGTTTCCCATGACAATGAATGGAAAAAGATATAATCCGTTCCAAGCCTAAAAAATTTGGCTTTTTAAAGAATTTTTTTTTAGCTTTTCCTGATGATAAACTGCATTGGAAAAATACATGTATAGTTTAAATAATTTATACAATAACATAATTTCAGAAATATATTTTGTTTTTTGCTTAAAATGAATGCTTTAGTCGTAGAGTACGCCACGCTGGGAGCGCATTGGCGTATCTGTAGCGAGTCGGCCCCCGGCCTTATAAACTTTTTTTTAATGAACAAAACAAAAACAACTTGCCATCTTTGGAGCCGTGATTGGGGGTTAATACGGTCGTCCTCCATAAGAAGAAAAACAACAGTCACTACCGGGACACGTCTGTGTAGAGAGGCTGCGTTATACGCAAGAACAAAAGTGCGCTGGTTGCGCCGTGCGCGTTATGTCATTTCCGTTTTTTTTTTTTTTTTTTTTCAGTGGCCGACAATAACAAAACGCGTTGTGGGTGGGTCAACTGCTCGCGCCGCGTACAATATCTTATTTCGGGGTTTTGTCGGGGGGCGTCCGAGTATCGATTTTCGTTCAGAAACAAGAGGCAAAAAAAAAAAAAAAATTCTCAAAATTTTCATTCGAAAACGGGGACGTTCGCGAACCGAGGCTTTACTGTATTTGCGATTGGACAAATGTAAAGGAAGAAGAAACGGGCAATAATTTGAGAGCAAGCAGATGTTTTGAGAGGTGGTTCATGTTGGCAGTGATCCATTGCCCCAATCACTGACGCACATTTTTCTAGCTACAATATCTAGAAATGATTGAAAAAAAGCTAATTTCGCCTAAATAAATATTTGAAAACAGTTCTAAAATATTAACTGTGAAAATACTGTGCGTGGAAGTAAAAAAAAAAAAAAAAAATACATATATATGCAGTTTAAATATTGAATCCAGTGAGTCTTTGGGGTACAACGAGCGCTACGCTGCATTTTCCTAACCTGCGTGAAGTCGATATTAAGTCCAGGCAAGGAGCTCAGGCCGCCGTCCATCATGGCCGCCTGGGAGGGGATGACCCCGAAGGTGGGGAGGCAGCCGAAGTCCGGGTGGCCTTCGTACAGGAACCTGGAGAAACCGAATCCGGTCATGAAGGCGTCGTCTTAGCGGCGGTTGTCATCCCCCAACCTGAGGTGGTCGGGCTCCTTGGTGGACATGCCCACGCCGAGCGCGTACAGGATGCACTGCGTGTGCGAGAAGCTGAACGTTGTCGGGGGAAGTTTTTGTCCCACCGCCGCAGTCTAACACAAAGAGAGGAGAGGAGAGGAGACGGACTGTATTTGGGCTACTTGCACTTCCGTGTGACGTATTTGTTCCCCCGTGCCTTTTGACGCCTCCGTTTGACGGAACTAATGAACAAATCCAACTCGCTGTGAAGCCCTCACGCCCAACCGCTTCTTCATTATGTTCATTAATAGACGTCGTCTTGGCTTTTTGTCCGCGCCGGCGACGGGACTGCCGCCGCTCTGCACAATGGCGACCGGCAGCCGCCCGGCGATCGCTCCAAAGCGCCGACGGACCCCCTTTTTAATTAAGACCGCCACGGAGTGCAGACATCGGGGGCTTTTGCTGCTTTTCTGCCCAGCGTTAAATATAAGAACCCAGTAATGAGTCGTAAATGTGCTTTGTCGCGCGCACACGCTTGACTTATCGATGTAATCAAACTGGCATTATGCGCTGAACAACCATCAAAGAAATGAAAGAGAAAAATGTCTCTTCACTTCAAAATTGAACCCGCCCGCTGAAGTTTGTGCAGCTCTGAAGCGTGAAGTTGTTTACGTGATATGAACATGTCTGCTCACAGGGTTGATGCCAGAAGTGGAGGACGGAGCGGGAGCAGAAGTTGGGCCGCCGGCAAGGTCCTCTCCCGACTCCACCTTGGACAGGACGCTCACGATGGACTGAAGAGATTCTGCAAAGAGGTTGGACAAATTCCGGTCGAGTCCGGTCGAGTACCGTCTCTCATTTTGCTACACGTGGCGTCAGAAGTGCGACGGTCGTAGGTTAAGATTCAAATCTCGGCGACCGCATTTTTGATTTTCCTGGCAAAATGCGGCGTAGAGATTTGTTGCATTGTTGCGTCTCTTTGAGAGAACAAACGTCAGCTATAACAAGTCCAACAAAAAGAGCAAAATCCACTGAAGGGAATATTAACACCAACCTTTTGTTTTTGCTCCAATTTTTCCTGAGCTTAACTGAAGGAGCTAAGACTTTTTCTCAAGTCCCTTCCCTATGAAATACTGTTCACAAATCTGCTTTTCCTTTGCCAAAATATTCCATCATCCTCACCGGTAAACTCACGAATAAATGTTTGGAAATAATCTTCTAGATTATCTTGTACCAAAAAAATTAAGTACAACTCAACAGCACTTCATGATTGTACTCCACTGAATTAAAAACAAAATTAAGCTAAAGGAACATCATGCACACTTTCAACATTTGATTCAGCGAGTCTTTGCATCTGTGACAGTCTGAGCGATCCCGGTGATGAGAAGTCTTCTTGTGATGAACACGCAAAAACTAACGTAAACTTCCGGCCAGTCTGAAACATCCCCATCCGTGTTTCTTCAACACGTGCCAATCGACAACCTGTCGCCGAGCGTTCACGTTGGCTATGGACGTCTCAGAAAGACAAACACGGCAATCCTACATATATGCGTCGATCTTTTTATCAACTTTTTTTTTAAGGGTTAGGATATAATAACGCACGTTAGCTCCCTCTATGTAGAAAAAGGAGAACTATGAGACCGGGGGATTTCCCTGTAAACTCTGCTCCGTGCCCAGAGTTCCCCTGTTAGTAACGTGTGCGCATTCATCACAAGGAGACTTTTCAGCACGAGGGGGGAGCGCTCAGACCGTCACACCGGACCATGAATAAATGCGTGTCATATTTCCATAACGAATTGACTGTCAGAAATTGGATAAGAAAGCTCGCCACCCAATAAAGCCTGTTTCAATAATAATATATATATATATATATATATATATATTTTTTTTTTTTTTTTAACGAAAAGGCTTTGTATAAGTGAAGAGATCAAATACAACTCAGGATTGTTCTAATCAAACTCAACACAATCTGTGAGTTGGACAAAACCCAACCTTTCTTCAAACGAACTTGTCCTCGCCGCGCATCAATTAAAATAAAGCATTTTAAAGCGACGATGAAGCAGAAGAAAGGAAGGAGCTCCGGGACTGATCAAAATCTCGCCTACAGAGTTAAAGGGGGGCTGTCTTCTATCGGCAGGTAGTTATGGCAACAAGGTTCGGGAATAATAACTTACAAATGAGGAGGCAGCACAAAGCCATGCTGATGAGAGCGGCTAGCTCCCGTTGCCCCCCCCCCGAACACCCCCGGGAGCTCCGAACGCATACGGCGCCGCCCTCGTTCCCGGCGCACGACTGAGAGGGATGGAGGAGGCGGAGAGAAGTCACGCTAAACTCTAATTACAACTGTAATTACGGGTGATTCACTCCAAGCTCTCCTCACCTTTGCTTGTTTTTGCTCGCCAATTTTCTTGACCTCTCGCCGCAGATTGTCTCACTTTCCCGGAGGCAAACTCAGGAGGAATACAGATGAGCGAGGGAACAAGTGCTTTGTTTGGATTTTCCACGTAAGAAAACAAAAAAACAAACAAAAAAAAAACCTAACAAATGCCCATTATAGATTTGGAGATAAATGCTCGCTTCAGTAAAAAAAAAAAAAAAAAAATACATTTATCTAAACAAAAGTACGGGAATCAAGTCACACACAAAATTAAAATGAATTTTCAATAATCAATTGGAATTCCAGAGGAGTTGTGAGGTCAAATAAACAATGAGCATCGTGGCTCTTCCTGGTTAATATCGGGACAGTTTTCAGGTTTGAACTTTGAACCCTCGCCATTTACGAGGGTCTGACGCAAACAGCGAAAATAACTCCCAGCTTGTCTGGACGGAGTAATGACTCTTTACAAACCAGGTTGTTTCTCTTCATTCTTATTTATCTTACGTTAATTGTGGAGGCTTTTGGGGGGCTGGAACCGATTCATAGAATTTCAATTCAATTCAATAGGGGATATCGATTCAACTTCCAAACTTCCGTTTCCTGATCCTGCTTTTCCCAAGGCAGAAAACTGCGCAGGTTGAATTTATCCCACCACGACGTGTTTAACCGCGACGGCAATGTCGGGGAGCAGAAAAATGCTCGCTTTCACAGGCAATATAAAAGTGGATTGTAATTGCCTGCCAATTGCGGTCTGCCGTCATTTACCGTAAGAAGTGCGCGTCTGTTACTCAACTCCGTCGCTGTCCCTGACGCAACGCTTGCCTCTTAAGGCTCTCAAAGTACTTTTCTGAAAGTGGAAAATTTCCAGGATCGACTCGGTGGCCCCACTCCCCGTCGGTGCCGCATACAGAGAACTCTCGTACCGAGAAGAGAAGTCTCAGGCACTTCATAATTTCAGCATTTCATAATTGAAGCAATGGGGTGGCACTTCCTCCCCTTCGTTTTTTCCTGCCAGCGTTGAACTTTTCGCTCGTGCCAGAGAGCCACTGACCTTGTACTGAAGTGGGCTTGACAGAGTCTGTAAAATCGCAAACTTTGTCCCACTGGTCCCTGACAGCTTCGGGAGTCACGGGCCGGTTCTTCTTTCTGGTGATGCAGCCCTTACTTCGCTCCCAGCGCACTGCGTCCGCATTCGCACGCACATCACGGGGGAAGGTCATTTTTTAAACGGCGGCAAGCGCAAATGTGCAGTTCCGGCGCCGGCGCTCGGGGCGAATTAATATCAGATGCACGCAGACTGCTGAAAACAAAAAGACTCACGTTTGCCAATCCAGCCTGCGCCAACCTGCAAGCGAATGAATCAACGTTACAAGAGGTTTGCGCCATGGGTGAGCGACATCGCTGGGATACCTCAAAGAGTCCTCCGCTTTCCTGGCATTGTTCGTGGCAGAGCCACAGCACCGTGGGCGCTACGTACTCTGGCTTCAGTGCCGCCACCAGATCTAAGGAAAACAAACCACAGCCTTGTTTCAAGACCGATCTGCCAGGATCACTTCAGTGTCTTTTAGGAAGAAAATAGCAGCTCGCGTTCGAACTCCGTCGTCGTCGTCGTGCGTGACAACATCGAAAAATGCTGGCAACTACATTAAAGATGTTGGCACTTTAGTCATATGTGGGGTATATTGCAATTTTTCTTCTCAAACACAATTACCAGCTCATCAATTACCGCCATCGTGACTAAGATTATAAAATAGCAGTGTAGTAGGCCCACATTTTCAGGTTTTGGTCACAAAAGATATTTAAAATTCCATAAAACTGCAACATTTTCCAGTCTGAACATGAACATTTTTGCATAAAATTGGGAAAAAAAATACTTGAAAAAAATGTTTTTTAGATGAAGTGCAAATATGTTGAACTTAAACCAATAATAAATTGATCCTGCGTTTTGACTGCCAGTCTTTTGTGTACTGCAAGAGCAGGGGTGTCAAACTCGAGGCCAAGGGGCCAGTTGTGGCCCGCCACATGATTTTGTGTGGCCCATGAAGGCAAACCATGCGTATGAGCTTCTATAATTTTTGGTATAATCTGCACCAAAATTTCAAATTGTCATATCATAAATGATGACATTGAGATATTGCAAGCATTTTCGTGCTACCAAGCATCAACAATAGTTGAGAAACCCACTACCCTGGATTTCTGATTCCAAAACTAGTTGATAAATTTTAATATGTAAATATGATGGGTCGATTGAGGATTTTCATGGTTTTGGTCATAATGGCCCTCTGACCGAAACCGTAACAACGAGAGAAACGAGTTTGACGACCCAGCACTAGCCTGCAAGCCTGCGTGCGACAGTACTTGTGGTAGATGGAGCACACTTTGAGAATCATTTTATGTGTGCCTACTTCAGGTTTTCTTGTCGAATTCTGGACAAAAAGATTTCAAAACTACTTCTTAGTCCATCAGAGTATGTCGTTTTTATTTGTCATGTGGATTTTTTTTCCCACAAAGGCAGATTTTAGCCTAACTTACCATTTCCCACTCTAGGAGGGTGTTTAACGCGGCCCACCACAAAACATGTGACCGTGGATATTTCATTCTATTTGTTAATTTTATTCCAGTA
The DNA here is from genome assembly GCF_019802595.1 of Syngnathoides biaculeatus. Classification (NCBI taxonomy): domain Eukaryota; kingdom Metazoa; phylum Chordata; class Actinopteri; order Syngnathiformes; family Syngnathidae; genus Syngnathoides; species Syngnathoides biaculeatus. The sequence continues at coordinate 10,739,913 of NC_084643.1, read as the reverse complement.
TTGCTAGCAGCACAGAAGATGGCGGTTAGCGTGGTTTTGAGTTTGAATATCGCCTCGGGACCAACCGCCTGTGTGTGTGGGGTTTTTTTTTTTTTTTTTTTTTTTTTTTTAACGGGTACTCCAGCTGTATGGCAACCACTTCGGGTGTAGTCTGCCGTTGCCCGAAGTTAGTTGGGATAGGCTCCAGCTCTCTCAAATGCAGAGGGATAGCGTCAGGAAGGGCATCCGGCGTTAAAAACTGTGCCAAACAATTATCATCTGAGATGACGCACTCCGGTGACCCCTGATGGGACGAGCCGAAAGAAATACATACATACTGTACACGCCAGCTTGCTCCCACATTCTAAAAATGGGCATTTTTGATTTATTGAAGACTGTAAATTGTCCACTGGTATGAAGATGAATGCTGGTGTATGCCGTATGTGCCTATGTGCCACGCGATCCGCGAGCAACCAGAACCGGGTGTACCTCGCCCCGAAGGCAGCTGAGATCACCTCCAGCTCTGCTATGACCCTAATGAGGAAAAGATCTCCAAAGCCGTAATAAATAGCTGCATGAATTTAGTTTTGCCGTGAGGTGATTTATAAGAAACGATATAGTTCTTGCTTTTAGCGCGAAAGCCGAGGATACGGAGACACCGAATGGCCAACAAAACGTCAACTCGTTCATTTTAAAAGCAGATCGCCATCAACATGCCTGAAAAGAAGGCATTTTATAGGTATGCCCGCGTGCAAATACAAGCGCGATAGCTCTCGTCACCATGGTGACCGTGGATCACCATTTTATATTAACGGGCCAGCCGAGCCGGTTCAAATGAAATTTCTAATTAATTTCCTCTATCAGAAATGGAAAAAGAACGAGGTACCTCGCAGCGGTCAAAGTCAGTGTTTGAATGGCAACATTACAAATGCAGTTAACTTTCTTTTTAATTTGTGAATTACTATATTATAAACACAATTGAAATGAAGATTATTTGAATATTGGAAGAAAAAAACAATTTGCCATACATTTAAAAAAAGAAAAAAAACATACGTAGCGCATGTTTATTTTCAAACTCCAATGCGACCCACGACCCCGTTTTCGTTTCGATTCTTGGATTCCTGCTGCAACTTTTGGATATTTTGGGCAGAATGTTCAGTTGAAATCAAAGTCATTCAACTGCCATAACTTTGAAAAATAATCCCCTCCCTTTGATGTCACACGTTCGCTTACCTGGAGGCATGACGGTCTCGGTGAGGCGGGAGCCGGCGACGGGCGCGATGGTGTTGCAGTGGATGTTGTACTTGCGTCCCTCGATGGCCAGCGTGTTGGACAGGCCCAGCAGGCCCAGCTTGGCGGCGCTGTAGTTGGCTTGGCCGAAGTTGCCGTAGATGCCCGCGGCCGAAGCCGTCATGATGATCCTGGGTGGCGGTAATCCATAATGGCAGCCATCACGTGGGAGTCAATGGTGGGGGAGGAGGGATGGGCGACAAGATGGACGGGCGACTCGAGGTTCAACATTAATGACGAATTCTTTTAACGCAGATTTGAACTTAAAATTGTTGTTAAATGCCCGTTCATTATTATTATTATTATATGAATCGGCACTGATTCAGTCTAAAAATTATTGAAATTATCCAGGTCAATCCTAAAAGCTGCATAGTCAAATTACCCCCACCGTCTTCATTTGCATATCCATATCTAATGTGCTGTCTGAGCCTTTTATGCAGATTCCTTTTTCTTCTAACACCGTGAAGCCAACTGAGCTCACCATATTCAGGAGCATCTGATTTATGTATTACTACCTGAGGCTGTAGACCGGCTTGAGTCAGTCTTTACATTGAAGAAAGATTCTGTAAAGAGGGAGGCCGTGCAACTAAATACATGTGAGCGCGACTTACCTGCCAAACTTTTGGTTTTTCATGTGATTCCAGGCGGCGCGGGTCACCAAAAAGGAACCTCGCAGGTGAACTCTGTGAATCAGGTCTGAAAACAAACAAATTCAATTGCATCATTCAAACATGCTTTCATTCCAATGTGACCTCATTTGTGCCTTGAGGAAATGAAGCCTGATAATCAGTTATCGTAATTTATCCTTGCCAAATACCGGAATCAGTATCTGACTGAAAAATTCATATTGGTCAGCCCTGGCAAAATAAACCCTACAAAACGCATTATTGAGCTCATGCACCAACGTCATAAAATCACGTGACTTTTGTTTACGTCGCCATATTGCCAGTCTAGCAAACCATTTTTCGATGCGAAGTCGGTTGGAGATGACACGAAAATGTGTCTTATAGAACAATCCTCAGAGTCTTGTCCGATACTGTTGGACATTTAGAAGGTGAAAATAAATGAAGGTATGTCGAAAAATGTGATAAGCTCTTCATAGAGGACCCGTATTTCATGCCGAAGTCGATGTTTTTGCCGATAAGAAAATGGACTGTTAATTCGCTTCCGCTTGCCTTGGACAACTGGATCTACGCGTGGATCAGGTGAGTAAGTCGTCGATTTACACGGAAAAGTTTGAAAGCGTAGAAAAGTCTGGACGCATACGAATACTTTGTTGCTGGATCTGTTCTCAATCAGGAATAAATACCACAGTGATGGTTTTGACGGCTCGTGAACGCAGAAGCGTGTTCGGCGACATGTTAACCTTTTGCCGGAAGTATAGTATTCAATACAAATACCAATATTTGCATAAATGAACCCTCGTTTTAGACAAACTCGTATTCATTAACTATGATTGGGAAAGAAAAAAAAAAAAAAGGGGACGGAGTCATCGTCACGGAATGTACACGGAAGCGATTGCGGTCACACGTTAACCTTCGTATAAACCTCTGCGACAAACTTTTTTTTTTTTTTTAATACGCATTGTTCTCAAGTGAGCGAACTTGTCATTATAAATACTTTTTGGTCATTTGAGATTGAGAAGAATAATTCCTACCTGAAATGAAGCGATCGCTACACAGGCGTGTGTGTATTTTGGTTGGGCACCATCCATCATGTTTAATTGCCAAAATCCATTGAAATTTTCTGGTCTTTTCAGCTGCTGTTCCCTAGAATGACCTCTTTTGAATATCTGTCTCGTCTGTTGTGACAACAAGTCTCGAGCAATTTGAAAACTCTGCTCCGGTTCAACGGCTCCCGCAGTGCACAGCAGCTCGGTTTGACCGGCAATACGGCGCCGTGCAAACGCGCACGAGCTCAAAAGAAAGGGGTGCAGACGAGCGGGGGAACAACATGCAAGGACCATCGTAAAGCGACGAGGCCCGGCCGCTAATATTTCATTTCATGACCTTACCCCAATCCAAATCGCTCGTCCTGACGAATGAGCGGTCGCGGAGGATCCTTCCAAAAAGAAAAGGGTTGTAAACAGTGGCAGTGATGCAAGAGTTGCTTTTCCACAATAAAATGGCTTACCCGGCATTGTTTACGACAATATCTGAAAAACAAGATTTGAGATATGAGATTTGCCACAGTTGTAAACGACGACACTAACAAGGGCTCCATCCCGCTAGCAACGTACTGAACGAAACACAGCTCAACAACAGACTACCCAAAAAAATGTACGCGAGCCGTGATGAACGTTATTGATCCCCTACCTGTGCTCCTGCTGCTTCCGCGCCATCGATTAGCACTCACCTATTCTTCCAAACGCATCCAGCGCCGCTTGAACGAGCTTCTCTCCGTCTTCCACAGAGTCTGAGGGTGCAAGGTCGAGTCGATGTGGGGGGGTGGGCCGTGGGGGACATTAAAAGCAGCTAAGTGAGTTTCTCTTCAAACTGACAGTTACAATCATATGCTCATGAAAAGAATGCACAACAAACAAGCGGAATCCAATGACTTCATCTCGTCCGATAGCCACCATTATGGATTGCGGTGCATCATTTCAATTTCATTTTCTTGGAAATTACACATTTCAATTATATCCATATCCATAAGAACAACACATCAACCCTTACTTAATATGCCGTGTAGCCTCTTAATGTGAAACAGAAACAATGCATCCTGGGCAAACTACCGTAATTCCCACCCAATAAGACGCGACTTTTTTCACGCGGAGATGTGGCTAATTTGAGCGTTTTTTTCTAACGGCCGCCGGGGGGCACTCGAGCGGAAAAGGTAAGAGTGAGACTGGTGGAATATATGTGCCGAGGTAGTGATTTTTACCGGTATGGTGTCTTTAACCGGCCCTATTAGCACTGTGCTATCTTTAGCGCTGTGCTAGCGTGTTACTGCTCTGTTACTACCGCATCGCTGTGATTTTTACCAGTATGTTATTTTTTTAACCGGCCCTGTTAGCGCTGTGCTAGCGTGTTGCTGTTGTGTTGCTGCTGCGTCATAGGCACTGATTGGAAAGAAGAGCTCAGGTATATTGGTAAAACTTTGAAAACTCTCACTGTGAACTGTCTTTGCAAGTATCTCATAGTTCAATGTGGGTTCGGTGCGGCTTATGTATGTACAAGATGCTTTTTCCTTTAAAAATGTACTGGGTGAGGCTTATAATCAGGTGCGCTCTATTGTCTGGAAATTACGGTTGTTTGTTCCTCTTTTTCACCATAGACAATTTGTTACAGTCACCAACCTAAAACGTCTACTGTATTAACCGTTCACCTATTGTTTCATGTGACATTTTCACACGCCTAATCACTACGCAAAAGAAGACTGGGAATGGAAAAGGATGTGGAACACCCAAGACCGCCATGAAGACAAACGCCGTAGAAAATGGATGGATTGATTGTTACAGGTACTGACTCCCCCCCCCCCCCCCCCCCCCACAGTTATTAATACTAAATTGTTGGGCCTACTGCACAACAAGTGACATGGTAGAATGTGACTGAAGTGGATCATCCCAAAAAAAATTACAGTTAAATATTAATGACTGTGACTCTTCGTCGTACACCAAAGTGATTACCGCACCGCACAGCTACTGACACTCTCAGTGACCTTTTATCGGGGTTTGGGGCTCCACATACAATAAACTGTATAATTTTCACTGAAGCACAAAAACACGGCAGAGATAGTATTTGTGGATATTCTAAAAGGATCTTGGACGACTGCGAGCGTACATCTTGGCAACAGAGACTCTCCGCGCTTGGCTTTATAGCCATAACTGTGTGTACATATGGAATCGTAAATATAGTTATTGTTGTAAAATGCAATATACTAGATGTTCTGTACTGGTACGAAATGGTGGTCACTCAAACGTTTATTTGGTGAGAGATTGGTGAATATTAGATTTTCACCTATGACTGTGTTCAGCAATGATTTTAATTTTTTAATCGAAGCAAAATTTGTGGCCAGTCGTCGAATCCCACACAGTGCACAACAGGTCGCGCCGATTCGTTACTCTTGGAACGTTAATGATGGTTTTTATGATAGTGAAGATTTGATTCTGGAATGAATTAAATACAACTGGAAAAAGTGGCTGATACAAATAGGGTAACGTGAAGTCAAACGTGAAGAAATAACGACATGTGACAGAAGAGAAGGCAGCGAGAAGCTGAAGGCTGGTCCAAAAACTTCTCACCATAGTTGGCCACTGCCTTTCCTCCCTTGGCTTTTATCTGGTCCACAACCTTATCGGCAGCCGCAGAACTCTTTCCGCCCCCTTTAGTGTCTGCCCCAAGGTCGTTCACTTGAATGTAGCAAGAGGAGAAAAAGATTAGCAATAAATGCAGTTTTCCGCCGGTGATTAGGAGCGTTTCACTAAGCCCCGTCACGCAGTTCGAGGGCAAGTTCGACGGAGATAATAGCTGTTATTTAACATGTTTATGACCGCCGTGTGTGTTTAAATCACTGTGTCAATCAATACAACGCACTAGAATGTGCTCCCATTGAGCCCTCTTAAAGCTGAGGACGCGCAGAAGATCATAAGCGTGCCACTTGGAAATGTGCAGCATTAGCGCGGTGGCGTGATGCGTGAACCTTGCAAAATGACGTCGCTTCACGCTCCGCAAGAAGACATTCTAAGATACAGTGTGCAGGTAAATATGAGGAAAGACATCATGCTGACGACACACCAGGAAAAATAAAATAACTGGACTCGTAAAAATACAAAAAAAGTACTGCAATGCTTAATGTGGATATAAAAAGTCGACACACAACTTCAACTTCCAGATTTTTGTGAAGTAAAAAATGACAAAGATTAAGTAAGAATTCAAGAATTCGTTTCCTACGACAGCTGATCTTTACAGTATTGACGGTTAATAAGAGGCACCTCTATCCAGTGCCTGATTTGGGGGGGGTGGGGTGGTTTGCATTTCTATGACATATACAAAGGTCTACAATCATCAAAACAATTTTACTATCGCTCAGGGATAACCCATGGAATACAAAATGCAGTTTTCAAATGACAATTCAGTTCATTACGGTATTAAAAAAAAAAATCCAAACCTTTTCTGACGCACAGTGAAAAAACTTGGCTAACCACACATTTGCCAAAGGTGAGTTCAGTTTCACAAGGCACACGAAAACATGATTACCGCCATACTTTTTGAATCAAGAAATCACATTAATAGAATCTGTCAGAAAACGTGAGATCTCAACAAACAATGCACCGTGGCACGATCAAAACAAAATCGAGACAAAAAGGGATTGTAATCCATCAGTCTGGAAAAGTTTACAAAGGCACTTCCAAGGCTTTGGGGCTCCAGCAAAACACTGTCAGAGCCACTTCCAAGGCTTTGGGGCTCCAGCAAAACACTGTCAGAGCCACTTCCAAGGCTTTGGCGCTCTAGCAAAACACTGTCAAGGGCCAGTATCTACAAATAGAGAAAACTGGGAAGTGTAGCAAACCTGCCCGGGAGCGGGCGACCAACTAAAATTACTCAAAGAGTGTGATGAAGACTCATGCAGGAGATCTCAATAAATACCATCGAAAGACCTGCAGAGCTCGCTGGCCTCAGTTCAGGTCAGTGTTCATGAATCTACCATAAGAAAGACAAAAATGGCATCCATTGGAGGCTTCCCGGGCGAAAACTCACATTTGCCCAAAAAGATCTTGATCAGGGGTCAATTGCGATCTACCAGTCGATCTCCGAGGCAGTTTTTGGTCATCCATGTGCCAAAAAAAAAAAAAAAAATTGAGAAAATGTCAGCCTATCGTCCATCTCATCACTTGATTCAGGTGTGGCTAATATGGTCAGTTTGATCAATCCTGGCCTCTTTTGACATGTGTCGGTGTGCATGTTGGAGCAAGCTGACTTCCTATTATCGTCTTGTCGCGTGCTTTCTCCACGGCGGCCACAGCAATGCTTCCCTCCACCCCCGTCGCGGCGATGATACACTCACATTTTTGTGCTTGGATCAATTGAATTGTCATTTGAAAACTGCATTTTTTTATATCCTTGGGTTGTTCCTTGAGTGAGATTAAAAAATGGTTTGATGATTTGAAACTTTTGTGTGTGTGATAGACCAGCAAAAAAGACAGCAGGAGGGTGCAAATACTTTTTCATGCCACTATAACATTTTTGTAAACTTACTTATACAATATAATTACTTAATTCTCCAAAATTATTATTCCCCTCCATAATATTTGGCCTATTTCACATTTTTTTCAGCAATTTTTCCATTTTATTGTTTTAAACATTTGGATCATAATATTCAAACATTAATCTAGTGACTGATTGTGTAGCAGTAGTACACACGGCTGACTTTAGCGCAGGCAGCGTGGGCTCAATTCCCGCTCAGTGAAGGTGTTTGTCTGCCCTGTGACTGACTGGCGACCCGTTCAGGGTGTACGCCGCCTTTCGCCCAAAGCCATCTGGGGTAGAGTCCGGCTCTCACGCGACCCTTGTGAGGATAAGCAGCTTGGATAATGGATGGATGATCTTGTAAAATAACATTTTCTATCAGGGTATTGCAACGTTTTTTTCCCCCATTAAAATACTACACTTGTGCAAATTTCTTTTTTTTTTTTTTTCTTTCTTGCAATAAAAAAAAAAAAATCCTATTCTATGTAGTCACAGTTATATTGGAAACTAATTCACACATAATGACAAGTTTATTCTTCTAGAATTGCCCCCGTACTATCTGGCAGGTTAAGCATCACAAGGAAACACATTTTTAGGCGTAGAGAAGGTCAACTTATTCTTACAAATCTTTTTTTTTTTTTTTTTTTCTTGTTGTGGTGTAACTTTATTGTTGCAATCTTACACCTTTCCTTGCAACACTTTTTTTTTGCAATCTGAAGACTATTCAGGGGATTCTACGACTGTAGTTCCTTGAAGGCCACTTCTTTATGACTTTCTTTGCGTAACACGAGGACCGTTTTTCTGCTCAAATGACAGGAGTTATTTTATATTAGCACTTTATTCTTGTGATTTTTTTTTTCTCTTAATGTTTGGACTTACAAAATGTCACGTTTTCGGATGGTAATATTAACCCTATTTTTGGAAAACGATGAGAGAAATCTATGTCTCGTAAATTTGTTTCTACTAATATTAAAACTGCACTGTCATAACTTTATTTTGTAAACATTCAAATTCATTTGTTTTCATTGAATTACTGTTTTGTTACATTGCTATCATATTAACTCCAGTTTATCCTTTGTCGCTTTTGATATACAACTTTAATCTCATAAAATGACAATTTCCCTGTGTATTATTATTAAAAAAAACATGGAATTCATTTGACTACCACGTTATCTTTCAACATCACGACTTTATTCTCGTCGTGTTCTCCCCCCCCGTGAAAAGTACATGCTGTGTATCCAGTTAAGTATTGATGGGAAACATTCTTAGTTCCAGAGAAGTGTTTTCCTGTTATATTGTAACTCAATTCTTGCAATATTAAACTTTTTCTTGTAACATTTGGGGGGGGGGGGGGGATTTATAATATCTTGGTCCCGAGTCTATTGGTATTTTTCTTTGATCTTCAGTGTAGCCCCAATACTCTTTAGTATAATCTACTGTAGAAATTGTTGTAACAGATTGGCTCAATCGCATTCCTTTTAAAGCATGTAAAATATAGCAGATGTCATAATCCTTATGTACCTACAACAGATGCCCCTCTTTCAGCAAAGGCCAGTGCATATTCCTTCCCAAGACCTGCACACACAAAGAAAGACGAGTTGGAATTGTTTTATTTTGAACTAAATGAACATGTAAGTTGCCTGCTTGTGTTCGTGTTGCTGCCTTTGCCCTTTGACACACTCGGCTTGACAGTACTTTGAACCCTGCGCTCGACTAGAAACAAATGTCGTCTTTTGATGGCTTTATCGATCAACCAGCTCGGTATAATTTATACAAATTCAATTTGAAATTGACCCTTGACTTAATTCCAGCGCTGTTTTAGTTATATGGGATCGTCTACGTGGACGATCATGAACGATTTACAGCAATATGCGACAGCAATGCTCAGAGAATAGTCCACTTGCTGTCATAATAACGCCGTTATTAATATTCCGTAAATATATTAATATTTCATAATCATCTGAGCAGATGATTAGCATTGTGACGCTGACCACCGTTACAGCGTTAGCATGAATGACAGCCGAGCTAAATATCCGGTAAAGTGTTGTTCTCCCGGTGATTTTTACCTCCCCCGGCACCGGTGACGAGCACAACTCTTCCATCAAATGTTAGCGACATCGCTGTTGTTCTGGTCTTGGTCGTCCGCACGAACTGGACCGTTTGTCATTTGGGTTCTTTTTCTTTTTTTAAGCAGGGTGAACTTTCACTGTTAAGTTCCTCTTCCGTAAAAGGGAGGGGCTTACTCGGCTGGGGCCAATCAGAAGCAAGAATACATTTTGGGGGAGGGGGGGGCGTGCCGGTGTCGGGCTTTGGAAAAAAAAAAGTTATTTTTCAAGCTTAACGCGATATGATAATGAAGTCAAAAGTTTAGTTTGAACGGATTAAAAAAAAAAATACAATATGTTCTCATAAAAGGATGCCTTTATTCTCTAAAAAAATAGGATATACTGTAGCGTTTATGTATAATTGTTTTGTCATATTTCATTTTCAGAACAAATTTATGGGAAAGAGTTTTGAAAAGTTCAAAAATGCTTCTAGAATTTTTTGTTTCACTGAAATTATTATGAAAAAAAAAGGTCTTACGGAGACAACATTAATGGGGATTTTTCATTCTTAGTCTTTATTTTCCAGATGGTCTCTTGACTGTTCAGCTAAGGTTGGAGCATGCTATGAAATGTATTTAATTTCATTTCTCCATGCAATGAAGAAATGTACCATTTCTGTTAAAACATTTGTAATAGGAATGATTAATCTTTAATTCATTCATAATTTCATTCATCAGTACCTATGGGAAAATAGTTAATTCATTGTTCATTTTTTTCCCATAAAAGGTTTAGTCACAAAAATATATTTTCAATATCTTAACATTATTAAAGGTGAAGCCTACATGCATTTTTATGCACAGGTTTTTAGTTTAGAAACGTGCAGTTAGATGCACATGATCTGCTTTAGCAGGTCACATAAAATAATGTGGTGCGTCGGATTTGGTCCCCGAGCCTAAAGTTTACTCCTATGAAATATATTCTCAAAAACATTTTTGTGGTACTGTGTAACGGAATGAAACAGACATAACAGCCTGAACAAATTTCAAAACGTATGGACCAGTGATGAGATGCTGTACCTGTAAAAAGCAATTGGAGAAAACAAAAATACACATGTTTAAAAAGGTAAGTAAAAATTAATAACCAAGATGGGATGGCAAAAGTGTGCACACCCCTATATCTGAAGCTGTGGGTGTGTTCAGGACTGACCAATCACATTCATTCTCATCTTCAGTGGGCATCAGCCCACCTACCACCATTCAAAGTGTCTCTGATTAACCTCAAATAAAAATCAAATGTTCTAGTAGGCTTTTGCTGACGTGTATTTGCTTTCTTTTTAGTGATGACAGTGACTGCTTTGGAACTGTTCAGAATTCCCTCCACCTTGACTAAAGCTCCAATTCCAGCCCCTGAAGGAAAATGTGCGATGTTGTGGTCACGGGCGGCACGGTGGTTGAGTTGGAAAGGTCCCGGGTTCGATCCCGACCATGCCTGTGTGGACTTTGCACCTTCTCCCTGTCGGTGCGTGGTTTTTCTCCAGGTGGGCACTCCGGTTTCCTCCCGCACCCCCAAAAACAGGCAGTATTAATTGGACGCTCTAAATTGCCCCGTCGGTGTGATTGTGAGAGCGGCTGTTTGTCTCTATGTGCCCTGCGACTGACCGGCAACCAGTTCAGGGTGTACCCCACCCGCCTCCTGCCCGTTGACAGCTGGGATAGGCTATGGCGACCCTTGTGAGGATAAGCGGCAACCAAAATGGATGGATGGACGTTGTGGTCACCATTCTACCCTGTACTGTAGGTGCGATTTTCTTTTGGTGGTCAGCAGCTTGCACGAAACGTATTTGGATTTATTGGTCACATTTGAAGTGTTTTTTTTTTTTTCCAAAATGCAGCCGGCCTCGGTTGTTTTCCTTTGCGACATATGGTGATGACAGAATTTCCTCCAGTGTTGCTGTTGACCTCTTCCAGGCTCCCTGACTTCCGGTTTTTCAGTCAATTCTAGAGGACTGTTCAGTTCTTGGTAATGTCGCTAATGTTCTCTATTTTCTCCACTGGTTGATGACAGTCCTGACTGTATTGCATATTTAATTTATTTCTTGATGAACTGTGATGACATTCCTATGGTGTGGAAGCTGCTTGTGCAGTAAGAGGTGACTACAAAAATGTCAGGAAAAGCTCACTAGAACATTCTTCCATCCGTTTTCCATGCGACTTTTCTTGAGATTGTGAGCGCTGGTGCTGCCATCCCAGTTTTCTTCGGTTGAGAGGTGGGGTACACCCTGAACTGGTCGCCTGCCAATTGCAGGGCACGTGTAGCCAAAGACTCATTTAGTGTCTTCATGTAACCTAGCATGCATGTTTTGGGGATGCGGGAGGAAACCAGAGTATCCGAAGAAAAACCACATGGGCTAGCGGAGGACATGCAGACTCCACTCATTTGCGGTCGGTGAGCACCACTTGAAATATCATTTTGAATGTGATGGGTTAACTCTGAACGCAGCCACATCTACCAACCCTCAAAAAGATTAACTTGTGCATGTTATATAATGATTTTTCTTAGTCTCGTGTCGTTCCATCACACAAATATCACATGGGTACGTAGACTAATTATCGATTGATATTTAATGTTTTAGTCACACGTTCCACTTTCGAGCTAAGTGACAACCTAATTGTTGAGCATGTTATCACTTTTATTCAAATGTTAGTGGCGAGGGACACGAAGAAGAAGAGGATGAGGATGAGGATGAAGAGAGAGAGAAAAAGAGAGAGAAAGCATCTTCCCGTGGCGAACGCTCCAGACTCTCGAACGGAGCCGCGATGGTACCGAGCAGGGGTTGCCTGAGAGAAACCGCGGCCGGACTGACGTGAAGCGGCGGCGACCCCTCCCCACCCCCTTCCTCCTCCTCCTCCTCCTCCTCCGGGGACATTTTCCCAATGATAAAATTGTGACAGCGGGGCGTGTTATGACGAAAATTGTCGGCGCTCGTGGAGAATCGGAACGATCGAGGTTGCTTCTGGCGTGCGCGCAACTTCGCCCCCCCCCCCCATTTTTTTTTTTTTTTTTTGCGCTTCATCTTGGAAGTCGACATTCGCGTAGACGCGATGACACGATATTTACACCCCGGAGTGCGCATGCGCGCTGGCGGGCGGCGTTAGCTGGCCGCCTTGGCAGCGACGGCGTCCTGCCCCGGCCGGCGGCCGCGATGATGTCGGCACCTGAGTGGGAGAAAATATAACAACACGGGAAGGCGGGCGGGCATGGGCCACACACACACCACAAAAAAAAAAAAAAAAAAAAAAAAAAAAGAAAGAAAGTGTTCTCGGCTCTGCTCGGCGTGAAGACGGTTGCACTGGCTGACGCGATGGTGGGAACGGGGCGGCCGTAAAGTGTCCACCAGCATGTCCGGGACAGCCGACGGCGCGGACGGAGCAGTCTCCAAAGTGCAAGTGAAGAGGGAGATCAAGACCATCGTGGACAATTTGGAGACCATCCTGGGCGACCTGAAGGATGTGGCCAAGGAGCTGAAAGAGGTAAACCCGCGCACACAACAAATGTTCGAATGTGTTTTGAAACGACGCTAGTAATATGTCGAGCTCCTTATTATGACACAAGCGCCCAAAGCGCCTTCCCCCCCCCCCCCCTTGCTTTGTGGAAGACATGTGGCACAGGAGGTGCTGAAAAGTCCCGTCACTTTGACTCCCTTCCAAGCTTTACGGATTGGGAGCCGACGTTCCCCTCGAATGGTTTTTACATCAGGTTTCATCATCACCCAGGCACAATCCTGGAGCACATGCCGACCCAAGTCCCGGTCTCATCTTCTCTTATTTCAGGCCTCTTGTCAAAAAGATCTGAACTCTCAGAAGAAGCCTCACAGACGTGCAAGCGCAACTTCTTTGGCTTTTATGCCCTGCAACTTTGACTTTGCGCTGTTTTCGGCGCGTCTCCCACTGGGCATCGGGAGAGAAAAATAAGAGCACGAAGGCACCGTAATCAGTCTCTTGTTGTTCTGTGCGCGCGATCTTCTTTCTTTTCAACCTCCCTTTGTTGCTCGCAGGAAATTGTGCCGAGCATCATTTGTTGGGACAGCGCACAAGCTGAAAAGATGCCCCGAGGGGCCGTTGCTATCAATGCCAGCCTCGGCCCGGAATCCATTTGAAATGCGCGTATCTTGATCGACGGGGGTGCTGGAGACGAGCCCGGCTTTGAGGAGGCTCCCCGCACAGATGTTTGGCACGGGCCCGGATGGTGGCTGGCCTGCAGCGGCGGCTGCACGCCGGGATGCCGCACTCGCGTCTTGCACGTGTCCCAACAAATGATCCGTTTTAGGAGCGCGGCGAGAGTTTAGCGCCGTGACTTTTATCTGGCCGGGCCTCGACGTTATCCGCCTTTTTGCCGCTCGCTCCGTTTTCTCCTCTTGTCGGTCAAAACGCGAGACGCAAATTTCCATCACGAGTCTTGAAGATGAAAGGAACGGTGTGGGCCGGGGCTGCACGGCTATTTAAAAATGAATGACGGCGTGTTGTTGTTGCTGTAATTTTCATGAGCGCTTCAAAGCAGAACGAGCCTGAAATCAAAAGTAAGCAATCAATGAGCCTTCTGATTTTGACGGTGATTGCAAAAACCCTTTTTCATGTTGCTGTTGTGTTTAAACTGCACTGGCATGGAATTGGGGTTGGGGGTTGGGGGTTGGGGGGGGGGGTTGTTAAAGTTCATCCAGTATTTTGTGTCCAAAGCGGTTCCGGTTACACAGTATGACACACCAGATGCTGTCATCCTCACGCATCTAAACACAGATACAGTATCTGCTGTTTAAAAGCAGACACAGTTCTCACTTGTCTGTTCTTTGCGTAAGGCAAAAGGCAGATAGATTTGGGGCCTCACTGATATCCCCCCCCCCCGAAAAAAGACTGCATGGCTCATTGGCCACCAAAAGTGAAGTCGCCATCCACCATCTTGATCCTCCCAAAACAACCATGCCGACCTGTGCGGCGTTAATCGACAGTTTCATGGCTGTGACAAAACATTCCACAGCTAAGTTAGAAAGATTTACTTTGGCACTGTTATAGTAAAGGGTTTTTTTTTAATTTTCTGATGAGCTCAATTCACTTGAACAAAGTTTTGTTAAGAGTTGTTGTTCACTGTTCACCGCCTCACCTTTATAGGTTGACGGTTTTTCGCGAAAAAGCGATGTCAATATTTTCCCAAACTTTATCAGTGGATAAGCAAGAAAACACATTTTCTGTGAAATTTTTGATGAATTTCATAGTACAGAACTCTGCAAATTGAATTTGATTTTCAAATGCGAGGAAACAAGTGTAAATTTTCTGAGACGACGAATGAACAATGTGTTTAGCATGTATTTTCCCATTGCGAGTACTTATTTCGAAAAATGTATCAAACTAATTGACTTGAAATGGTATGTTTTTATGACAAAAAAATGAAGAGTTTGTTTTCAAAACGAGACATAGGCATTTTTTTCAGATTTACGAAGCTCTCGCCAAAATTATCCGTTCGGAGCTGGATAATTTTTCCGCGAGTTTCGTAAATCTGAAAAAAAAAAATGCCTATGTCTCGTTTTGAAAACAAACTCAAATGCTTATTTTTTTGCGATGTTATGGTGATAGTGCTTCACAGCATATATTGGGAAAAGTTAACATGTCACAGAAATCGGGCCCTAGGTAGTATGCAAGGTTTCTTGCGAGTCACGGTGTTCTGTCTTTCCTTTGCACTTTGCCTTTTTTTGTCTTACCAAGTCAAATTTAAAAAATCATTCATGTTGCGGGAAGTTAAAAAAAAAAAAAGCGTCAAGGTCACACGAGCAGTTTCAATTCTACATGCCAAAGTGAGAAAACCCCCGTCATAATCCAACCTGTAAACCATGTCCTCCACGTGTTTTGGGAGTACCAAGATGGCTTCAGCCAATCGCCATACCACTCGATGTGTATGCGCTGATTTTTTTCGATCAGCGGTGGGCCTTCTGCTACGGCTCATGTTGTAAGACTACAACACAAAAAACTTGTACTTGATGTTCTCAGAGAACACCGTGGTCCCTTTCGTCCCTCAAAATCATCGCCAGATAACATTAAATACGCTGTCCGGCCATTCCTGCGTCTTCCACAGAAATGCTCTGAGGTCATTTTATTTTTCCCCCAAAAATCAAGATTGAGTTGTTCCCAAAATCTGCTGACAAATAATGCGTCTGCGTTCAAGACGCTACATGATCTGCTGCTTTCTGCTCTGCCTCACTGAACTCGGGAACAAGAAAAAGAAGACGGTGGAACGGAAATGCAGACAAATAACAACGCAGGTCATCAAAATATAAAAGGAGGACTGGTAGATAAAAGGCTTCCTTGCTGGCTTTTACATCGTGTGGCAAGCTCAGCGAGTGGATCGTTGGACTTTGATGTAGCGACTGAAATAAGATTACGCTTCTCTATTCAAGTAGCGGCGTGACTGCCCAAAAATGACACTCGCTAAAGACACCAAGTTTAGTTGGATCGGCTACATCTGTCGCTTCTGGGGGAACATTACTGTACGATTTATTAAAAAAAAAAAAAAAAAAAGGCTTTTTAGGCAATGTTAGCTGCATTAAAAAAAATCGGATCATTAAAAAAGCCAAGAGGGGCGTGGCCTGGCCAATGCTCTGGGCGGTGACACCTGTCACTGGTCACAACTGTTTCACATTCGTACTGTGATTGGACATTAGAACTGTTTTCGTTGCCTTGCGTTAGTGAGTTGCATTCGCTGCCTGTGGGACTCTCCGCTTCTACGCGTGATTTCGAGTAACCCGAGTCACATCGATTCTGTGCCCTTTTCTTTGATCCTGTCCTGTTGAGTGAGTTAGTTTGCTTCAAAGTCATCGAACCCTTGCTGTATGTTTTTTGGATCCTGCCTTGCCTAGTGTTTCTGTTCCTCCGCCTTGCCGGACTGCTACACCGTGTATGACCCAGTTTCTGGAATAAACCACATTGAACATTATGCCTCTGTCTCGAAGTCCTGCATTTGGGTCCGCCCCCTGCGCCGTTGCTTGAACTCAGAAAAGAAGAAATCTGCATTCTGCAGACCAATAAAAGCTAATTCGGGGATCACGTGGTCTACTATATTTAAGCAGGCCACCTAAAAGAAACCAGAACAATCTGCGGAGAACAGTATTTGCGTGGAAAAAATCCAAAGACTCCTTGCTGGACTTGTAATTCTTGTGTGGTTCCTGAAGGACAGCCAGAACTGCAGTTCCCCATCCGGGTTTCAAGGCAGACTGGGCCGACGAGATCCTCTCCAAAGTTCAAGAATCTTGAAAGCGGTGTGGTCGTGGTTATTCTTTGAGTTCTAAACCTCTGAGAGATGATGATGAAGTGGTGACGGTGAGGTTTCCGGAAAGCAGGAGCCGGTCGACGGAGCTACCATGATACTTGTCATGAGCAAGACTTTTGGCCACTGCCAAGAGGGGCGCCTGACAAGTTGGCGTTTTTGTCACTGGCATTGGTCAGCTCAATGTCCTGTGTTATTGAGTTGCATTCACTGACAGTAGGAATCTCCACCGCTGAGAATAGTGTAGTGTTGAGCTATCCTCGTCACACCGTTTCTGTGCCACCAGAGTTTTGTCCTGTCGTAGTTTATGTTTCATAGTCAAGTCCTAGCTCATCTTTCCTAGTTTGTCTCGTAGTGATCAGACCTCGCTTCACGATTTGGTTAGCGTTTTGTGCCTCCGCCTTCTCGGACTGCATACACCGTGTATGGCCCCGTTCCTTGAATAAACAATTCCTGACATCATTCTCGCGTCTCGGAGTCCTGCATTTGAGTCCAGAGGTCTGTGACTGATAATGTAGCCAGGCCGCTTTTTTTTTTTTTTTTTCCTAATATAATACTAATCTATCTTCGAAAATGGGATTGAGGTAGTTCTCTTGTTTCATGAAAAAAGATGTCAGGGGGTGGGGTGGGGTGGGGGGTCAGTAAAATGAATTCCTCAAGCTAGCTTCTCCTGCTCATGAAAAAAATGTCATCGCAATTGACATCCGGGTTGAGGATGCTCTCTGCTCAGATTGCCAGCCGACGCAGACCAATCTTGTGCAATTCCCCTCAAATGTGGGCCGGCTTTCGTCACGTTGAGGTGTAACGCACAACGTGTTTCGCTACGTTAGCTTCCCCAATCTCACAACCGCGATTGTCACGCTCGATTCAGCCCAGGAGACCGCAATTGACTTTAAAGCGACGTGAACGGCTGTACAAAAGCAAAATGTGCGCAAATAGAGTCATATGTCCCAGGACTGCGTTTATTTATCATTTTTTTCTTTCTTTTTTTTTTTTTTTTTTTTAACAAGCTGCATCCCGTGTGAATGATCCCATTGATGCTGGAGCGGCGATAGTAAGCCGTTTCACTGCTTTTGTGTTCAGAGCCACACGTTGCGCTTTGTTGGCTTTTGATTGCCAGGAATTGATGCCTGGTCTAATTCCTTTCCGATACTCGCGTTGTTCGCGGACCACTAGCAAACGTTTATTTATCTGCTTTTCTCCGACAACGCAGAGTCGTCGGCAGAGATACTTCCTCTGTGTTTACCGCACAGTAGGCGGCAAACTCCTTTGTATAATTCACTCTTTGGAAGCCGTTGTGTTCTTGGCCTAATTTCCTCACACATTGGAGTCTCCCACAATGCATCTCTCCAGTTTCCTCTTCCACCTTGGCGCACGACGTACATCACCAAAAATCATCGTCTTGCAGTCATTTTGTGGCACTTGCGGGGCCGATACCTGATGTGATTTCCGACGTCCTCTACAGTTGGAAAAACCGTTTGTCCGGCAGTAATGTCAACATTGCTCTCTCTGAAACGGTGGGTGGGGGGCTGCACAGCAAAAGGGCAGTTTTTGCATTTTATTTTCTTCCATCAAAGAATAAAAATGTTGGTGGATTTGGTGGCTCATTGAAAATGATCTTCAATCCAGATCACTGAATGAATATATAGATATGTACAGAATACAGCAGTCACTGTGAATTGACGGGCGCGTACGTAAGCACAGTGGAGCTCGAAAAATCACGTGCGTAATATTTGTTACGAGTAGAAGTACATAGATATTGAAAGACGTCGCTTATTTTGTGTAGTCTTGACCAATGTTCCCTCTAAGCTGCGCAACTGCGCAATTGCGCACTTGTCGCACACTCAGCGGACATGAAAACTGATCCAGCGCAGTTTAAGTGACACCGCCCCCCCTCGCCCCCCCTCCGCTCTGAAAGGGGTGCACTCACAATTACAAACACAACACACACCCGTAACTTTATATCTGCGGGCATGACTGAGCACACCCGTACATTTTTTTAAATGTGAGTGACTGGAATACAGAATCGTGATGCAACTTTTTGGGTGGGATGTCTGTGCACTTTTATGCAAGTTGATGCTCTATTTTGTGTTTGCGGAGATTTTTATTTTTTTTTTATTTTGATGAAGGATAGGTATTCTTCTAAAGTTAATGTCATTAAATATGTTTCGAAATGCAAATTAAATTTGACCCATTTTTGTCATCTTCTATGATTTCACTGCTTACCAGTTTCAACCAAATTGGATTTTTCTAACCCTAGTTAATAAATCAAACCATCTCCAGATTTTCTCTCGAGTCGTCTGATCAGGTGATGGATTGTTTGCAGATCTTAAAATCGATCCAGATCTGGAATTGCTCCCGAATTCAAGTCTGTGTCCAGCTGCCAATTCCATGCAGGATCTTTTTGACTTTTTACGCTTTTTTTTTTTTTTTTTTTTTTTTTTTTTAGGAACGGGATCGTTGCAGTCCATCAATCAGGTGCGAGTCTGGCAGGCTTATGGCCTCCCCCATAAATTGCTATTTCTTTTTCTCCCCGTGGTGCTTGTGTCGGTGTGATATCTCAATCGATTTGTAATCTCCAGAATCCAAGTGTAGCCGTTTCAAATGTTACACTTTGAGCTTTTCAATGCATTGATTTAGAAGGAGGAAACGCTCATTACCGCCACGATGTCATTTATCACGTGACGCGTCCTGTCTCCGCCAGGTGGTCCACGATATCGACACCTTGACGTGCGACTTGCAGCTGGAGGAGGACGGCCTGACGGACAGCTCCAAGACGGACACGCTCAACTCCAGCTCCAGTTCCACCGCCACCATCACCACCGCGGCGTCCAGCCTGGAGAAGATGAAGCTGCTCGCTGACGACTGCCTCTTTGTACCGCCGGCCCCCGTCGCCCCGATCCTCGCCCTCCCTCCCGCGGTTCTGACCGTCCACAAGAAGGCGCACCCGCCCTTGCCGCCCCCCAGACTTACCTCGGCGAGAGCCGAGGATTACGCCGGCAAGACGACGCCTCAGCCGACATTTGTCCTATCAGGGAATCTATCCAAGGCTAACGGATCCTTACTGAAGAACGGGGGCGTTTTTTCGTTGAAACCGAACCGGGATTTATTCTCCCCGACGTCGTGTTTCATTACCAATGACGGCGGCGGTGTGCCGGAGTCGGGCCTGGTACCCACGCTCCCCAGGCCCATGCCCCTTCTCCGCCACGAAAAGAACAAATGCCCCAAGGCCCCCGGCAGGGAGCCCCGCGAGAGGGAGCGTGTCCGTTTCAGCGAGAAGGTCCAGTACCACGGCTACTGTCCGGACTGCGACCTCCAGTATGACGTGGATGACTCAGAGCTGCGCTTGCAGGCCGAGCTGAACGACATGCGACTCAGCCCCGTGCACTGCTGCGCTCCTTCCTCCCCTCCTCCTCATCCTCGCCAACTAATGCTGGAAAACGGCGGCCTCTCGGTCAGCCACAGTTTTCCACCCAAGGCGAGCGCCCCCCCGCCGCCGCCTTGCGCGCCTCCCCGCTCGGGCGCCCTCAAACCCCAGAAAACCATCCTCCGCAAATCCACCACAACCACGGTTTGACGACCAGCCCCGTGACCCGTCTCATCATACGCAAACCTCGAGTCATTCGTAGTCTTTTCTATTAAGTGAGCGCCTGCTACTCCAGTCCAATTTCGGGGGATTATTCAAACGGCGACGCTGGAAAACGGGAGACGGGGGAGGCGGAATAGAGCACCGAGAGGGCCGCACCGCCGATTCCGAGACGTACGCACACAGATTTAGACCGAGCGGTGAGTGTGTTTGTCACAAGGAGGCACAATGGGGGCAATTGCATGTGTGCGCTAATGCGTGTTTGGCTGCACTCGACTTTATTAGCTTATGCTTGTTCGCGTGGTCCTTGAATTGTGGCTGATTCGTGTGCTTAGCACGTCAGCCTCACTCGCGTTGAAGCTTCCTGGTTTCCAGCCTCAGCTCTGGACTTTTCGTCTGCAATCCAGAATCGGAACCCGTGCGACTGAGCGGCAACCACACCAGTCGGTACTCAAATGTACAGAGTGCTCATTTTAATATTTCATAAGCGAGTGGGTTGACTGTACGGAAACTCTGGGGGTAAATATCTGTCCGAACGGAGGCTTCTGGTACTAACGAGGACCGCTGTTTAATTTATGATTTCGCGGCGCAAACGTGGAAATCTGTTTCCTTTGCGTTTCAGATCTTCTACGACACAAACCAGGAAGTGACTCGAGGAGACTAAATCAGTGGTCTGACTTGGCGACTAACCTTTGCGAGTTTGACTGGAAAATAGTCCTTCGGCAAATCTTGCATCAGATGTTATCAAAAATTCATAGTTGTTTTTGACCTCGCCAAATAACCAGAAAGTTAGACGGCGACGTTTGAAGACCTCGACGTACTTGCGTTGGATATTATGAAAATTCAATCAAATGATTGTAAGATGATGGTTATGTTCACCACAGCTGCCTCTGCAAACTCGTGTCATTGGATGACGTTTGAAATGAATGAACCAATACATGATTTTAAAGATGATTGACGACCGACCTTTCCGATAGCAACCTCAAGCTCCGTCCGCCTAGCCATGTTCCACAAGCTTTCAAAATGGCAAGTGAACATAACATGCTCCAAGTTGATTTTCCATCACGTATTCCAGATAATATTGGGGTATGTTTTTTGCCAAATGCCTCAGACTTGTCCGAGAGAGTTCTACAAAGAGGTCTCAACTATTTCACGCAAGGATATGTACACGAAATTAAGAGTTTGGACGGAGCAGGACGTTCCAGTGACGCTCAACAAACTTCCTATATTGAAATCCAACTGGATAAAATAGTGGAATCGTACTGCGCATGTAAAGCAGGGTGAGTACTTTTTACTTGGAAAGATATCCAGTAATGTCATTGGAGTCTTCATAAGTGAGTGACTTGGCTCGTAATGGAACCCAGTGCTCAGTCTCAAAAGTCCGACGTGATACAAATAGGCAAATCGACGTTTCTCTTGCATGACGTGGCGCATTTACGGATCACTAACCCCATACTCTTCGCCATAAAAAAATGACACTTCATTCAGCAGGTCAGTGATACGCTGACAAAGTGAAACTTGTTCTCCTGCACAAACTCAGAGCAGATACTTCTCCCTCACTTACCTTCGAACATACAGCCTTGTGTTTGTGGATATTGTCCGCATTTAACTGTACATGCGCTCTTCCGTGAGCCTTAACCCATCGTAGACACTTGGTCAACGGTGTTTTCGGCTTTGGAAAATGAATCAAGCGGGCCCCTCGTAAGCTAGCAGGATGTCTTTCGTTCCCCGAGAGCAACTGAGGTCCATTTTCTTCGTAACATGAACTTTTCCAAGCGCCCGCTACTGACAAGCGGCGTTGCTTGTGGGACAACATGGCGGCAGGGGCGTGTCAAGCCAGCGGTTAAGACAATGCGGCTATCTGATTGGCTATTATTGTAAGAGCGATTGACCGGTCAGAAAGGTACATTGAGCCTACGGAGCTCTGACAAGTAACGTGTACTGTACTGACTAATTTGACCTTGGACCGACCTCTACAAACCATGACACAGCAAATACGGTTTTGAACCAGATTAGTTGAAAATTGAGTCCCAGCAATACGGGCCCATCCTATCTCCATAACCGTGCTTGGATAGATCTGTTATCTAAAATCTGTTGTTTTCAATCACGATCCGGTCAAGTTTGAGGATGTCGCTATCAAATTGTGCTCAGTAAAGCTCTGTTCAAAGAAAGAAAAAAACAACTTTGCCCGCATGTGACTTTCTAAACGGAGTGTGTGCATATGTGCACGCACATGCGGCGCGTGTCCAGCGGGCCGAGTTGGGGAGACAGCATCCCCCGGAGTTAGCTGAGAATAGTAGCACCTTCCTTGCGGTGATGCCCTTAATTAGCTGCATTAGTCTACAGCAGATAAGGCAAAGTGCCTCACGCGACCTTTGCGCTGACACGCGGCCTCGACTCCGCTACGTCCGGCGTGCGAACCAGGAACGGGACAAAGAATAAATTCAAGTGAAATCACGACCGAGCCCGAAATGTGGGGCAAACGCTGTGTCTTTTAGGAGCGGCAGTGCGTTACATAAACAATTTTCATGTTAATCTTCACCCACATCTGCTGTCTTGTTTGTCCATCTGCCAGCGTGATTATGCAAAAAGAAAAAGAAAAAATGCTTGAAATTGAATTGAATGAAAAGATGCAACGTGGCCCGAGTAAATTGTTCCGTACACATCCAGGAATTTGACCTGCTGCTTGATGTTGTTATAGTTCCCCGCCACATTTGTCTATTAATAGAGGTGGATATTATTCACTAGCACTCTTGCATTCTTATGCAGCAGTGAAAACCAAAATATCTGAAACAAATGTTGAAGCGCTCTGGTGAATGCATTGTAGCGGAATGGAACACTTATTCACATATTTTCACAATTAGTTGCTCGGGGGCCTTTATTTACTCAACTACAGATGGGGCACGGTGGCTACTCGGGGAGGCTTCATTTTGGAACATTTCGGGAGTCATACTAGACACGTGGTTACTGGTCTGCAACAGTTTATTTCAGGTGAATAAATTCCCAAAAGGTATTTATAATGCTAAGTTGGCTCATTTGACAATAATGCGTGTTAAAAAAAAACAACTGTCTGTCGCAGAGGTTTACGGAGGTTAAGTGTGGCCGCAATCGCTTCCACGTACGTTCCATGGAGACAACTCCGTCCTTTTTTTTTGTGTGTTTTTTTTAATGCGAGTTTGTGTAAAACCAGGGGTCATTTATTTCAATATTGGTATTTGTATTTCATACTAGCTGAAAAGACCGATGGATTCCGGCAAAGGTTAACGTGTGGCCGAACACGCTTCTGCGTTCACGAGCAGTCAAAACCGTCACTATGTGGCATTTATTCCTGATTGAGAACAGATCCAGCAACAAAGTATTTGTATGCGTCCAGACTTTGCTACGCTTTCAAACATTTCCGTGTAAATCTCGACGACTTACTCACCAGATCCACGTGTAGATCCAGTTGTCCAAGAGAGGCGGAAGCCAATTAACAGTCCATTTTTTTATCGGCGAAAACATCGATTTCGGCATTCCCCCGTGCCGAGAATATCTCATTTTTCCACGTACCGTCATTTATTTTCATTTGTAAATGCCTGACGGTATCGGGCAAGACTCTGGGCGACATATTTCAAGACATATTTCCGTGTCGTCTCCAACCGACTTAGCATTGAGCAATGCTTAGCTTGACCGGCAATATGGCGACGTGAACAAAAGTCACGTGATATTATGACGTAGGTGCACGAGCTCTATATTCCATGTTAGCTTTCTTGACTCTAAATTGTCCGTAAATGTTAGGGAGTCGCCCGCTGCCCCTAAGTGCAAAGAAAAGGAAAAAAATCAATCAGATATGACTCCCATGAGCGTGAACGTGGACGCACACAACATTGTGGACCGATCACGTCAGTTTAGTCGAACGTTACATGTCATCACATAACGTCATCTTTAATAGCATGCGGGGAAGTCGTCAGAGTCCACACTTGAATTTCATGTAGTTCGGCGCTGCTGTTTTGGTTCCCACCCGAGACCGAACCAGCCCAGTGAGTTCACTACCGTAATGTTGCGAGCGTACTAAATTGTGTGACCTACAGTATATGTTAGTTACCAAAAATACACAATTATCTTGTAAAACTACATCAGATGAAAACAATTTGATTATGACATCTGGAACAGCTAAACCGGAGAGAGGGAACGAGGCATAGAAAAGGTGAAGTCCATCCATCCATTTTCTTTGCCGCTTATCCTCACGAGGATCAGAGAAGTGCCGCAGCCAATCACAGCTGTCAACGGGCAAGAGGGGGGGGTCCACCCTGAACTAGCCAATCGCAGGGCTCGTCGAGACAAACAGCCGCACCTAGGGGCAGTTTAGATTTTTTTTTTTTTTTAAATCTGGCACAGACGGGTCGTCACCCAGCGCGAGTCGGGTCTCCCATCTGCAGACAGGTGTTTCCACATGTGCGGGTGTGGATCTTCCAACCTCGAGAAAGAGATTGCTCAAGGTCGAGGCGGTGGCCAAATTGGACAGGTGCAGGACTTCAAAGACGCATCAAGCTTATGTTTTTTTTTCCCCCTGCGAGGATGGAAAATGTCCAATGGCGCCATCTGCTCCGAGCTGGCAGCACACGACGGCCTCCTCCGGTGTCGAGGTCTGCTCAGAAATGGCCTTTTGTCGCACATTTGCAGTCGGATCTCGTTTAAACACGGCAGCTTGGCGCACTTTGTCCGAGCGCAAAGTCCGGAGTTGACTCGCAAGTTGTTGTCATTTCAAAACGGATTTGAAAAGAAATCGTTCACAACCGTGAGTAACAATTTGAACAATTGTTGATCGTCATACGCGTTGAAAGAGACGTTAACCGTCCATCCATCAATTTTCTGTGCCGCTCGTCTCGGTAGAGTCGGCGTTGAAACGCAAGCCTGTTCTAGCTACCGGTTGTCCATCCATCCATTTTCTTTGCCGCTTATCCTCACGAGTGCTGGAGCCTATCCCAGCTGTCGACGGCCAGGAGGCGGAGTCCGCCCTGAAGCGCTTGCCAGCCAATCGCAGGGCACAATCACACCTAGGGGCAATTTAGAGAGTCCGATTATTAATGTTGCATGTTTTTGGGATGTGGGGGGAAACCCACGCAGGCACGGAGCGATCATGCAAACTCCACACGGGCAGGGCCGGGATTGAACCCAAGTCCTCAGAATTGTGAGGCCGACGCTTCACCAGCTGCTCCACCGTGCCGCCTCGCTACCAGTTAACGTCGACGTAATCAAACCAAAATAAAGCAAGTCACAATTTGGAAATGAAATGAAATGCCTGCCGGACAAATAAGAGCGAGGGAACAGGAACCAGATGGTTGGAATGTCTCCACGCTTCTACTGTACATACACGTTGGCATCTGCTCCGTAAGATGAATATTTGTATGCATGAGGAGTGTTTTGTTTGGTTGTAAAACGAAGAAGGCACGCGCACTTGGCACCGCAGTTGCTGTTTTTCATTTGATTGTTTCCTATTTATGGCCTAGAAGGGTTCTTAATATCCGCACCGGAGTAGGCGAGTCATAGACGACGACGCGTTACGATGCATACAAATCATATTATGATGAAGGTGATGATGATGATTGTCACAGAACAGATTCTGCGGGTCTTAAAAGTGTCAAAATGCGCTTAAGCAGCTGGCAGCGAATGACTTCGTAACCCCAACGAGGACAAGCCCGACGGGGAAAAAGACGGACAGATATCTTCTGCAATATCATCACGTTTTATTTCCACTGGCAAGGCAGCGTGCGATAAGTATCCGGGGGTCGAACGCGCTGAGTGTTTATTTGTTGAGACGTGCCGTGTCCCTTTTTGAGCGGCGCCCGCTCGCCGATGAATCCAAATCCGGCGCGTGACATCGGCGGCCTTTCGGGCCGACATCTGGATTATGCACGCGCGGGAATCGAGCCAAAGGGAGGCCAGACCGCAGGAAGTCTCGTTTAAAGGAGAGAGCCGATGGCCCTCGTCCATTCGAACAATTCCTCGCTGTTTACCTCGTACCATTTCGCTCGAATGAGTCTCAAACTTGAGGCGTGTTCTACACGATGGAGCGCGGCCGCTTTCATCGACGGGCACGGCGCACGAGCACTTTGGCTGCTAGCTCGCTTGCTCATGAACTTGTCGGTGGAGGGAGGAAATTGACGCTGTTCGTTTTGCCGTCGCATCTCCAAACTCGGGAAAGGAGAAAAAAAATGGCGAGGATGTGTGTGTGTGTGTGTGTGCTCTGTGCACTGATAAGTCCTCCGCATGAACGTGGAAATTTTATTTTTAAGGTGGTTCAGCTGGAAAGCGTTGGCCTCTCGGGTTCAATCCCGGACCCCCTTATGAGGAGTTTACGTGCTCTCTGCGTGCCTGCGTGGGTTTTCTCCGGGTGGGCACTCCGGTTTCCTCCCACGTCCCCAAAACATGCAACATTAATTGGACACTCAAAATTGCCCCGAGGTGTGATTGTGAGTGCAGCCGTTTGTCTCCCTCTGTGTGCCCTGCGATTGCCTGGCGACCAGTTCAGGGTGTACCCCACCCGCCCCCTGCCCGTTAACAGCTGGGATAGGCTCAAGCACTCCTGTGACCCTTGTGAGGACGAGTGGCTAAGAAAATGTATGGGTATCTATTATAGGGCGGCACGGTGGCGCAGCTGTTCAGCGTTGGCCTCACAGTTCTGAGGACCCGGGTTCAATCCCGGCCCCGCCTTGTTGCGGTTTGCATGTTCTCCCCGTGCCTGTGTTGGTTTTCTCTGGGTGAGTTTCCTCCCATGCAACATTCGTTGGATGTACAAATTTCCCCGTCGGTGTGATTCTGAGTGCGGCTGTTTGTCTCCAAGTGCCCTGCGACTGGCTGGTAACCCCGCCTCCTGCCCCTTGACAGTTGGATAGGCTCCAGCACTCCCTGCGACCCTCGTGAGGATAAGCGGCGAAGAAGATGGATGGATAGATATCTATTGTACAGGCATCCATTTTCTTCGACACTTATCCTCACCAGGGTTGCAGGGAGTGCTGGAGCCTATCCCAACTAACCCTAACCCAACGGGCAGGAGGCGGGGTACACCCTGAACTGGTCGCCAGCCAATCGCAGGGCACACGGAGAGAGACAACAGCCGCACTCACAATCACACCGACGGGCAATTTAGAGTGTCCGGTTATTAATGTTGCACGTTTTTGGGATGTGGGAGGAAACCCACGCAGGCACGCAGAGAACATGCAAACTCCTCAGAGGCGGTTCCGGGATTGAACCCGTGACCTCCGAACAGTGAGGCCAACGCTTTACCAGCAGATCCACCGTGCTGCCTTTATTATTATCGTATATTTGAATATTTTCCACAGCTGCGACACTCATGAGGATGGATAGGAATCATTTTATTTTGCTGTCCAGAGGCACAACAACATCAGCTCCCAGTTTCTTCAAACAGACCTAAAAGTACAACATTGCCACGTTTCCAATTGGTTTGAAGTGTCGGCATGATCGATCCTGATCAACTCTGCCCAGCAACAAGTCATCAATATATGACACAAACAGGAAAAATCCACATTGGCACATCTGCTAGACTAAAGTTAAAATGTACTCCTTTTTTTTTATTTTTATTTTTTTTTTAATAACAAATCGTTAATCATGTTTGTACATGAGCGTCAGACCCCAAGAGAGTCCACCGAAGTGGATTTTCTTCTCGTGGAGTATCTGTCAAATCTTATCTGCGTCGACCACAATTTTCGGCGAGCAAGCAGGGTCGGCGGGCGCAAGGTTCAACCGTTCAGTTCTATGAAACTTTAATTAAAGCCTTTCATCCGAGTCTGATCCCGATCAGGCGTTTTGGCAGCGGTGTCAAATTAACGCTGGAAATCCCATTTAACACGATCGTATCTCGCCGAATGTCTGCGTTGTGTTGTGTCATCTAAAGCGTGAAGATTTTTAACATGCTTAACCTTTGGAGGAAAAAATGCGAGAGACCCCACATACGACCAAAGAGAACGCCACAAATGTTCGCAAAATCGTTTTTGCGTCTCGTACAGTAGCAATGTGACCAATGGCCACCGTCTTTGTGAAATTTTCCTAAAAGGAACAACAAACACGAAACGATGACTTCAAATGCCTCTCAAATGTTAGCTCATGTGCATGGCCTATTCTACAGCCGACACTGCCCTTCTCCCAATAGTCACATTTACGCTAATTAAGTACTGAAACCGTCGGAAAAATGATGATAATTTTGATGCGACCATGTTTGGGAATTTGGTGGATTATTTGTTCTTTTTTTTAACCCGACTTGTCAGCAAATTGGAGAAGCGATTCGCTCAGTAACAGACAAAATGAGATGGTCGAGGAGATCTGTTGAGAAAAATCTTTTCCTCTAATTTGAAGGCATTTTTTCCGACAGATTTTATCTCAGCGACGGAGCTCGTGCACCTACGTCATAAAGTCACATGACTGGCCATATTGCCGGTCTAGCAAAGCATTCTTCGAGGCTAAGTTGGTCGGAGGGGACAGCAAAATATGTCTTATAGCACGACGCCCGGAGTCTTGTCCGATACCGTTAAACATTGAGAAGGTGATAATAAACGAAGGTATGTGGAAAAATTAGATAAACTCAGCATAGAGGACCCGTATTTAATGCCTAAATCGATGTTTTCGCCGATAAGAAAGTGAACTGTTAACCCGTCTTGGACAACTGGATCTACACGTGGATCTGGTGAGTAAGTCGTCGAGATTCAGACGGCAGAGTTTGAAAGCGTAGAAAAGTCTGGACGCATACGCATACTTGGTCGCTGGATCTGTTCTCAATCAAGAATAAATCCCACATCGTGATGGAACCACTCAGATTTTTTCAATACAAATATTGATATTTGAATAAATGACCCCTGGTTTTACACAAACTCACATAAAAAGAGGACAGGGAGACGGCTCCTCCGTACACGGAAGCGTATCGCTGCCACACATAAACCTCTCTGCGACAGATGTTTATTATTTTTTTTTTTTTCAATCTGCATTGTTCTGAAATGAGTCAATTTGGCATGATAGATGCTAGTTGATAATATTGAGATTAAGAATAATTCCTACCGGAAATGAAGCGATCGCTACGCAGTCGTGCGTATTTTGTTGGGCACCATCCATCAGGAAATCCATCGATCTTTTCTGGTCTTTTCCAGAGAATGTCTCTCTCGTCTGTCGTGACAACCAACAGCACAACAGGTCTCGGGCATTGTGAATATTCTGCTCCGGTTCGATATCTCCCACAGTGTCGAGCAGCTCTGTTTGAGCGGCGATAACAACACGTGACTCACTCCAGGCAAAGAAAGGAAAACTTTATGTATCGGCTCCCAGCTTAGAGATGGGTGGGTGGGTGGGGGGTGTATCGTAACCGGCTCCGTCGTGAGTCAGGACTGACTCAGGCGTCTTGACCGACTCCCTACAGCAGCTCACCACTGTTCTCCTGAGCCCGTCTTGATGATATACGACTTCCACTCACCACCAATTCCACCCCCGCCCCCGCTAGTTGGCGCTGCATCCATACAGTACATCGGGCACCGCGGGCAGCCTTTCAAACGCCGTCTTCCATCAAACGGGCCCTTGGCGCTTGTTTGTCTCGCCCGTCCTCCACGCGATAGCTTTCAAATACAAACGGAGCGGCTCGCTCATTACCCTTCCGCTGATAAATGGCACGGCGGCGCCGCCGCTCGTCTTTTCGCTTTGGCGACGGAACGAAGCGCTGAAGTGTAAAAGCTAATTGGGCAAATGATTACACCTGCTGCTTCCATAATTAACTCGAACATTGTGCAGCCAACGCTGTCCTCCCGGCGAAGCGACCGCCGGAGAGGAAATTGCTCGATTGATTGAGAGTGGACAAAAACTAAGACCGGTGCGATTCCCGAACAATGTTTTCTTGTGTCGTGTTACCCTAATTCTGTGCCATGAGAAATAATCCCCCAAAATATGTACAGATTTGATGTCTTCATGAAATCCAAAATCACTTCTTTTCCTGCTTTCACAAAGGGAGTGAGATAAGAGCCTTGACATCCTGGTCCAAATCAACCTCTGTCTGTTGTTGACCGCGAGGACAATGCCTGCAGCACAAATGGCAGATTTGGTTGTTTCGTAACAACGTCGTACAGGTTGAACAGAAAACCATTGTGGGCGTCACCGTTTTCCAAGTGGAGTGGAGAGAGAAAAACAAAAAAAAAATCACTCTTAGCAAGTCGTACACCGCAGGGTAATCCATCATTTATTTGAGCCGCTTAGCCTCACAAGGGTCGGAGGAGTGCCGGAGCCTATCCTGGCTATCTCCAGGTAGGAGGCAGACCCATATGCAGGACTCCCAGGCATAGACATAATGTTCAGTGGGTTTTATTCTTAACTAAAGAGATGCACAATTACACAGTCCAAGAAAACAGGATCCCCAAAAAAAAACGAGAAACAGGGTTCGATGACTTTGAAGCCAAGTAGCGGAGAAATGGCGGTGAAGCATACTCACAAACACAAAGCAAGAAACTGGCAAATGCCGGTGACAAAACTCCAAGTTAAATACTTGGTCTGATCGCAGTGCCTCATTGTGACCGGCGACAGGTGTCAGAGATGACAGCGCCCAGAACAGCGACCCGGCCACGCCCCGCCTGGTTGTGGCCAAGCCTTGCTCATGACACCTATCCCGGCTATCTCCAGGCAGGAGGCGGGGTACGCCTTGAACTGGTTGCCAAACCAATCGCTCAGGATATTCTTTGGAAGATGTCTGACAATGAAGCTTTTGCTGGGGAGAATCAGGCCCAGACGAAACCCGCTTGTTGATATTTGTGTACCCGCAAAGAGCTTTGATCTGAATTGGCGAAGGATCTTGCCACGAAGAAGACCGGTTGAGAATTAGCGAGCTCAATGAAGCACATTTATCGGACCTTTCGGCTTGGACTCCCTTCGAGATCAATACGACATCCCTGTAAAATGAACACCAGCTTCAGAGTTTAACGTTTGATTTGTCAGCAGCCTCTTAAAAACGTCAAACTGCGGCTGTCGCTCCCCGATGTCTCTTTTTCTATTTGCCTTTGGTTTTGGAACCTGGCAAGGGCGGATCGCACCTTAAAAGTGTGCAATCCACCTCAATAAATGTGTCAAGAGTGAGCTGCGCGCACACGCTTGCCCAGTAAATATCAATTAGCCGCCGTGTCTCCGACGCTCGTTTTTTGTCACACTTTAGTGGCGTGATTGAAAAAGACGGAGTTGGAAGGGAATCGGCAAAGCAAAATAATTGAGTCCTCGTGTGCCTCCAAGTTTGCAGAAATGATGGAGAAAATTCATTAAACTTTCAAAGTGGGGATTTGGCTCACTTGACTGATACTTGTCCTGAACGTGACGCAAGAAAATCAGTAAATCCTTCCCAGCGTACGCGGACACGTACCCACAAATACTGGGTTTTCGTCATGGACTATTGCTTTACAGATGCCTTGTGTGTCATTCTGTGTTGCAATAAAGAGATCAAGCCCTTTTAAATCCATTTTCTTTGCCGCTCATCCTCACAAGGGTCGCGGGGAGTGCTGGAGCCTATACCAGCTGTCAAGGGGCAAGAGGCGGGGTACACCCTGAACTGGTCGCTAGCCAATCGGAGGGCACATCCAGACAAACAGCCGTACCTAGGGGCAATTTAGAGTGTCCAATTAGAGTTGCAGGTTTTTGGGATGTGGGCGGAAACCGGATTGCCCGGAGAAAAGCCGGGAGAACATGCAAAGTCCACACAGGGTGGGCTTGGATTGAACCCGGGTCCTCAGAACTGTGCTGTGCGGCCAGCGCTTTTACCAGCTGAGCCATTGTGCCGCCTGCCGTTTGGAATAATTGAGCTAATTCGAGTAAGTAGACCCAGCTTCTCAGAAGCGATGTCTGCTCTTCAGATCCTGTGCTGCGAGTCACGTTGCACTACGCTGGATCACTCACAAAAGACCGTGTAAAGTGAACTTGAACAAAAGTTGGAAGATGATTGCTGAAATCATGTCCAAAGACTGGGAACTACGTTGTCCTGAATCGTGAAGCCATATCGTTAAACTGCTTAACTTCTCCGTTTTCCAAACTGACTAAAACGGTGCCACGCGATACACCTGGACTCCGACATGAGTTTCCTCTCTCCAACTACGTAAGAACTTCGGCACCTTCGTTGGCATCAGTGGCTAACCGTCAGAAATGCATCGTGCGCTTAGCTAGCCTGCGCCCAAAACACGGATCTTCCCTTCGGGCAGTTCGCCGGCGTGGCTGCTCTGTTGGCTCTCACGCAGAGAAAGGCTGAACAATGCGGAATGGCAATTTTTATGTGGTCGTGGGTGTACAAGAGAAACACCCTCCTCGGGATGTACACAAAGACAAACGATTCAAATAGACTTGACGTGGAGATTTCAGGATTTTTACAGGCTCGTGGCATCTGCTGGGCGACGGTTGCGGACGTTACCTCTTCAGCGTTCCCAGACATGATCTTGCGTTCCGAGAAGCGACGCAACAAGATGAGAAAAGAGGCCAAAGGGGGGCCACAGATTGTACAGTCAAGAAGGCTTTTTTTTAATGAAGTCCTCCAGCCGGCGCGCCGCTATGCATGTGCGCGCCTCGCTTATACTTTCATTTCCCCCGGTGCGAATAGTTGTCGTCGAGAGCGCTCAGTCAAGGGCCCCTCGTCCGTGTTCCCTCTAATGTTTTTTTTGCTCTCTTTCATTACCTTGCAGGTCCTTCTGAGACCCTTCAGCTAGACCTGCGAAGGACGCCGGACGGGGGAGGCGGGGCATCCATCTTATTTTCGACGGATAAACGCAGCCTTTGGATTCCGAGCACCTGAAATTAAAAAAAAAAAAAGAAAGAACTTCGATGCAGGCACGGTGAAATGAGGACTGAGGTGGGGGTTGTGCAGACAAAATCTGTTGTAGTCCTCACAAAGTCGTGACGTTTTATTGCATTTGGACAGCTGCTACAGAAAAGAATCCGATTTTGAATGAGACAAACGTCACGAGTTATTTGTAACAAACGCAATCACACAAATGCCAAATTTGCCCTCAATTCTCATCATCGACAAGTCAGTCGTGATATTTGACTGCTGATTGAACTAATTGCACTTCATCCAAGTAAGAAACTGACTCAAGGTGCCTTCGCTTCCATCCATTCGTATTCACAGAAGTGACGTTAGTCAGTGAACCTGACGAGGAAATGGATTGGATGGAAACGTAACGACATAACAAACAAGAACCTTTTTTTAAATTTGGAATGGTAACGAAAAGAGTTCAAAGGCCGAACCTGTTCGGTGACTGGTGGATCGACAATGAACGACATCTTTGTCAAAGCAAGAACAGGGTTAATCTTGGATTGTAACTTTGTGGCTTAAGAGCGCCAAGGTAGGTGAAGTCATGCTTTCGAACAAAAACGTCATTGATTTTGAATGACTGCAAAATACAAATCGGTTCAGGTTCCTTGTGACCGATCCAACGCTAACAATGTTTAAGTGAATTTTGCGTGGTCCAGGAAAGAAACTTATTGAATTTGGTACTCGTCCTTGTTGGGCTGGCTCAATTCTCAACCAGCCTTGTCCCAAACTTTTCACACTAAAGCAAGAATAGTCTGCCGGATCGGTGCGACTTTGTGGAGACTACGCAGTGACGTGGGCCTCAGTTTCTTGGTTGACACGACGCTTCATAATAGTCAACAGGAGGACATTTTAGATCTGGAAATTGGCCTTAAAGAAGTACAAGTGTGTGTTTGTGCTTGTTTTGAGCTGTGGGCCTATTCCCTGCTTGACTGAAGCCAGGTAAAAATGATGTCCTGTCCGTTTGCACCATTTGTCCCAGACAATGTGTTCAGCAGCCAGCTCACTGTTATGGACACTGATTTTGGAGCAAGTATTAATTGGCATCAAATGTTCCTTTCTAGACAAATCTTCATGAGTACGTTTGATACACATTATCTCTAGATTTCAGGCCTTTTTTTTTTTTTTTAAACAGAGACTTTTAACATTTGAATAGAGGATATTTTTGATATGGTGTCTGACGACTGAGAAGTGTCGATAACGAAGCGCTATCGCCGAGAGACACTTCACAGACGGAGCCGCGTTGGGCGAACCAGCGCAAAGAATATCAATTGTGCGCGGAGAGAACGCATTGTGCTGCCACTGAAAGCGAGCGCTCACGTTTTCCTTCATCCTGTCTTTTTCTAAGCAATTTTTTCCCCCCTCGGCGCCGTCTTTTACTCACACTGCCGGCTTGATAACAGATGGTACAATGTCATTCGTTTCAGTGCAGTGGAACCTCTCACGTCCTGGAGGTCACACAATTTGGAATTTGACTGACAACCTCAAGTTGCAGTCGTGTTGTTCAGTGCTGAAGGTGCCTGGGTGTTCAGCGTACTGGCCCAATAAGCGAGGTAACGACCCTTAGTCGTGTTCCTGCAAAGGTTCCTCGTTCCTAGTAGAGTACCTGCTGTTGAAATGTGTCAGTTGTTGTTGCGAGAAACGTGCCTCTAAAGTCACAAGTCTCAATCCTGAGAGACGTCAACGTATCGTACATTATCTCAACTCTGCAAGGACCAGGGCGTGTGGTTTGCTTATTCTGTGAGAATGGATTTGTGTAGACTCTGTCATCCACGTCACGGTAATGTGGAAAGGTCGAAGAATTGAGTCAAGTGGACTCTTGAATGTTGACGAGGTTCCACGAGCAAACTCAACAATGTTGTTTCTGCGCCGCATTGTGTCGCAAAACGCACTCCAACAACTTTTACATTGGAGAGAGACCAAGCAGCCTTTACACAAACTCGCGGCGCAACATCGGCGAGCAGCTTCTTCAGGCCCAGAGTCGGCATTTCTTTCGCATCTCAAGAGATTTCTTTGAGGAGGACGATGTCCAAGTTCAGCGTAGGGAGGAAAAGAAATTTATGTCAAACAAACATTTTCGATGGCATCAGCAATCATCTCCTTACAACAATTTCCTGACATCTGTGAATATTCACAGGAAGAGTGACGGTTCACAAGATGGCCGGTGAAGGACCAGTTGGTCTACAACACCAAGGGAGCAAACGCACGGGGGGACACAAATAGAAAGATTCCACAGTTAAAAGTTTAGAAATGGATCAAGGTCAAACAGATGCAGGACAAAAGAAGACTTCTCAGTTCAACCTTTGCGGACTCGCCTAAAAGAACCGTCCCACAGACTCCAGGCGGATCGTGTCCCTCACTGTGTCTCAGTGCAGCAAGTCTCAAATGAAGTACTCCGGATTCTTCTTTTCCGACAATTATTCCAAAAGACGCAAAGTACGATATACACTGGAGATGTCGTGAAATCAGCGAACTTCAATTCAAATTCACGTTAATATCTTTTTAGATTCGTGACAGCTAAAAACGTTCCAGAATGTGTGCTGCTAGCCACCCTGTTAGGCCTTCAGTAAAAGCTAAAGAGGACATATTTGGCGGTTTTGAGACATGCTGAAAGTGACCTACTGTATACCCAAGCCCATACCCACGTTGCCGACTTTCGTTACCAGGACCACCTGGCCCCAGAAGAACCTTGGCCACAGCCCCGCCTACTGGAAAAGCGAGCGGCGATTAGCGAGTCGATTAAAAAAAAAAAAAAAAAAAAGGAGGTCGAAGTTCATTGCGCGTAGATTCAGCGCCAAACTCGAATCGGATCGCGCTCGTCCTCAGAGGTTCCACTGAATTGGAGGTCCGTCAAGCTTTGCTACAAAAATCCGTTTCTCAGTCCATCCTAGCAATGGACATTAAATATACAAAAAGGTTGTTCGTATGAAAAGTCATTTGGAATGAGTCAAGGTGAGGCTGCTGTAAATTTCACTCAATAAAAGTTTCATTTACCCAGTTTTTCTTCCCACACGTGAGTTTGTCTAGATTCAAAGAAATCTGTGATCAATTTCTACTGTTCGTCTTTGTCAATGGATGGAAACGAGATTATGAGAATTAAACCCTTTGCACTCGATATTGGCCGTGTGTTCGTTGTGCCTCTTTGTTTGTCATCCACCGCGCTGTCGCATCCCTCAGAGTTAAAAGAAGACAAAAAAATGACGTTAATGAAAGCGTCAGGCCGGGCATCACGCTGAATGAATCAAAGCGGAAATGAAAATGGCATCGGCAGCCGCATCCCGTAATTGCAGATTAGTGCGACGAGGCCGTTGGGGTTGCCCCGTGGCGCGATAGGCCATCGGCTCACTCTGAGAGATGGAACAAATGCGCGGTGGGCGACCGGCGTCGCGCCGTCGTAAAAAGCTGAAGGTCACGCTTGCGGGAATCAAGAAGGGGAGAACGTCGCCTACCGTGATTTCCGGCCTCCGGAGCGCACCCAGTACATGCGTAAAGGAAATACCATTTGGTACATTCATAAGACGCACCTGTGTAAAAGCCGCAAGTGCCCACATTGAGACACGAGATATTTACAAAGAAAGACGCTACACTGAAAGAGTTTCCAAAGTGTTAATACCTTAGCTTAGCTTAACATAGCAAAAACACGGTAGCGCGAACTGGGCCGGTTAAAAAAAAAACCATACCTAAATCACTGAGACGCGGCAATAACACCCCAGCAACAAGCTAGCGCTGTGCTGACGAGGCTGGTTTAAAAAAAAAAAAAAAAAAAACATACCGGTAAAAGTCACTTCCTCAGCACATATATTACACCGGTCTCAGTCTTATCTTTTCCGCTCGAGTGCCCCCTTGCGGCCGTTAGAAAAAAAAAAATGCACAAATTAGCCGCATCACCGCGTAAGCCGCAGGGTTGAAAGCGTGTGTAAAAAGTTGCGGCTTCTCGGCCGGAAATTACGACAGTTCGAATTCCTCAATCTTAATAATTTGCCAACATTAGATTGCCTTGAGCACTTGAGCAATATACAGTGGTTCGGCCCGGTCTGTTTGAGCGAAACGATTCATACGTGTAATTTTAGCAGATACGCCGATAGTATGTGGTTT
Source organism: Syngnathoides biaculeatus (assembly GCF_019802595.1). Lineage (NCBI taxonomy): Eukaryota > Metazoa > Chordata > Actinopteri > Syngnathiformes > Syngnathidae > Syngnathoides > Syngnathoides biaculeatus. The sequence continues at coordinate 10,702,617 of NC_084643.1, read as the reverse complement.
TCTCAAAATGACCAACAAAACACCACAAACTGTACACAAGCAAGTGGATCATAGAATGAAGTCCGGCCTGTTCGAGGCAGCACGACACGCATCCAGATTGAGGGAAAATCCAAGAAGCTCGGCTGTCTGATATCTTATCTGGTAACATTTTCGGGTTGCAAACTTATTACAATCATCTTTACTGGCCAATGTTGTTGAAAAAATGTTGCTCTGAGCTGGCTCAGACTAAAGACGAACAAAATCTACCTGAAGGTTTCCTTTAAAGGAGAAGTCCGGTGGTTCGGATTAACAACGTATCCGATAGGTCATGTCATATGTGCTGTACCTTGAAAATTTGAGGATAATCCTGCATCATTTAACGGTGTTTGAGAAGATTTTTTATCGGCGATTAAGAATTTTCACGGGGGCCGCCATTTTGGCGAGTCACATGACCTACGTGCGCTAATGTGACGTAGTAGCCGCGGTAACAAAGGCCAGCGCTGATTTCTCAGGTCTATCCTCATCTGTTGAAGAAATAGCGGTATCGGAGGAATACGTCCATACAGATTTGAACCTGTAAATAAAGTTGAATATTTGGATGGTTCCTCGGACGGGAATAACGCAGAGTCTGACAAGCGAGCCCCGGCGGAGGGCCATAATTGTGTCCCAACGTAAGCGAGCCTTTGTTTGGGGATGTTACACGTCATGTCCGCGCACGTAGGTCATGTGACTCGCCAAAATGGCGCCGCCCGTGAAAATTCGTAATTGCCGATTAAAAAAAAATCTTAAATGACAGAGGATTAACGTCAAATTTTCAAGGTACAGTGCAGGTAACACGACCTATCGGATACGTTGTTAATCCAAACCACCGGGGGCAAGCGTCCTCATATTGGGGGGGGGGGGGGTGGGGCGGCAGCCTCAACAAAAATGGCCGCCTTTCGACTGAGTACACGAAGAAGAAGGTCGGGTGAGTCGGACGTCCCGACGTGTGTGGCGCGAAGGAGGAGGGTGAACAAGCTTCTTGTCCGTCACGGACCCACCAAATCCGGGAAGAGGAGCAGCTCCGGTGACCGACCGACCGACCGGCCCGGGCGGACGAACCCACAACCTGAGGACAGTGAGGCGAAGGAGATATCTGCACGTCTGCCGTCCAATTCGTTTTCATTTTGAACACGCAGCACATAAAGTCACTTTTGTATTCGCTCGCGAGGCCCCCAGCGGCCCCTCCCCGTCGACTCATTCGTGCGCATTGCTGCCGTTCGCCATCCGGCTCAGGACGGACCGACCGCAGCCTCTCGAGGCAAAACACGACAATGCTCTTACGCGGGAGCCGCAAACGTTGTGCAGCCCGAGGCCGACAGCGTCCATCCACGTACTGCGCGGCGTTTCCCTCGCTTCCTTCAAATTACTTTGGATTTTTATCTTATTAGGGTTACGCGGATTGGATTGGGGTGGATTTATCGTTAAGGGATTAAAGTTTCATTAATATGTTACATTTTAAACCAAGCCTTTATATCAATCAATTCAAGATTGGAAAAAGTAATTGGTCTCGACAAAAAACACGCTTATCTTTCACACCCATTTTAATGTGATTAATTTCACTGGCTTGATGCTGCACTGTGAGCATCGGATGCAATATTTCATATTAAATGGCAAATCCTGCTGATAAAATATTCAATTCATCATGTATGTAAGGGTCGGGGTTATTAATGGGTGCCGGCTGTAAAGTGGCTCGCCCCAAAATTAACAGCAACATTTTGTCACATTTAGCCACAGAGACGCGTTTAAAAAAATATTTTCAATATTTGAGTCACTTTTCTGCACATTGAGAACAATATTTGTCAAATTTATCATTAAATCCAAATATCAAAAGTTACTATTAAAACTAAATGTGATGTCTTACAATCTTAAATGTAAATGTTTAAAACGCATACATGTTCTGTACATAATCTATATCTCAATACAAATCTTAAATTTAAATGTATTCAAAACCCAATGTTAATTATAAATCTAAACAGAAAAATTAAATCTAAATGTTTCCTGTTGAACAAAATGTTGACTTAATATGCAAATCCGCACTGCCGGAAAATGGCAGTTCCAAAATAAAACCTGTTTATAGCGTCAAATAACAACATCCACCCATTTTCTGAGCCGCTTATCCTCACAAGGGTCGCGGGAGAGCTATCCCAGCTGTCATCGGGCAGGAGGCGGCTGGGGTAGACCCTCAACTGGTTGCCAGCCGATCGCAGGCCACATGGAGACAGACCAAATACCAACTTTTAAAGAAAAAACAATTTTTATACACGGAAATTGACATTTGGAATTCTGTGCGGGGCACCAGACAGAAAAGAGAGAACCAGCCACGCAGGAGACCGGCCGGTGCTTCCCACTGGCCTCGGCCGCCGCTGTGCTTGCTCGCCGGCCGCAAAAGAGCGGACGTCAGCCCCGGAGGTTGATTTGGAAAGACAAGTGGCGAAGGGTGAGCGGGGTGGGGGGGTCAACACTGTTGCTGCTGCTTTTGTTTTGGCTACTTTTGTTTCTTGGCAGTGTGGATTTGCATTCTGCGTGTGGTTTTTATATATATGGCAGCACGTTGGGTCAGTTGGTAAAGCATTGGCCTCGCAGTTCTGAGGACGCGGGTTCGATCCCGGCCCCGCCAGTCCGGAGTTTGCATGTTTCTCCCGTGCCTGTGTGGGTTTTCTCCGGGCACTCCGGTTTCCTCCCACATTCCAAAAACATGCAACGTTAATTGGACACTCTAAATTCCCCCGTCGGTGGGATTGTGATTGTTTGTCTCCCTCTGTGTGCCCTGCAATTGGCTGGCGACCAGTTCAGGGTGTACCCCCCCCCCCCCTGCCCGTTGACAGCTGGGATGGGTTCCGGCACTCCCCGCGACCCTTGTACCCTAGGACAAGCGGCTAGGAAAATGGATGGGTATGTATATGATTCCTATTTACAGATAACATTTAAATATATATTTACCTTTTAGATTTAGGTGTAACATTCAACATTTGGTTTTACCTATAAAGATAATTATTGTTCTGAATGTGCAGAAAATTGACTCTCGAAAATTCACACTTTTTTTTTTTGCACACTGTTTGAGGCTAAATCTGACAAAATGTTGCTGTTATTTACTCCTGGCACCCTAAAGTTAATACATATTGGCCAGTTTATTAGACCCTCTCATGGAATCCGATCCAAATATTGTAAATTAAAGTATGCATGTTTACCTAAATGTTGATGTAGTAAGATTGAAACAATAATAATAATAATAATACAATTTAAATAGGTCGATAAATAGTTCCCAGAATTTTATGCAGTTATAAAATTGAAATTGTCACGTATTCTAAATACTAATAATATACCATACTGTATACAATGATAAAATGTATGAAAATTGATGCACATTATACTGTACGTGTGTTTTTTTTAAACAGCACTGACTGCGGCATCCCACACTTCCGTAGGGTGCGTTCGTTTTAATCTTATTGTCGGTCTCTATGCCGCCACATACGGGATCGCTACAATCCCCGCCCATCTGGCTAACCCCCGTGATGAGACGCAAGCGCTTCCTTTTGAGGTCACGTGACAACGGGAAAAACGGGAGCAAGAAGAAAGCGGACAGAAGATGGACTCGCTCCAGGACAAACATCTTTGCTAAGCGGGTAACGACATGATCAGTAACATTCAGCTAGTGGACGTCGTAATATCTGTGCCGTCGTTGACGTCTTCATGCTTCAGTGTATAAACCGCTTATCTAGCTGCCCTTCAAAGTGTGGAGTAAAAAAAAAAAAAAAAAAACCACGATACAGACATTGCAGCAAACAAAGTGAAGAAAAAGTCAAAACTTCCACGCACTTTAGTTTGTATCCGATTCCTTTTTTTTTTTTTTTTTTACACTCGGAAAAGTGCTGATGCGTCAAAAGCTGCTGACAAAAGCCAGTGAATCATTTTTTTTTTTTTTTTGTGTGGGATAAAAACAGCTTACCGCGACGTGTTATTTTCGAACCTAACGTGAAGTCTAATGTCTGTCGCGTTTTTTTTTTTTTTTTTTTTTTGGACCATCCTTTGTGTCAAGGCGATATTATTGAAAATGGCCTAAAAGATGAGCTACGACGTGAGGACGTTCGGAATGAATGAGAAGCAACAACGATGGAAACAAGAGACGACGTACATGTAAGTGATTTTCTTTGGATGGGTGTCCAACTCTTGCTTTTGTTTCTCACATAATGACTGACCCTGGTCTTTATTTACGATGGATTTAAATGAAATTACTTCACTGTACTGTGTGACATTAATAGCAACTCTGCTTTACACTAAATTCTGGATTTGAATCTGGAGTTTGTGTGATCATATCCATCTTTGTATTGGTTTTATTCAGTTTGTATCAGACTCTTTTCGACCACGTGACCACATCCGGGGCACGCGGCCATGTCGGATGGGTTCGCTCTCCCGACTCGCCGTTCGCTCTATGGCTTTTGCGTACAGACCGGAGTTACACAAATGTTCGTACGACTGTTAAAAGTGACGCGTGATGGCTAAAAAGACTTTGGAAAGTTATCGGTGCTCATTAGATGTTGTTTCAAGAAACCGTTATGAAAAGAAGTGCGCTTTGAGCGACAGTATCGACCCACGTGCCTTGGAGAAACACAAATGGAGCAAGAATTTCGAACGGTGGGCGTCGGTAACCCATCCGGACGTCGTCCGCTATCTCCTGTTCTCGACTAGCGCTTAAACTGTGGATCAAGGTCTGGAGTCCTACTACCAATTCATCAATGGCTGGGCATCTTCGTCATGCGGCCGTATCCGTTGTAAGCGCACTGCTAAGGTTAGTGTAGCGCACAATGCAATTGAAATATGTACCGCGTGATTACAGTCAGCGTTGTGTTAAATGATGTTGATTATACCAACCAGAGAGGTGTAGATTATTATTTTCATTTTCAAGTGGAGCCCACACCTCTTTCTCCACTTCCACAGTGACACTGTAAAAGCGCCAGAGAGATTTTTCACTCATGTTGCTCCTTATGGAACTGTGAACTGTCTTAGAACTGACAACGGCACATAATTCCCAGGAAAAGAATTGGGGGGAGAGTGATGATCCCAAACCGTTTTAAGGTTAATGTTACGTTGCTTCCTATATTTAAAATACAGAATTAGCTTTACCAGATTGGAACATTAAGATTGTTTCTTTTTTTTCAATATGACAAAATATATGATGGGGATTTGGACAATCTTCTTCTTTTCCTTTCGGCTTGTCCCGTTAGGGGTCGCCGCAGCGTGTCATCTTTTGCCATCTTGGTCTTATCTCCTGCATCTTCCTCTCTAACCCCGACTGCCCTCATGTCTTCCCTCACCACATCCATAAACCTTCTCTTTGGTCTTCCTCTCGCTCTCTCTTCCTTGACAGCTCCATCCTCAGCATCCTTCTACCAATGTACTCACTCTCTCGCCTCTGAACATGTCCAAACCATCGAAGTCTGCTCTCTCGAATCTTGTCTCCAAAACATCCAGCTTTGGCCGTCCCTCGAATGAGCTCATTTCTAATCCTATCCGAGCTGCTCACTCCGAGCGAGAACCTCAACATCTTCATTTCTGCTTCCTGTTGTTTCTTCAGCGCCACCGTCTCTAATCCGTACATCATGGCCGGCCTCACCACTGTTTTGTAAACTTTGCCCTTCATCCTAGCAGAGACTCTTCTGTCACATAACACACCAGACAAGTTACATTTTTAACTCCATTCACGAAACAGCATGCGGTGCGCTAACTCGTTTTTGCAAACTTGTGATAATAAAACAGAAAATACAGATTTTGGATGTGTTGTGTAGGCCCTTGGCCCTAAAGAGTACTTCACCTTCACAGAACGTAGTTATTGCTAAGTAGGTGTGAAATTCCAAAAGGTATCCGATACTTACCAAGAAGAAAATGCTCCGAGCGAACTCGGACGTAAGGGAATGACTTGGCCGCTAGTTCGGCAAGACGGCCACAGTTGTCGCCCTTTGGTTGCTAACTGCTCCGTTTTCTCGCACCGGTTCTTGATCAGAGCTGGCAGTCGAAAGACAAGGCCCACTTTCGTTCGAGTAACCGATATCATCGCAGTGCGCCCCCATTCATACGCCTTTCTGAAACGATTCCTGTCTAGTTCCGATTTGTTCACGCGAATTCGCCAAACCAAAATGGCGACCGCGTTCTAAACCTGAAGGTGTGTGACGTCAGTCGAAAACAGTCTCGAGGTCGGAATGTGAGTGTAAACGCTCGTTTTTCCCCGTGTGCTCTGCGACAAGTACTTGCTGTATGCTGGGATAGATTCCGGCTCATCGAGGATCCGAATGAAGAGAGCGGAGGAAAATGGGTGGATGAAATAATGACATGCGTAGTACGTGCGTACACGTACAGTCGACCAATACAAAACATTTGAAAAGACCATTAATAGAAGCTATAAGAATATATTTACAGTGTCTCTTGATTGACCCTAAGCAATGTTTAGCAGTTCTGGTAGGCTTTTTCTTTAATCACGTAAAGCACATTGACTGACCTCGTGTATGAAATGCGCTAAATACAAATAAATTTGCTTTGCGTTTTCTGACATATTTTTGCTTTCCAGCAGAAGCTTGACGATTTTGCATTAACACCGAGTCTTATTTGGAATTGTTCACGTTTTTGAACGATGGCCAAATTGTTCAACCTTGTTTTACGGGCGTGTGTATATCCGTTTTCTTAGCCGCTTATCCTCATAAGGGTCACGGGAGCCTATCCCAGCTGTCAACGGGCAGGAGGAAAAGTGGGGTACACCCTGAACTGGTCGGCAGCCAATCGCAGGGCACATGGAGACAAACAGTGGCACTCACAATCACGCCGACGGGGCAATTTCGAGTGTCCAATGAATGTTGCACGTATTTGGGATGTGGGAGGAAACCGGAGTGCCCACCCGTAGAAAAGCCACGCAGGCACGGGGGAGAATACGAAAACTGCACACAGGCGAGGCCGGGATTTGAGCCCCGGTCCTCAGAGCTGCGAGGCCGACTCCTCTCTACAGCTGCCCCAGCGTGCCGCCGTCGCATCATCTTTTTTTTTTTTTTTTGCAAATTATTTTGCGGACCACCAAGCCGTGGCTCGCGGCAACTATTTGAAAGTCAGTGATCCACACACATGGTAAAAAGGGATCTGTCCGTTGTGACTAGAGTTGTTTACTTAATGCTGTGACCCAGTTTATTGCCGTCCATGTGACGCCAAAGCAAAGTTTATGCTGTTGTGAAAGACATTTATGTCTATTCTAAACCAGGCGGCAAATTTACGGCCCGGCGTCCACATCCGGCATGCAACCTTATTTTTATGGTTTGTCTACTTCATGTTTCTTGCTGAATAGATGTTCTTTTCCAAAATTGCAATTTTGCTTTATATTTTTTTATAGAGATTTCAAGAAGTTTTTTTCAACAACTCAATTTTTAACATTTTTGGAATATTGAAAATATAACGGTGAAATGCAGTAGCAATTGTGTATATCGTAATCTGAGGTCATTGTACTAGTGCTCCAATGGTTAATTGGAAAACTCAAGTACCGTAATTTCCGGCCTACAGAGCGCACCCGATTATAAGACTCACCCAGTACATTTGTAAAGGAAATACCATTTGGTACATCCATAAACCGCACCTGTGTAAAAGCCGCAAGTGTCTTTAAAGAAACATGAGATATTTACAAAGAAAGAAGATGCACAGATGGAGTTTTCAAGTTTTAATACCTTAGCTTAGCTTAACATACCAACAACATGGTAGCACGAAAAGCGCTGGTAAAAAAAAAAAAAAAATCACATACTGGTAAAAAAAAAAAAAAAAAAAAAAACAGCCGCGGCAGCTACACAGTAGGTACATGGTAGCATAGCACTAACAGAGCTGGTAAAAAAAATAATAATAATAATACCTTAATCACTGAGACGCAGCAGCAACACGCTAGCACAACACTAAGAATAGCGGGGCGCTAACAAGGCCGGTTAGAAAAAAAAACATACCGGTAAAAATCACTGAGATGTAGCAGTAAAACAGCAGAAACATGCTAGCACGGCGCTAACAGAAAAAAAAACAAACAAAAAAAACATACCGGTAAAAGTCACTTCCTCGGCACATATATTCCACCGTTCTCACTCTTACCGTTCCCGAAATTCTTTCCCGTATAGCTTCGCATGGGATCATTTTTGCCCACGGACTCAAATGTTACTGCCGTTGCACGCACCACTTTGTGTACAAATACGTTTCACCACACGCAGCTGTTGTCCACGTTTTTGTTTTATTGCCAAGGAGTAATATTTGCAAGCGTACAAGTGGGGGGGCTGGAAAATCTTCATCTGCAAAAAAGGTTTGGGAACTACTGAGTTACCACAACGCCAGCGAGCCAGGGGTAAATGATCCGTAAAAGAATGCCAAAAGGTTAGGATCATTTCACTCTTAAGAAGGGAAAATGTTCAATGTGTACCATTACTGCACATTTGTGATCGGCAACATAGACGACAGGGAGCAGAACTGAAGATGTTGAGGTTCTCGCTAGGAGTGAACAGGTTGGATTGCTTTGGAAATGAGCTCAGGAGAGGCACCGCCAAAGTTGGACGTTTTGGAGACGAGGTTTGAGCAGACTTCGATGGTTTGGATATGTCCAGAGGCGAGAGAAGAAAGAAGAAGAAGACGAGGAACGACTGCCAACTCTGCTCTGTAATTTGCCGACGCCCACGTCACTCACCATCTTAGGCTCCACCTCTTAATGCCATACAAGTCACAAATACTACAATGCAACGTGAGGCTCATGTTTCCAATTGAGCAAAAGACTACCTGGACCTCGCTTGCACGTTGTTATTCTGTTTGAATGATATAGGATTGTTTTTTTTTTTATCCCTTTAAACAATGATTCTAAAAATATGTAATGATTTTCATGGCGGGAATCCTGAAATATGATGTGGCCCTTGACTCAAACGAATTTATTCCTCCAGATGATTGAATCACCCGCCGAGGAAGAGCGACGATGAAGCTGAACGAGCGCAGCGTGGCCCACTACGCCACGTGCGACTCGCCGCCCGACAAGACGGGCTTCCTGTTCAAAAAGGGCGAGCGCAACACGGCGTACCACCGCCGCTGGTTCGTGCTCAAGGGCAACATGCTCTTCTACTTCGAGGAGCGCGACGGCCGCGAGCCCATCGGCGTCATCGTCTTGGAGGGCTGCACCGTGGAGCTGTGCGAGTCCGCCGAGGAGTTCGCCTTCGCCGTCAAGTTCGACTGCGCCCGGGCCCGCGTGTACAAGATGGCCGCCGACAGTCAAGCGGCGATGGAGTCGTGGGTGAAGGCCTTGTCGCGGGCCAGCTTCGACTACATGAGGCTGGTGGTCAGGGAGCTGGAGAGGCAGCTGGAGGAGATTCAGGAGGCGGCCCTCGGAGGCCCGCAGGGCAGGCCCAGGCCGTCCAAGCGAGCGTCCAAATCCAGGTCGTCGTCGTCGACTTCCTCCGGCTCCGTGCAAAAGAACCGCCGGGATGAGGTCCAGCTCGTGTCCGGAGGGCCCAAGGAGAACGGCGTCGCCTGGAGCAAACCGCACCCCGCCTGGGCCAACGCTCCGTCTTCCTGCGTGGCCTGGGAGGGCGGGGCCGAGTCCCTAAATAACGGCTCGGCGGCTCACGGGGCCAACGGGGTCCGGGCCCCCCCGGTGCCCCCCAGAAGAAGAGGAGCGTCTCTGGAGAGCACCGGATGCTTCTCCAAGCTCCACGACCGCTACGGGCTGGAGGTGGAGGAGCTGAGGGCCCAGTGGCTGCAAAGTCAGTGAACCCCCGGAGACGGATTAGATCATTCCGCCGTTTTCGGGGTTGAGGCGGGGACTGGAAACGATCCCCCGATGACTTGCCGCTCAAAAGCAGACTACACCCTGGAACTTCACATTTCTCATCACAAGCCACTTTTTTTTCCATTTTTTAAAAAAAAAATCTTGCCTGTAGAAGCCAGCCAGCACTTTTCCCATTTTGCCGCAGCAACGCAAAATGGAGGAATCAAGTCGACCTCGGCATTTTTCTGCCTTTTGGAGGCGGTCGGTCGTCGGTTTTCCGCCAACTGCGCGAAGGAAGGCATTTTTCCACCTTATCGTGTCGCCATTTTACATAAATAGCGGCCAAATGAAACGGCAAGGAGCGACGTCAACCTGGCATTTCCTTCTAAATAGTCACGAAATGGGAGTATCAAGCAATTGGAGCATTTTCCAATCTTTGTGTAAACAGCACCGACACAGATTGGGGTGACTTTAGGAATTTCAGAGGTATTAACCACTTTTACACTGGCTGTAAAAGCAGACTTTTTTTTCTCAAGTCGACCCAGCACTTTTCCACCGGCTGTGAGGGAATTTTAACTTTCAGAGTTTAATAGTCGAAACATGAAATTATTTCTCCTTTCCTGTTGCGCTGTCCCCTAAAAAATGTCAGATGTGATTAGTTGATCCAGTTGGAGTACGCAGGAGCCATTGCGGTTCCAAATGGTTCTCAATTCTGATTCTTTTAGGGTCGAGGTTGTGTCAAACACGTTTGCACGCTTGAAGTCGCAAGTGCCTTCAAATTATGAATATCTATTTTCTCCGCAGCCCGTCGCAATTAAATTTAGCACGATTAAAATCGTCATTTGGGACTGTTTTATCACGTCAAATGGTGTATTTGTGCTAAATTTTCACTTGACTTCCTGTTTTAAGCATGTAGCCTTTTATTTTGAAGGCCACGCAACGGAACTCAGCATATGACACCGATAATTTATTTAGTTTCGTTCTTCGTCGCTCATTCCTTTCTTCCTTGACGCGATCTAATCTTATTCCAAGCGTTGCACTGAAGCGATTTCAACAAAGACGCACTTTTGGGCACGAGCGCGTCTTCGTGCAAGTCCTCCTTCGGGGTGGGCGGACTCGGCATCGAAAGTGGGAACCAAAGTTTGAAGGATTCCAGGAGAACCGGGGGTATTTGTCCCGGTTCCAATCGTTTCTCAACGCCCAACCCGAGTCCACGATGAGAAATATCCTTCTGGTCTTGGCGCAAAGGCAGTGAAATGCCGGTGTTGGTTGATAGACTGCGATCCATGAATGTGCCCACATTGAAACGGGAGATATTTACAAAAAAATGACGGTACACGGAAAGACTTTTCAAACAACAACACGATAGCATGAACTCGGCTGGTAAAAAGGAAAAACAGCCGCGGCAGCTACACGGTAGGACAGCACTCACGGGGCCGGTTAAAAAAAAACAACAGAGCTAAATCACTGACGCGGCAGTAACACAGCAGCAACGCGCTAGCACGGTGCTAATGCTAGCTGGGTTAACAGGGCCTGTTAAAAAAAAAAAAAACATACCGGTAAAAATCACTGAGACAGGGCAGTCACAAACCAGCAACAGGCTAGCGCAGCGCTAACAGGGCCAGTTAAAAAAAAAAACCCGGTAAAAGTCACTTCCTAGGCACATGTATTCCACCGGCGTCACTCTTACCTTTTCCGCTCGAGCGCCCCCTTGCGGCCGTTAGAAAAAAAAAAAAATGCACAAATTAGCCGCATCATCGCACAAGCCGCAGGGTTGAAGTCGGGGCTTCGAGGCCGGAAATTACGGTACAGAACAGTTTTTCTTTTTTTTTTTTTTTTTATTAAACAGCCAGGACATTATTTGTGATTGATTGTGCATCCTGTCTGGCACAGGAGAAATTGATCAGTCATGACGTACAATATGGGATAATGCAAAGTCAAATCACTTTCGCGTCGAATATCGACACTTTGTCTTAACACGTGATTTTGATTTTGTGCCTTTTACTGATTTTAAAACGAAATAAAATTCTGTCAAGTGAAGCAGAAACAACTGCTATAAAAAAAACAACAGGGAAGTAAACAAGTGTATGAATCAGCCGCCACCCGACTCGCGCTTCTTTCCATCTTCCCGTGTGAATTTGCCATCCCTCTCCGTTGTTGTTCCTTTTTTGTTTTTGATGCACGGTGGCGGGGGCGTCTTGCGGGTGGGCTTGCGTAAGCGTCTGTGTCATTGATTGCCGTTGTTGAGTCATACCCTGGCGACTGATCCGCTTTGTTTTGAATGTCTGCATCGGAACGGCAATAACGCGAGAATGCGGGCAAAGATTTTAAGAAGCTGCAGTAGAGATATTAATCTCCATGTTTGTTTTTTTTCAAACATTCTTAAAGGTCCAAAGTCATTCATAACGGTCAATCGAAGTAAAGTAAACTCCATCTGGAACATATTTTTTTTTTTCATAACGTGCCATATCTTTTCAAATATTTGCCCATAGTCTAAAAAAAAAAAAAGTTTGTTTTAGATTTTTAGTTTTTTTTTTTTTTTTTTTTTTTTTTTTTACATTCCAGTTGTTTTGCAGTTTCTTCTCACATTCCAAAAACATGCACTCTTAAATTGTCCGTAGGTGTGAATTAATGTTTTTTTTTTTTGTTTGTTTTTTTGTGACCCTCGATTGTCCCGCCCCGCCTCTCGCGACCTCAACGTTAGACAAAACGCTCACTTATCTTATCTGAAGTTGCATAAGCCAGAGCTGGCTAAAACGGGACTCGGTGACCCGGTTGGCGTTCCCAACACTTTGTCCAAGTATTTTCCCGGCCTCCGCGTCGTTTCCCCGGAATCTGATGACGTGTTCCGACAAGCGGCTGTTGGGTGGTGTTGGTCCGCATCGTTGCACAGCATTATCATAAATGTTGCACACATGGTACAAGAGGGAGTTCTTTTTCTTTTTACCCTCAAATCGCAAATTGCATTCAACTTTGAACTTCTATTGCAAGCAACATCATATGATGTGAAATGACTGATTGAACCATATGAATAATAACTATTGTAATCAAAGCTGCCAAATAACGTCCTTGATCTTTTATGTATCATTTTCTGACTTTTTCATGTTTTTATGCACGTGATCCAAGTATTGTACATGCTTCATACATCATACAATTATCATACATGCTTCTATTTTACGTTAAAATATCTGACAAACTTACAATTGTATTTGTTTTATTTACTTGACAGCATTTGCCATTATTATTATTATTTTGAATCACAGTTGCCTGCCCTGTTGTGTCACTTTAATGACATGAATGAGAATTGTACGGTTAATCAAACGTGACGTGAACTGTTGATGGAAGGCTCGTCTACAATTTTAATTTCTAATCTTTTTGCCAGTATTGTTTCACGATATCGAGCATTCTGTTGATTAAGGTACCTTGAAGTATATTTTATCACCTGCAGTAAGTAACCAAAATAAAAACAGGATTGTTAAACGGTGTGAACTTTTTAAGTTGTTTTACAAGCCACTAGAAATTTCTGTCCAATTTTTTATCACCCAACTTGGAAAAAAATGCAATATTGGTTCCTTGATTACAAAAAATAAAATAAAATTTCGGACAGCTGGGTACAACAAAAGTTGTATAAAAAAGTCCACATGTATATGCGTTTTTTTTATTGGTAGAAATACCTTCATATTCTTTCCATTATAGTATCTGCGTAGTTTTACATATTATTTGGGAATATGAGGAAAAAGTCTTTTATTTTTATAGAGTAATTAGGTACCCAATTTAAAGGTGCTTCACGACATACCTGCGACAGTTTGTTCGACTTTACGACTCTGTGTCGCGTGCCTGCTCGCTTCCACTTTCTGCAGATTGGCGACAAAAGTCCGCAGACACGAAGACCGAGAGACGTACAGGTGGGTTCTTTCAATAAAGAACTTTTTGTCTTAACAACCGGATTAAAAAAAAAAAAAAAGAAGAAAGAGAGAGAAAAGAAAAGAAAAAACAGGTCACGTATCATCCACTAGATGTCAGTGTTTGTCAGTTTGACCATATCGGGACAGGCGCACATTTTTTTTTTTTTTTAATGGAGGATTTTGAATCTCTCTCTCTATATTTATATTATGCCTCAGGTCACGCCGATTCACCCTGTGTGGTCAAATGAGATGAAAAGCACATTTGTGGCAGGAATTTGCGTCTGGAAAAGCTATAAATATATATAAACTTGACATGAGCAAAGTAGAGAGAAGGTAAAAGAAATACGTGTACATGCTTGATCGTCAATAAAGTGCCTTATAACATTTTACAATTGGCAATTCAGTTAAAATTTGCATTCATTCCAGATTCAGATTTACTGACATTCAATCTCGGTTTATTCGATCCAGACAGCCCCGCTTCTGAGAGGTTGGCGGTTCAAATCTCAATTACGGCTTTCCGGTGTAGGGTTTGTTCCAGTCGCGCATTGTTTTTTTTTTTTTTTTTTCGTTTTGTTTTTACAGATACTCCGGCTTGCTTCTCATTCCAAAAACATGCATGTCAGAAACAGAATCGGCTTTATTGGCCACGTGTGTAAAAACACACAAGGAAGTTTTCTCCGGCAGTCGGTGCTGCCCTGGTACCACGTGCGGAACAGAGGACAACAAAGAAAAAGAGACATTTCTTTTTTCATAGGAGGATGTTAAGGTTGGGTTCACGAAGACGGTAAGTTCTCCATCGGTTTTGAACGTGAGCGTGAATGCACCTTCGTCTAACGGGCCCTAACGCGACGGGTCCAGGGTTCGATAGTCTCCGGCTCACCTGCGACCCCAATGAGAACAAGGGTTAGGGTTGCAGAAAGTCCCAAATTATGGAAGGTGTAAAAAACACCACAGTGTCAACGAAAGCTCCCAGTCAAGTACAAGACGCACGCCGAACCAAATGGGAGCTGCGCTCATGCGCAACAAATGAGGCTCTTTAGCCCTGTCGAATTCTATTAGAATTCCTTTCTTATTCCAATCGGGGGCCATAATAGCTGCGGACAATAAAATGTTTGACTGCGTTGCGGCGGAAGCAAGCTGTTGGTTTGTCATGAGACCCTTCTGCCTCAGGTCACGCCGATTCACCCCGTGGAGTCAATGAGATGAAAAGCGCATTTCTGGGAGGAATTTGCATCTGGAAAAGCGAAAAAGAAAAAAAAAAAAAAAAAAAAACCAGATCCGTCCGTGATACGGGCCGTGGGAGTTTTTGTTGTGCTCATGTTGGCAAATGATTTGTGCGCATCCCCCAAGTCTTCTCTCGACAAGTAATCGCAAACAAAGTCGGGATACGACAAGCTAACTTGAGTCTGCAGGCTTGTAAAGACAAGTTTACATTCCCTGCTCGAGACAATTCACAGCCTTCAATTAAGCTGACATGCATGTTTTTGGAATGTGACGAGAACCTCGGTGAACGGAAGAAGGCGAGTGATTTCCAACTAGTGTGCTTTATTTATTACAACAATGCATATTTATTCATCTAACTGTCAGCGATGTAGGCAGACGACACCCTGAACCGGTCGCCAGTCAGTCACGGGGCGCATATCGACGCCATCAGCGAGCGGGAATCGAACCCGCGCTGCCCGCGCCAAAGTCAGGCATGCGCGCGTCCCACTCCACCATCATTGACTACAGGTATGTGTTTTGTATTTAAAACAACTGCTAGCCTCTGCTACCTTCATGCTAAGATACAATGGGAAACGTGGCCATTCAGGCCCGCAATGAGTATCTGAACACAAACAACGCAGCAACACACGTAGACGGATAATATCACAACCACAGACGGGTACGGGGGCTATGACACGCTCTTCCCGTTTCGAGGATTGACACCGCACCATCACATCCAGCCCTTTGATCACTACGTCAAATGATTGGATTATTTACAATTCCCCGAGGCACTCCTAAAATTTGGCTGAACGAGTCGAGTCGTATCTTTAAAGGTCAAGTGTCGTGCCTATAAATATTCTGCAATAGATATTGTAATGAAAAATACATGTAACATTATTCACTTTGATAAAAATAAATATGAGCGGAGAGCGCGTCATCCCTGCGTAAAGTTGCGGAAGTCTCATTTGACATCCAAGTGGCAGCCATATTGGCTGCATCGTCTGTTCATGGCGTCAAGCCGTGACATTTGGCATTGAAAATTCGCTGTGCCGCCTTCTACGGGACACGGAAGCTCTTTCCGAAGAAGAGAACATCTCACAACCGAGTGGAGTGACCGGGGCAATACGACCCTATCGTTTTGAGCCACGTTTAGATGATATGCGGATCACTTTTAACTAACAACAGACTCCCAGACAGTATGTATGACCCAGCCCGGCCGAAGCCGTGGCCCTCGTCCGAAGCCGTGCTCGGCGCCGAGGGTACATCGACACATTTAGCATCCCTGACTTTTGTGCGCGGATCTTTTGTTACATTCTGAGAGGATTACGTCCCACCCCACAAACTATTATTTTTTTTCATACACACCTACCTGTCATTTGGAACCCACAAAACTGTCGTCCTTTGCCCCCGTGCAATCCATTTTTCAGGACAAACGGAGCCTTTTTTTAAAAGTATGAAGAATTAATCAATCCTCCCGAGTGTTCGAACAATATCTAGCAATACAACGACCCGGCAGCAACGAGCTCCATTTCCCGCAGCTAAAACTAGTAGAAACATAGGAAACCGGCAGAGTGGGCGTCTGCTACTAACGTCACTTCCTGCTTCTTCTCCAAAACAAATCCCTCGGGAGGATTTTCATGGCGGGAGTGACACAAAGTCTCAGAACCTCAAAATCATCTTGTGTGGTGAAAAAACGGATGGGTCCAT
The DNA here is from genome assembly GCF_019802595.1 of Syngnathoides biaculeatus. Taxonomy (NCBI): domain Eukaryota; kingdom Metazoa; phylum Chordata; class Actinopteri; order Syngnathiformes; family Syngnathidae; genus Syngnathoides; species Syngnathoides biaculeatus. The sequence continues at coordinate 10,686,033 of NC_084643.1, read as the reverse complement.
TCCGGCTGCCTTTTTTTTTTTTTTTCATTAATAACATACTAAAAATCCTGCATTTCATGACAGTGGCACTTTAAGTAGTTGGATGGGTACTGTAAAGTGATTTAAATTGAGTTTTTTTTTCCTCAAATCATCCGTAAATCATCTTTCCCCATTGAAATGAATACAAATGCCATTCATTTGTTCCAGCCTCACCCCAAAGACCAAGAATGTAAGAATGTAGATGAGCAGAACTTTTCTGAACAATCTTGGCTGTTCAATTTTGGAGCTTGTGGATGAGCAAAAGATGGAGAAGATCCAGCGAAGTCACTCCCGTAAGTGTGATGCAACTTCTTTGTACTGCATTTCCGGCTGTACTGATGTACTCATCGTAGGTGGCACTGCGTGTTTTTTAAATGGCGAACGTCCCGGCGTGACGTCACGAACGGACGATGCGGGCAATACGGCCGCCGCTTGGATGTCGAACGAGACTTCCGCAACTTTTCCGCTCACATTTATTTCTTGTGAATAATGTTATATGTAATTTTCATAACAATATCTATTTTAGAATGTTTATAGGCGTGACACTTGACCTTTAACAACTATCGAGGACCAGGACACGTCACGTGGCGCCAAATAAGAAATCCCTACAAGTGTATCGTATATTAAAGCTAGAGGAGGTCAGCGCCTGTCACTGTTTGACTAAAACGTACAAAATAATCCCTTCCTTGCATTTCATTTGATTTAATACCTGTTTCGGATTAAAAAAAAAAAACAATAATAATTAAACTACAACAACAACGAAATGAAGTAAAATGAGGGCACGTTAAACTTTTATTTTTGCTGAAGCGGAAGTCCGAAGAGCTTTTTGTGCAATGTCTCCACCTTGGCGCAAGCTGAGCGGAAACTCGGGTCGCCTCTTTTTCTTTTTCTTTTTCTTTTTTTTTTTTTTCCGCGTCAACTTCGTGCTTCAAAGTTGTTATCCCCAACCCCCCCCCCCCAACACCCCTCACTTCATCTTTTAAGTCGGAGACATCGTCGCGTCAAGTCACAATGGAAGCCGAACGGAGCGTTTTGTGCGCCTCTCCGCGCTGAGGTCGACTTTTTTTTTTTGGGTTTTTTTTTTTTTGGCTGTCCGTTTTATTCTTCCCGCCGACGCCACTTTCTTTTATTTTATTTATTTATTTTTTTTTTGGGGTGAGCAACTTTTTGATGTCTTTTCGGCACATTTCCGTTATGCGAAGTCCAAACTGCGGTGTTGTCGTCGTGCTGCGGTGGGTGCCCGTCCGAGATAACGGAGAACGTGAGTACTTTATTGCAACGTAATTAACACTCCCAACTTCTTCTTCTTCTTCTTGTCGTGTTTCCAACGCACGGCAGTGACTTTGTCCGTCCTCATGCGACGACTCCCCCCGGGATGCGTTCGCGTGCCAAATTCTCGAGTTAAGTCCCCCCCCCCCCCCCCCCCTTTCGCTTGAAAACGTGCCGCAGTCACGTTCAAAAGGGAACTCGCAAGTTTTCTGACAAATTGACCGCGGGGTGCGCGCTCGGCTTGACATCAATTTTGTTTTCTTTCTCTTTTTAAACTTGTTGGAACTCGTCCCACGTTGTCGTGACGCTGTCATTGAAAAATTGACCTAAGTGTGGCCGTGGTCACCATGGCAATGACGCAGCATGCCACCCGAGATGGGCCATCTCACCTGCACATCTGATGCACAGTACAGACTTTGACATAAGTCTCTTGTGTGTGTGTGTGTGTGTTTGTGTGCATGAATATGTAAAAAGTTGGGAAGCGTTGGCCTCACAGTTCTGAGGTCACTGCCCTGTGCGGCGTTTGCGTGTTCTCCCCGTGCCTGCGTGGGTTTTCTCCGGGTGAGGACTCTGCTTTCCTCCCACATCCCCAAACCATGCAACATTAGTTGGACACTCAATCGCCACTCGGTGTGATCGTGAATGCGGCTGTTTATCTTGATGTGCCCTGCGATTGGCTGGCGACTAGTTCAGGGTGTGCCCCGCATCCTGCCGGCTCCTGACAGCTGGGACAGGCTCTGGCACTCCCGTGACCCCTGTGAGGATAAGCGGCTAAGAAGATGGATGGATGGATGGATGGTCGTTCATGTGTGCCCTGCAATTTGCTGGCGACCAGTTCAGGGTGTACCCTGGCTCCTGCCCGATGACAGCTGGGATAGGCTCCAGCGCTCCTGCGACCCTTGTGAGGATAAGTGGCTAAGAAAATGGATGAATGGATGAATATATGTACGTGTGTGTGTGTGTGTGTGTGTGTGTGAATGGTCGTTTTTGCATGCCCTGCAATTAGCTGGCAACCAGTTCAGGGTGTACCCTGCCACCTGCGCGATGACACCCGGGGTAGGCTCCAGCGCTCATGCAACCCTTGTGAGGATAAGTGGCTAAGAAAATAGATGGATGGATGGATGGATGAATGAATGAATATATGTATGTGTGTGTGTGTACGTGTGTGTGAATGGTCGTTTTTGTGTGGCCTGCAATTGGCTGGCGACCAGTTCAGGGTGTACCCCGCCTCCTGCCCTATGACAGCTGGGATAGGTTCCAGCGCTCCCACGACCCTTGTGAGGATGAGCGGCTAAGAAAATAGATAGATGGACATATGTATGTGTGTGTCTGTGAATGTCGTTTCTATGGTTTCGGTGTTGATTGTGGCTTAATGTTGCATAAAATAAGATTAGTCAGGTTAATGTCTGCAATTGGCTGGCGACCGGTTCCGGGTGTACCCCGCCACCTGCGCGATGACACCCGGGGTAGGCTCCAGCGCTCCCACGACCCTCGTGAGGATAAGCAGCTCAGAAAATGGATGCGCGTGTTAGTGGAATTTGTTTTGATTTCTTATTTCCAGTAAAAGCAGCAATGGTGCTACGGCAAACAATAATTCACGTCTGCCGCAAAGTCCTGAGGTTGGAGTCTCCGCTGCTCCCGTCCTGTGTGGAGTTTTCATTTTGGCCTTGTGCTTCTGTTTTGATTCGTTGATTTTTGTTGCTCGTTGTGATCAATGAAATAAGTCTCGGAAAGTGAGTGGACAGTAGTTGCGCCTCACAGTTTTCGGGGTGTTCAACTCCTCTTCTTTTTTTTTTTTTTTTGTTTTTGCCTCGGGACACATCGGGACGATTTCCCTCAAATAATCCGAAAAATCAAACATTTTTCAAGACGTTAGCGCCGTTGAATTCACCATTGATTGTAAAAATGCGACATGGACCGGTACTAGTAGCATGGGGGCTCCCTCTCATTGGGTATAATTCAGTTGTAATATTTTTATTTATCTTCAAAACTGTGTTTATCAAGCATTTATTTCGGTACATGTTTTATTTCATTGTTATGTGCAACGCAGCTACTGTGAAAGGGACTGAGGCACTAGTAACGCCTTTGCAGTATTACTCATTGGTATAACGAGGGCACCCACGAACCCAATTCCACTTCACCCATCCGAGTGTCTATTTTCCGAGCCGCTTATCCTCACAAGGGGTGGGTCGGGTGGAGTGCCGGTGGCCATCCCAACGTATCACTGTGTCCACTTTTTCTGTTGCGGGCCACGTGTCAGCTGGACAACCGGTGAAAACCCACACGAGCATCGGGGGGAACTTGCAAAGTCCGTACAAGACGGCCTGAACCAGAAGTCGACTTTGGGCCTTTTGACTCCGAGGCAGACATGTTGAGAACTAGTACACCCAAATTTCCTCATAAAACCTGTATTAACCGCGCAAAGGTTTACGCAACATTGAAACTTTTATGACATCAAAGCAGAAATGAACCTGACTAATCTCATTTTATGCAACATGAAGCCACAATCTTATACAACACCAAAACCAAAGAACACGTAAAACCCACATGCAGAGGTACTCCTTTGATGCTGGCCGATACGAGGTTTATTTAGTGAGGTGCGCCCATGCCGCGCATGATCACTTTTTCATTTAAAAGATATTTTCACCAAACTTATTGCTTAAACAAGATGTCGGCGTTTCCACGGTAATTGTGGGATTAGCTTTAATAAAGGATGGGCCTGAAGGGCACCGACCTGGCGGCTTAACTCGTGTGCCGCGAGATTCGTATTTTACTACGTCATTCGTCTAGGACTGTAACAACTGGTATGCAGGCTCCCTCTAGTGGTATGTGAAAGAATCACTCAAATGAATGTTTATAATCTAGTACAGCGTCTGTTTTAATTAGAGTTGAATTGTATTTAGCGGTACTGTTAAGTACAATACATGTGCATTCATTCTTTTAAGTGCTTGTGTTCAAATATTTGGCTTCAATTTTTCTGTTTTTTTTAGTTACTCGCGTGAAATTAACATTAATCATTAAATCTAATTTCCGGCCTATAAACTGCAATTTTTTTCACACGCTTTCAACCCTGCGGTTTATGCGGTGATGCGGCTAATTTGTCAATTTTTTTTCTAATGGGCGCAAGGGGGCACTCGAGTGGAAAAGGTAAGAGTGACACTGGTGCAAAGTATGTGCCGAGGAAGTGACTTTTACCGGTCCGGCCCTGTTAGCACTGCGCTAGCGTGTTACTGCCGTGTCTCAGTGATTTTTACCAGTAATTTTTTTTTTTTTTTAACCGGACCTGTTAGTGCGGTGCTAGCGTTAGCGCGGTGGCGCAAGCGTTACCGTTAGCGCGCGGCACTACTAGCGTTTAACTCTCTGTGTGCCATCTTTGTAAATATCTCGTGTTTATGTGGGTTTCCATGCGAGCACTTGCGGGTTTTACACGGCTGCGGGCTACATGCAGTATGTACCAAATGGTATTTCCTTTACAAATATACTGGGTGAGGCTTATAACCAGGTGTGCTCTGTAGGCAGGGAATTACGGTAGTTAAAGTTATTTTATTTTTAACCAATATTTAAATTCAGTGTTAATATTCAAACTGTGCATAATAATACTGCATTACAGTGGCGCCCAACAGTGGTTACCAAAGTGAGGGGTGCGTCCACCATTTGGGGGCTGCATAACATTTTTGTACGGCAGGCGTGGCGCAAATGAATGAATCAAAACTTTGCATTAATAGCAATGTTGTATATGATAATGTTACATGATTACATGATTATTGATACAGATATGGTGCTGAAAAACAACTACACTTATTACAACTAGCAGTTTATGGCAGTTCACTTATATTCCCCCCTCCAAAAAAAAAAAAAAAATTGTATCGATGACATTGTAATAAGTCCATTGCAGTTTATTTCTCACATTGTAGTAATAACATTGTAATAATCACAATGTGTGAAATAAACTGGAATATACTTTGAACGCAAAATGTGTATGTACGTCCTGGTTTTTTTTTTTTTTGGGGGGGGGGCAGGTGGGTTACAACATTTTCTTTTGAACCAAAGTCGGTGCCAGCAGAGAAAGTTTAGGAGCCACTAGCATGCACTAATATTTAAAAGTATTACCTCTGCCTCCTATGGTACTGTGTTTTAATGTCGGTCATCAAGTATTTTTTTGAAAGCGGTTCCTGGTGTAAAAAGTCTGAGAGTTGAAGTGCCTTTGTGCATTCCGGCATACATGAAACGTGGCTACTGTGCAATAGTTGGTTGAATTTATTTATTTATTTTTTTTTTTTTTCAAGTCGAAACAGGATGTCCGCCATCGCTCGCGGAACGGGCCACGTGACCGCGGCCTCACATCTCGGCGCTATCGGCAGTCGTCTCTTCCTCTCTTCTCAGGGTTTCCAAGAACTCCGTTGACGAGACCACGAGAGAAAACCGACCCCACGGCAGCGCCGCGGGAGGGGGTGGGAAAGGAAAGGGGCGGGGGCGGGAGGAAGCCAGGCACTGAGGGAGATAATTGCCTAACCGATTGGAATGGGGATTTAAAAAGGAAGAACCAAATTAGGGCGGAAATATGGAAGAGAGACATGTTTGCGTAGCGGTAATGCGGCTCAAGCTTTTGTCGCGGCATATCGTGAAACTTCAGCTCAGCGATCGTTTTCAGGACGTCTTCACAAATGTGCTTTGCTCTTTTTCAAAACTTTTGCATTTTTGTGACTGCCACAGAAAGTTGCCAGTGATGAAGGAAAAAAAAAACTAAGAATAACAATATTGCTAAAGTGGAAACGACCGACATATACACGTTGTCATTTTTGTGCAGTTTAGGATAAAATAAAGAAGGGTGGTTAAAAAAAGTAAAAGTGATACGCGTCTGTTGATTGGTCGAATGTGCTCCTCCTGACCAATGAAAACGCTTGTTGTAAACCAGGCGGTTCACGGGGCCATTTTCAAGTCAACGCGATGGTGGCGCGCAAGATGAAAGACGCCTCTCGAGTGAACGAAATGAAGAGATATGTCCAAAATAAGTTGCGATGGGATTGGAAAGAAGCAAGTTGCCACTCTGTTAAGCGACTTCATTCGCAGAATCGAACGAATAACGAGGCGAGACTTCAGAAGCAATTACTTGGAAAAATGTCTGCATTATTTACTGATTAACGACACGTGACGCTAATAATTGTCGTCAAATTCATGCGTTTCAATCATTCACTAACACAAGAAATGAAAACGTTTTTGAATAAATACGATATACACGCTATGAAAGCACACTTGCATGTCATGATGCAAATTTGAATTCAATTGAGTTGAATTTGTAATATTTGGGGGTAAAGGTATGCACCTAAATAATGAACAATCATTTTGTGCACATTTTGAAAACTGAATAGCATTTATTTACAGATGTACTATACATATTTCCTTCATAATAGAATTGATCAAACTTGTTGAAATTCAGTCTTTTTTCATTCAGGCAAATCACATGTCTGATTATTTCCCATTCCATGCACTAAAACCACAAGGACGTAGTTGACTTGAGATGATTTTTTTTCTCGTTATGTTGGTCGTCCGCCAGCGTCATCGGACAGATTGTGTCTGACTTTGGAGGTTCCGGTTTCTGTCAGGGAGCGAAAAACTTTGTGGTGCATTTGTGTACGTTTTGGATTTCCCGGTAAACAAAACGTGTTTGCCGTCAAAGCCGCCATCATGAGAGATTGTTTGCGCTTGGGTGTCTCCGACGCGTCCCTCCGCCGCAATCGGGGAAAAATGTTGATTACAGGTCCAATTTAGCTGCAGCCGTGCGGGGGAGGAAAATGTCTGCGGTTGATTCTTGGTTCAGGGATGCGGTCGGGGACCCCCCCCCCCCCCACCACCACCACCACCCCACCCCAATTGTCACGGGATATTTCGCCAGGCTTCGTGGACGCATCTTGACACATTTATTCACATAGATTTGCAGCCAGAGAGTTTTTGTTTGGCAGAACAGCGAGTCACAAGCCTCAGTCACAAATAGACACTTAACTGTTCATTAAAATAAAATCCTTGCATGTGGTGGAACCTACGAGACGGGAAAATCTTTTTTTTTTTTTTTACCCCCATGGCTTTATTGTTCTTCCGTGGAGAAAAAAAAAAAAGCCAAATAAAACAAACGAGAACCTTAAAAACTGATTGAGGGTTGTCGGACATTGGATGTCTTGTACGTTTTCCAATTTCATTTTTTTTATTTTTTTCTGGTCCATTCTGCATGGTACGGTGTCAAGAAAGTTGTCTTTCAAAGCAATTTGTTCAAACCCACGTCGACCGTTCACGTTTCGACTTCCAAGAAGTCAAATGAGTTGTAGTCTTAATTATCTCCCCGTACACACATTACAAATGTCCAATTTTGTCAGGAGTCTTCACAGTTTGAAATCAATCACACGATCCACACGTAGGAATGAGTCACGCCGTAACCGCTGAGAGCGAGAAAGAGGCTTCGTGTTCCAGGGGCGGAATTTTTGAGGCACACTCAAAACGGTGCGATTGCGTCTTGGCTCGGATGCGAACGGCGGATTATTGCAAACGAGCTCGCGTTTAAAGATTCCAACGATAAATTGCTTGGGCTTCACGTTCTGGGATTTGCACTCGGGTCGAGTCTTTGTGGCTGCCGTCATTGTCTCGACAGTATGCACAGTTCACTTAAGAACACCACGGAACATAATAATAATCCTTCGTTGCCTTGTAGAATGATTAATAAAAAAAAAAAAAAATAGCTCCTCGTTCACGCAGACAGTCTGGAGAAAATTAATCTGGAAACAATTTTAAACAAAGCTGTTTTTAATTAGGTGGGGCAGTGGCCTCACAGTTCAGAGGTCCTGGGTTCGATCCCGGATCCGCCCCGTGTGGACTTTGCATCTTCTCCCGTTGCCTGCGTGGGTTTCCTCCGGGTGGCCACTCCGGTTTCCTCCCACATCCCCAAAACATGCAACATTCATTGCCCCGTCGGTGTGATTGTGAGTGGGGCTGTTTTTCTCGACCGGTTCAGGGTGTAACCCTCGACAGCTGGGATAGCCTCCAACACTCTCGCGGCCCTTGTGAGGATAAGCGGCTAAGAAAATGGATGAATAAAAACAAAAAAATGTTGTTTTTGCTCTGCCAACTTACTCTGTGAAGAAAGAAAATTAAGAGACCACAGATTTTAAATTAAAAATATGCAACACAGTCTCAAAATTGTTACAATACACTGTTTTTTAATAAGGTTACCTTTCCAGTATGCTCCCGGCGGCCGTGGTTGCCAAAACATTGTGCACTGTGGGATTTTACCCATCCCCCCCCCCCCCCCCCCCTTATAACTAACTCAAGTCTTTGGAAGTTACTGTGTCTTGGTCACAATCTATTGCAGTATCCGTGGTGGGGTGGTGGATGGGGGAGGGGGCGGGGGATGCTCCACGTTTCGGCCCACTGTTTAATACGGACGTGATTACATTCCCTCATGTTTGTCAAGTTCTGTTTATGGATGAAACGCAGATGACCGGCACGTTTAAATCACACTTGTTCCCCTGTAATGCATGAAGACCGCCAGGTCCAAATTCGGCATCAGAGTGGCGGGGGGGGGCATATGTGCAGTGTGTGATATTTATTTTCTGGTAATAATTTATTCACTAATCCATCAGATGTACCAAATTATGGGGGGGGGGGTCACACCAAATTTCTAATTTCGGTTAAAACCACTAAGGTACAGAAGGTTCCCCGAGGATTATTTAGTACCTCCTGTCCCCCCAGAGTGTTCTTAAAACCACCAGGAACTCTCAAGGGGGCAGCCTGTGGTGGCAAATGCTGATTGGTGGACACAGATGTCTGTCATTAGTTACGTCATTTAGTTTTCACGTCCACAGAGCCTGGATTTTTGTAGGCGAGGCTCAAAATAGGAGGATTCGCGTCACAACGCTCAGTTTTGCGTCGCATAACACACTGAAAAACAAAGCCTGGAACGGATTAGGCTATTTTACATGTAAAATGGGCTTCTACCTACGAAAGATTCACGTTACAAAACGACATCCAGAACGAATTAATTATGTGAGTAGAGGTAAGGCTGTAGCTCTGAAGGGTTTTTTTTTTTTTTTTTTTTTTAAACTGTTGCGGATTTCCCCCACCTTGTCTAAGGCCCCAGTTTCATCTGAAGAAAAAGAGCACAAAGCTTGACGTTCCCACCACCTGTGATGAGCAGTCTTGCGTTAGGACCAAACGTAACTTTTGTAGTGATGGCCAAAAAGTTATTTTTGTCAAAATGGAAACATTTTCCCACCTGTTTGGGGGATTTCAAGTGTGTGTTTTTTCTTTGTCAGATAAGGATTACGTCTTGCCACCGTATCCCACAGCCCAGACGTACGCAGAAGGGGGGGTTGTCACATGTACTAAACGGCCAGTATTTGCCAGAAATTCCTGCGGCTCCTTCACGGTTGCTGTCATTCTCCTCAAATGTTTTCTTCTCATTTTTTCATTGATTTTTAATGCCGTCCAATTCTTGGTAATGTCACTGTAGTGCCGTGTTTTGCCCGCCCATTGTGTTCCGTGGTCTATCTAATGGATTGAAAACGGTGTTTGTGCAATTTTCCTCACTGAACAATGAGATCCTTCCTGCTGATGCTGCGGACTGTGGCTTGTGACAATGGAAATGGAAGGAAAAGCATACAAGAACATCTTGAGCTTTAATTGTGAGTAATCAGCCACTTAAAATGGTGGCATATATGTGTTGACTTCTGAACACGGCCACATACCCAATTATAAGTGGGTGTGCACACTTGTGCAACCTCATAATCTCAGTTACCGTAATTTACGGCCTACGGAGCGCACCTGATTATAAGTCGCACCCAGTACATTTGTAAAGGAAATATCATTTGGTACATACATAAACCGCATCTGTGTAAAAGCCGCAGGTGCCCACATTGAAACCCACATCAACGTTAGCGCTGCGCTGACACTAGCGCCACGCTAACGGGGGCGGTTAAAAAACAAAAACAAAACATACTGGTAAAAATCACCGAGACACGGCAGTAACACAGCAGCAAAACCCAGCACAGCGCTGACGCTAGCGCAGCGCTAACAGGGTTGGTTAAAAAAACAAAAAACAAAAAAAAACACATATTGGTAAAAATCACTTCCTCGGCACATATATTCCACCGGTCTCACTCCTCGAGTGCCCCCTCGGGACCCTTACAAAAAATGCACAGATTAGCCGTGAAAGCGTGTGAAAAATGTTGCGGTTTATTGGCTGGAAATTGCGGCATTTTCATTTTTCCTCTTAAGTTTTTTTTTAAAATGCAGTTTTATCGGTTATGACTGGTGGAAACGTTTAAAGGAAAGATTTATCTTGGTCTCATATTTTCCCGCAAAACCTGTCATTCGAACAGAGGTGTGTACACTATTTTTATTTTTATTTTATCTCCACCGTATCCACCTTTTGTCTTTTACACGGCACCCACCCGAGCAGCAAATGGCCACGACCCATCGTCCCACAAATTGATAATTCGATGTGTGCACGTCTGATACGATATGAAAAGGCGTACGATTGTCAGGTCAACTTCGTCCTCCAATTCCATATTGGGGGGTGTCAAATGGCTGCTTTTATGGGCGGTGTAATGGCGGCTTGCATCTCGTAGCGATTGCTTTGTAGTTTGTCGCGTGTCTTCCGTAGTGTCTGCGGCCCCCCCCCCTCCCCGCAATCTTTCATCGTCAACTCAACTCGTCGGAAGTCTGTCATTAGATCCCCGTGTTTTATGATTTCCCCTGTCTTCGGAAGGATAACGATGGTCTGCAGGCTTCACGTCAACGTCTTTTATTAGTCAACGGATTGTTTGCCGTTTGTCTGCTTCCTCTTCGTGGATTTATCTCGTCTCGCGACGCTCGGCGCTAATCCCGTCCGTCTATTCCTCGTACATCCAGCTGTCGCGCGGTGTTTTTTGTTCACTTTTCCCAGCGTGCCTCCTCGTTCCCAGACCGCAGGAAATGGCCCGAGAGCAGCGCAGCTTTATTTCTGTGCGTCTTAAGAATAGCAGCATTGTGTCGTGTCGGAGCGCGTATTGTTGTGAGAATGCAGAACTGATCGAGAGAATGCGCTCGAAAGCAAAAAAAAAAAAAAACAACAAAAAAAGCAGTGTATAACTTCACTTTTGCTGACCTTCCAACTGTTTACAACCTCGTTATTTGTGCGTGTTTTTTTTTTTTTTTTAAAGAAAATATAAAATGTGTTTCCTCAAGTCAAGCAGGGTAACGCAGTCGCTCAATGCCAAGGTCGGTTGTGGCCCGTCAGCGTTGATATTTCGACCGAGCTGAAACGGGAAGGATTCCCGAGAAAACACTTCCACTGGGGCTCTTTTACAAAGTCGCTGGAGGCTCCGCGCTCGTTCCGCCACAGATCAGCTGACGCTCCGCTCGGGCTGTGGGAAGTAAGACTGAAGGTTATCTCGTGTTTCAGTGTCGCTTCCTTCTTTGCAACATGTTCTTCAATTATGCAAGCGGTGGACTCGCTCTTAACGCAAAGACGGAGGGAAGGCGAGACCCGTCCCGTCGCCCCCTTTGCGTGGCATCAAGAAAGTCGTGCACTTTTGCGCAGCCGTGCTCCCGCTGGCCTTTCGCAGCAGCTTGTCGCGCTGGATTATAAAATATGAAGTGAAAGTCACTGAAAAAAGGTCACGTGGTGTCAGTTCTTCCTAACCGGAGCGTTGGCTGACACGAAGTGGCCCCGCTTTCGCCTGGAACGACAAAATAGTTCCAGATTACATGTTACAGATGCGGAGGATGCCTTGCTTTTTCAATGCAATATTTGGAGTGCTTATGTAAAACTATGAAAAATTGGATATTATTTCTATTCTACAAGCAATGTTTATACATTTTAATTCAAATTTAAGAGGCCGTTTCTGATAGGAAGGCTTCTCCGGCATCGAGAGTCCATTTACGACTCTGCTCATGTGCCCAGGCCAGTCATATTATATATATCATATCACATACCGCCTACGCAGATGAAAGAGAATTGATTTCGTTTTTTTCTTGAAAATTCTTTATTCACGTGAGATGCAGGACCTCATTTACGAGGGCTCCCATACTTGACGTCACCATTTTCACGGCGCCATATTGCCGGTCGAACGGAGACGCTCGACATCGTGGAGGACGTTGAACCGGAGCAGAATATTCAAAATGTCCGAGACTTGTCGTGCTGTTGGACGTCACAACAGACGAGACGGATATTCAAAAGAGGTCATTCTACGGAACAGCAGCTGAAAGGACCAGAAAATGGTCGATGGATTTCGGCAATTCAACGTGATGGATGGTGCCTAGCCAAAATACGCACGCGCCGGTGTAGCGATCGCTTCATTTTAGGTAGGAATTATTCTTATCAATCTCTAATTACCAAAAAGTGTTTATAATTCCAAGTTGGCTCATTTGAGAACAATGCGTATTTTAAAAAAAAAAAAAACTGTCGCCGAGAAGTTTACGGAGGTTAACGCGTGGCCGCAATCGCTTCCGCGTACGTTCCGTGGAGACGATTTAGTCCTCTTTTTTTTTTTTGCAATCATAGTTAATGAATGAGGGTTTGTGTAAAACCAGGAGTGTTTTATTGAAATGTTGGTATTTGTATTGAATACTTGCGGAAAAGATTGTTGGATTCCAGCAAAGGTTTCCGTGTTGCTCGTCAACGCTTCCGCCACCGTCACGATGTGGGATTTATTCCTGTTGAGAACAGATCCAGCGACAAAGTATTTGTATGCGTCCAGACTTTTCGACGCTTTCAAACTCTTCCGTGTAAATCTCGACGACTTACTCACCAGATCCACGTGTAGATCCAGTTGTCCAAGACGGGCGGAAGCCAATTAACCGTCCACTTTCTTTCATGAAATATGGCTCCTCTATGCTGAGTTTATCTAATTTTTCCACGTCCCTTTGTGCATTTTCACCTTCTAAATGTCTTCAACGGTATCGGACAAGAACGTGGGCGTCGTGCTGTAAGATATTTTTTCGCGTCGTCTCCGACCGACTTCGCATTGACCAATGCTTTGCTAGACCGGCAATATGGCGAGGTAAGCAAAAGTCGTGTGATTTTTTTTGACGTAGGTGCACGAGTTGTATTGTTTCTTGACAATGTTATATTGCCAACTACTGGCCAGGAAATTGCCAAAAACGTGCAACGACTGAGAACAACGCAGTACTCAATTGTGGATGTTTGGCAGGGTCGTTAACAAGACTCTTCTCTGATGCCAAATGTACTTTAGAGAAGAGATTCTTCTTAAAGGGACTATAAGACACGTGAGGAGGGGGATTGTTTTGCTCACAAGTTAAAAAAAAAAAACGTTTAACGCTAGTGTGTGTGTGTGTGTAAAATCATCGCCCATGTTAAGTTGTGTTTTGTAAAAACGAATTGTCAAACCTCAACACTTAACACCTTTCTGGTTGCTGAGGGTTCGTCATCAGGTTTGAGCAGAGCAACTTTTCTGCCAGCTGGAATGAACCATTTTTGTGGAGGGATGCTTGAACTTGACATGCCACCCGACTGCTGAACAAAGAATCGTTTGGGATGTTGTCCTTGGACAAGATTTGGAGGGTGGTTGATTGGACAAGCAATGGGTCAAACCTCCGCCACGGGAAGAGCTCCACTATTGAGCAAATGACTCAAGAGTGTTTCTGTCGTCATTGCTATTTTTCACCCCTCTTTGAAATGCGCTTTATCGACAGAACAGGAAGTGAATATTGAAGAAAACGTGGAGTGGGGCCTCGCCGCCGCTAAAATTGGCCGCCCCGTTCTTCCGGAAAGGTTGATGCCTATGGCGTGTCGAACGCTTCAATCAATTCCGCAACGCCGCAAGTTACTGCTCGCCAGGGCAGGGCTGCTCGTTGTTTCCTGTCACTGTGAGTCCACGCCAGATCCTCCCGCCGGACTGACTGGACCACCTGGACCTCCTTTCCCAATCCTGGCGACCTTTCTCGCCCGTAGTCGGATTTTCGCACATCCTCCCCTCATCTGTCAATGCTTCAGTCGGTCTTGCCTAACTTCTCTCCGTTTTGCTCTTTTCTTTTATTTCCCGTCATCCCCCCTTCTTTCTGCTAATAACCCCCTCGTGCCCACACACTCTCTACGCTTTGCAAGTGTGACCCACACTGATTCACTATGTGAGTCACACAGTGAAAATTCAAAGGTGGTAACAAAATCTGTTTTTCATCCCAGAGTCTGTGATCCACATGTTGCCATGTGTCCAATCCAGATTTTCGGGAAAACCGCTTTTGATGTTTCTGATCAGTTCATGCCATGCAGTCCTCTCAGATGGAAAGCTGTTAGCATAGAAATGTCTGATGTTGACAGTCATGGCAAAAGTGAATTGTTGCGACTTTTACCAGTTAAAAATCAAGTCAAGACCAAGACTGAGGTAAACTGAGACGGAGCCAAGAACGAGACCGAGGCAGGTTGAGACCAAGACCAAGTTAAGCCTTGTTAGAGCACCACACCACACAGTATTGACATGAACGGGTTGTAATCCTCCCCCACCCAAAAAAAACCCCCCAATTTTCTCTCAAATCATCAATGGGAAATTAGCGTTCAGTGCTTGGTTGCACTGCAATTGGGTAGGAACCAGTCAGGGTAAGTCCTGCCTCTTGCCCGAAGGCATCTTGGACACGGCGTAGCTCAAATGTGATCCTACTTTGGGGAAGTGCTATAGAAAATGAATGGATGGATGCATGTGTGGTTGCATTTCAGAAATATGAGCTAAAAATCCCAAAGGGGTTTTATTATACTCTTCAGCTAAAGGGCACGGAGTGACAAGCCTTTTTGCGCCAAATTGTGAACTCGATACACCTTGGTTTACGACCGAGGAAAAAAAAAGCGCAGTCATTGTCTGAGTCATGAAAGGCATCAAATTGTTCGCTGGTCTGTGTCACGCTACATGAAACCTGCTCACGTTCATAAACAAAATGCGTAGTTGTTGCATTGGGGTGTCGGAGTTCTTGACAGTGTTCTCTGCAAGTACAAAAAGTACATCCCCTCTTTATCTATTAGCACTTGAAGATGTTGCATTCATTCTGTAACATTCACTGTAAATATCGGGAATGTGCTTATTATGTTCATTAAGTCTGACCTACATTCAGAAAAGGACATAGGTCAACTTTTTTCAAATCGAATTTTCAAAACGTCACTCCAATGCGAGTTCGAGATAACGGGAAGTTCCCTGGTGACTATTAAAGAGCTCATCAATTTGTTGCGATCACATTTGAGCAACTGTTGAGTGGAAATGAAAGTAATCTAATTGTGCAATATGTTTCATCATTTAATAATTGATAATTTAGGGGCCAGTGTAGATGTACGGTGAGGTTTGTCTGGCATTGAGTTGACTTGACGCCGCCGCTGCCATCTTGAGATGTTCCGAGGTCGAATCAAGGTTTTGTCAGAATCAAACCGGCGAGTCACGAGGTTAGTCCTGTGGGCCAGATTAATTGGCGTGCACTGTGTATGTCATGCAATCTGCATCCATCTCGCACCATCAGAATCAGTTAACCCGAGAGAGTAGGAAGTGCCGGCGTGGTTCACATTTTGTCTCCGAAACAGAGAGCCTCCTTGATCCAGACTGTGACTAACAATCTTGATAAGCCACCATTCTGTGGATTCCTTCCTCAGCTGTTTTTTTTTTTGGTTGTTTTTAAATGCCCCATCACAAGGGTACTGTTTTTTTCTTTTTTGAACAACGCTGTTAAACGACTAAAAGGCAGCCATTGTTTGTCAGGTGAAAGGAATCTTAATGGTAGTTTGGGATATCATTCACAATATTTTTGTACGCTGAGGAATACTCGATCCTTGTCGTCAGCGGCCCTTTGAAACCAATGTTCGATAAAGGCCTCGCTGAGCCTTTTTGATGTGACGATTACGTTCCTTCGTCCTGCCCTGTGGCCGATGTGGATGTTTTTCTCGATATCAAAGAGCAGGAAAGAACCGACTTTATGGATGAAGTGTTTGAGGCTTGGAAAAAGTGTGTGAGATTTGGAGAGAAGGAGATGAGGGCCGATGAATAATTGAAGGTGTCTTCACACATTGTGGTCGTGCGTAGTTCAGTACTCTGGTCAGGACTCAAGCGCTTGTTGTTTGTTTGTTTTTGTTTTTTACTCGTTCCGTCCTCCCCTGATCACTGCTTCAGACGAAAATGCTCAAAGCTCTTCGTGGTGATGGAAATCCTCCACAAACTGAAATTCCTCATCATCGTCAGATGCACGCATGCAAACGGAGAAACCGGGCGACGAGGAGGTTGACCACGGGAACGGTGGCGTCTCAAGCCCGCGGGGGGGTGCGCGGCAAAAGAGGAAGTGTGTGCGCATATGTGTGCGCGTGTTGAGTCACTGATTGCTGAGTCATCGCTGGGCTGGCCGTGCAGATAGAAAGAACCTTCTGGGGGGCCAACTGCAGGGGCGCAAAGGAGACGCGGACTGTAAAGTACAGGAAGGGAATTAGTAGTTGTGACACGGCTCCTCCTGGAACTGCACTAACGGCAATATTTCCCGATGCCAAGTTTCTCCTCTTTGGCGTTGGTTATGTTGGATTTTGGCGGGGTCGGGGACAACAGGTCAGCTGTGAGCTCGGTGCGTGACTCCATGCGCAGAAGTGGGCTGCCTTTGAGTGGCGTCACTGGGGACATAGCGAGAGATTTGGTCAGGAGATAATTTGTCATGTTGGAGCATGTTTTGCTGAACACAAAGAAGCTCCCCCTTCTATTTCTTGTGGGTTTCTGTGATCTGTTGAGAGTACCGAGCGTTCCCCCCGCGCCATCCCCGCCACCTCTACACACAGACTCAAAGCCACATTTAAACGTATCCACAAATATACACACATGCAGTCATGCTTCCTGTTTGTAGAAAAGATCCTTTACTGCTCCACTGAAGGAAGCCGGTACGTATTGTAGCGCTTAGCTGACTCTTCAATCCGTGTCTTAGTCATGATTAGTTAGATTCGGCCATTGCTCAGAAAACGCTTTGTCTTTAAATCATTGAACAATAGAAGGCTTCCATCTGCGAGGTTACGCTTTGCTTGTTTTTGCTGATTTTACTGGATTTTTTTTTTTTTATTTTTACCCCCCTGACTGAGCTTCCGCTGAGGGATATTCATGCATACTTGTACTACTTGTATTCATTACTGACCAAATCAATGAATGCTTGAAGAGGTGCTGGACAGGATCTGTACTTCCTTTGGATCGGCATGACTACAAACAGCTTCTTTGTTGAGATGAATTCATTTGTAAAACCACAGCACCGTGCCTTTCTAATTATAACAAGAGCAGATGGCCCACCCTGACTGGACGATAGTGTTGGAAAGACCTGTCATGATAATCACTCCATCTACTTAGTGTTAGTTTTTCCCTACACCCTGAACTGGTCGCCGACATACAGCAGGGCACATAGAAGCAAACCAGCATTTGTAGTGATGTTCACACTTATTTGGCTATTTGGAGTCTTTAACGAATGCTTGTTTTTGGGATGGGGGAGGAAACCTATGCAAGCTCCACAAAGTGTGTGTGTGTGTGTGTGTGTGTGGGGGGGGGGGTGTTTGAACCCCGGTCCTCAGAACTGTGAGGCCAATGCTTGACGTTGGAATTCCCATCTCTCTCTTTCTCTCTCTCTCTCTCTCTCTCTCTCTCTCTCTCTCAGTTCCCAAATGCTCATTGACTGTAGGAAACGTAATGTAAATTTTTCCAATTCAAAATGATTAAATAGTCGTGTAAAATCCGAATCCGAATCAGCTTTAATGGCCGAGTGTGTAGAACACACATGGAATTTTCCTCCAGCAGTCGGCGCTGCCCTGGTACGACGTAAAGAACAGAAAACAGAGAGCAAGCAACGAGAGCAACGCACAAGAGACATTTCTGTTTATTGGAATTATTGCTCTTAAGACGTGCAAAGATGGGAAATCTGTATCGATAAGTGTGTTAACAATGACAATTGTGCAAAAGGAGCAGTTTAAGTGATGAAACGTGCGGTCTGCAAAATAAATAAAGTAAAGTAAATACATTTTACTCATACTAATAGTGATTGGACCAGCAGGGTGTGAGTGAGTGTCCTAAAAATAAAGTTTGTCCATTTACGTTTTTACACAATGTCCAGATCTGAATTGGAATTGGGGTTTGTACCCGTGTTTTGGTTCTCTTGAATTTCTTTCTCCTTAAAGATAAACCAAACCAGAGGGGAAATTTATGTGTGAAATTTGTGTTTAGTATCTCAAGACTAATTTGCCTCTTTTCTATGGTCGGTCCAAAATGCTGCGGCTCGCGTTCCGTCGCTTAAAAACGAGAGCTTGGCTCAAGCATTTGCGCGACTTCAGAGGTAACGGAGGGACGTCTTAAAATGGACATTCAGGTTGAAGTGGTTGACAAATGAGCAAAGATCTTGTTAGTCTTTTCCTGCAAACGGCACAAGAGCTTCATTTGACTGGGATCCAAATATTAGCTGAAGAATCAATTCATAATGAGCGGAAAAGGGCAAATAGTATCTGGTGTGAAAATATGCACGCCGTGGATACATCATGTGGTACTTGTAAATGTTGCCGAGACGAAGCGACATGCAGCCCTGATCCAAGGAGCGCGTCATTGTGAAGGCGAAGGGGCAAGCGTGCGGCGTTTGCGCTTTCTGGTGGGGTCGCGCCTCGAAACGGGTCACGTGTCAACGGCCGAGCTCACAGATGGCGGAGCCGGCACTGTGCTTGATTGAGAAATTTTCCGACCGTACTTCCTTAGTCAGACCTCATTCACTGTCTGTCTCAATGACTTATTAGTGTTCATTCATTCATTTCACATACTTGACCTTTTGCGATCGGCGCGGGGGGAATTTAGAACAGATTTAATCATCGTAATTGCTTCCACTCCTCCATCTGCTGGTTTTCGCTCTTCGCGTCGTTCATCTCCTTTCTGGAGAGATTTCCTCACATCCTTTTGGACGTGATTCTGTCGATTCCAAGATCGAAACCGACGTCTCTTGAGCTGAGTGATGATTAACTTCACGGATTCACAGTTTTTTTTTTCCTGTGCAGATTCGCGTAATCCTTATCTGTTTGAGATGGACGGGAGATAAAATCGCCGTTTGGATGTTCCTTCACAAAGATTCGAGTGTTTGAAAGAAATGCTTTGACTTTTTTAGTCCTCAGGTTCTTGCGCAACATTCAATTTTCTCTTTTGAGTTACACTTCCATGTATCTCTGTTTTGTAACCCGCACCCCTTCCCTCTGTATTGATCCCCAATTTCACTTTTCAACACTCGTTTATCTGTCCCCTCTTTTATTGACTTCCTTCTGTATTTGCTTCCTTGCAGTGATTCTCAACCGGTCTGGTTACTGCAATGAATGGTAACACATTCCATCAAGTCAGCACCAGCGCGACAGTAGGAGGGAGCCCAGGCGTGGTGGCGCCCCCGCGAGGCTGGAGGGAGTTCTGCGAGCTGCACGCCATCGCCACAGCACGGCAACTCGCAGGACACTACCGCAGGTTCGCCAGGGAGCGCCCGCAGCATGACGTTCTTCCGCCGGAGACGTTTTCCAAGCAGTTCACCGACATCTTCCGGCAGCACTTCTGCTGCGAGGTGGACAAAGATGGCACGCCTCTCCAGCAGAGCACTTGCTCCACCGCTACCGGCACCGCACCGGCGGTTCCATCGCAGACCGTGATCAATCGATTATGTATCAGCGCTTTGTCCGGGGTGCAGGACTACCGGGAGGCGGGTCGACCAACTGGAGGAGCCGCCGTCTTTAGCGTGGCGTCGCCGAAAGTGGAGCCGGTCGCGGTGAGCAGGGAGCAAGAGCAGCCGCTGCGTTGCGCGGTGGGAAACCCCCGTTCGGGAAACCTGGTGCTGCTCAGGGACTTGACCCGTACATTCGGCAGCGGGTCATTATTGTTCCGTAGCTGCAGTAACGAGGAGCTGTCCAGCACAGTCGACTCTTCGGCTTCAAATCCATCGCACAATGTCACGCACTTGCCCTTCAGTCAGATTCAGCAGTCGGTGAGACGACTTTTTAAAAAAAAACGTCCTCTTCCCTGGCCACCCGCGTCCCAGGACCCGTCGGCCGACGACCCCGCCCATTCCCCCACCTGCCCCGCGAGCAGGTCCGACCAAACGAGCTCACCGAGCCCCTCTTTGCTCAACTCTGAAACCGCGCCGGCGGCATCGTCGCCGCTCTCTGGAGTAGTAGGCATCAGTTTCCTGGATCGTTTCCGTTGGTTACGCGGCAGGAGCGTGAGGCAGAGGAGGTCAGAGGTCAGCAGCTGCTGCAAAGAGGGCCAGCTGAGGTACTTGCTCGTAGACGACACCATTTCAGACTCTCTGCCGCGATGGCAGCGCTGCCGCCTGCTGGTCAGGAGGATCAGGGACGCTGAAGGCGGCGAGGGCTACCAGTTGGAGCTTTATGATCCTCCAAAGGTACAAACGCACTCATGCGCACCAAAATTGACCGAGCGCTTATCTCTCGCTATGCTTGGACATCCGCCAGTCGAGTCAGGTTGGATAAGAGAGGCTGTATCCTAAATCAGGAGCAGCACAACAGAAAAGCTTTTGACTTTTTCTTCTTCTTCCCTTATATCAGCACACTGTATTGTTTCCGCTCTTTTCTAATAACACACACACGGAATGCAGCTCTCACACGCAGCACGACACTTTTTTTTTCGGGGGGAGGCAGCAGTCATTTCCTGCATCCAGCTGTTTTTGGCGCAGGGGTTTCCCCTCCCCTCCTTTTTTCAAATCATCTCTAGTTTCCCTCATCCATTGTTTGTTTTCTTAAGCGAAGATGCAAATACTGCGCAATGAATCTGTTATTGACCAAACAAGAACTGAGGTATTTTGGAATATACGTTGACGTTTATTTGACTAGATCTCTTGGGCCTTCAGTTGCTAATTTGGCATTTTAACTTAACACCGACTCACGGCTCTGTGATGTTCAAGAATCTGTGGATTTCATCGAACCGATTACAGTGGAACATTGAGCGTTCGTTCGTTCGTTCGTTCGTTTCGTCCTCGTTCCAAATGAAGAAACTCGGAAGGGCATTTAGCCCCCATGAGCTATTTTCAAGTCGTTTTAACATTCTTAACAGCAATATCAAGTGTAAAAAGAAGTCATCGCAAATTGATCAAACGCTCTCGTGGGCCAAGACCGACAAGCGGGAGTTTCCTGCTCACTGACCTGAGGCCTCCCG
Source organism: Syngnathoides biaculeatus (assembly GCF_019802595.1). NCBI lineage: Eukaryota > Metazoa > Chordata > Actinopteri > Syngnathiformes > Syngnathidae > Syngnathoides > Syngnathoides biaculeatus. The sequence goes on along the minus strand of NC_084643.1, from coordinate 10,664,593 downwards.
TGAAACGGGGACTTTCTCATGCAACATCACGATTATGTAAATTCATTTTAGGCCATATGCTGCGGGAGGGGCAGGTCATTTTTAATCAAATCTTTTTTGGGCATTTACACTAAGTCAACAATGTCGTCCAAAATATGTTTCACATAGCTCGTGGAGCTAATTAATCTGGGTAAAGAAAATAAAGTAAAGAGAGCCGACCGACTATAATAGATCAGAACGAGCTTGCGCTCACGTCACCGATCTGTCACAGGCTTCCTCGACGTGCGCTCGGTCGTACCGTTAATGCATTTATGTAACACCAGTTCCACCACTTGAGCACTTTTACCGTCTGCTGAATTGCTTGAAAGAATGTGTGCGAATTCATGTCCTCTCGTGCATTGTGGTGAGCAGAAACACCTCCCACTCTACTTCCTGTTTGTTTGGGGCTTACTTCAGCCACATGCTCTCCAATTGTTTACATGTGACTCCGTTGGGACTCAAATACGAAAGTGACGTTCTTGCGAACGCGCAAGCTCGAGGTCGGACCCGACGCGTCGCAGTCACGTCGGCCGTCCTCCACCCCTTTCTTTCTCGACTCATGCATGAGCTCGCGTTTGGCTCCCGGCCGGCTCGCAGGTGGTTTGCACACCCACTCCCCCAGGTGCTCAGAACAAGTAATCAAAGTGGCTCGCTTGTAAGGTCGCTGCATCTGGCCTCTGGGCGGGTGCCAGTTTGTGTCCTGGCCCGCACGCTTACGCTGGGTCAATGAGAAAGAGGTTGCGTGTGTGCGCGCTTGGTAGTATTTTATATTTAGAAGCCCTCAACCTCTCTGCCAGCTGCAAGGCCGACCACATGCTTGAAGTAATTGACTTAATGATAGGGCCCGAGCTGCGCATGTGCCCGCGCATACGTGTACGTTTGTTCACCGCGGCGAAGGCCCTGGCAGGATTTTGCCCGCTTCGCTGCAACGCCAAAAGAATCAGGGTTCTCTCACTTTATGTTTGTGCACTTGTGTGAGGAATCTTGGCAGGGCAGAGCGTTATGGGCCCCGAGAATGGCCTTAAAAGGAAGGAGAGCTCTTCACTATCATGCACACAATTTAAGGCTCGTGAGGAAAGTTTGTTTTCCAAAGTCTTTTTCTTATTAATCTTCCATACATCTAAGGGCCTTCGCAGCGTCTGAGCGCAAATACGCCAATAATAACCGTCCGCTTTTAGTGACTTGTGTTCATGTCTTTTGTGTGAAACTTTATAATCAGCAAACTCAATTAGCTAAAAGGGGAAGCTGCCTGGGAACTGATAATGTAGCTCCAGCCGTGACGCAGCTGCAACCGGTCCAGAAAACACGACAATCCCGCCAGATGATGCGATGGCGATGGGGTTCAAATGGAAAGGCAACAGTAAATAAAAGGCAAATGCCGTCTGTCCGAGTGCATCGAGTCTGCCTTTGTCAATGTAGGCAAAATCGAAGGTTGTTTCACTTCTGCATTGTCGAAATTGAAGGCCACATCACGGAACATTGCATTGTGTAATGAAAGTACGTGGCCTCAACGGGGGGGAAAAAAAAAAAATGCAAAATTCATATATTAGTAGCAGAGTCAAAATAACTAAACCTTTATTAATAATACAGGAAAAGATTTATGGAACATTTGAACATTCTGAACAGTCATGCTAATTTAAAAACAAAAAAAAAAAACAAAAACACAACGGTACTCGCACAGTTCTGAGGTTCTGGGTTCAGATCTGGACTTCACCCTGCCTGTGTGGCATTTCCGTGTTCTCACTTTGCTTGCGTGGGTTTTCTCCTGGTACTCTGTCTTCCTTCCACATTCCAATGATATTCTGTTTGATTCAACGTAGACTAGATTCTTTATCAAGGGTGTAAAATGAGAGTATACAGTCTAACCTGCTGTCGGCTTGTGACGTACGTTTTTTTTTTTTTTTTTTTTTTTTAAATACGCATTGTTCTCAAATTGCCATTATAAGTTCTTTGTGATAATTTGAGATTGAAAAGAATAATTCCTACCTGAAATGAAATGATTGCTACACAGGCGTGTGTGCATTTTGGTTGGGCACCATCTATCCCTTTTCTGTTTTTTTTTTTTTCAGCTGGTATTCCATAGAAAGATATTTTTGAAGAACTGTCTGGTCTATTGTGACAACCAACAGCACAACAGGTCTCGGGCATTGTGAAAAATCTGACTCCCGTACCGCCGAGCAATATGGCGCCGTAAAATCGGTGACGTCACGTACGCGATCGCTATACAGGTCGCCAGCCAATTCCAGGGACGTTTGCGAGATTCTTGTACTTCTATTATTAGCCAACCAGGAACGAGGAAACATTCTGCAATCTTGCTAATGTGGACGTGCCATGCGTTCAGCCAACCTGCTGTTCTTTTAATCAAAACGTCTATTTTTCAGTGCCTCTACAATGTGTGTGAAGCCTGAAGCAATAACCCAAGTAGTATATTTAGCAGGACTTCAGTAATTAGCTGGTCTTTAAAGTTCTATTTTTCTTCTGCAAGCGTGATGACAAAACATTGAGGCCAAAGATGCTTCCCTGCGGAAGTGAATCTTGTCATTTCATCTGAAAGGACGGAAGCCAGGACCAAGACATGACTGACGCCGACGTATCGGCGCTGTCCGTAGCTTCGGCATCTCGAGGAGAACAAAGTGACCCGCGCAACCTGCAAACGATTTCCATTTGGTTCCTTTCAGTTTTCGATGAATTGATCCGTGCCTCTCGGAGCAAAATTGCGGCACTGACTCGCTGCAGTTTCTTTCTCGTGTTTCGCCGTGAGATTGTCGTCCGTCGGATTTTTGACTCGCACCCTCTGCGGCACGAACGCTGGCTCCTTTCATCTGATGCCCGCGTTGCATGCGCAAAAACAAACAAAACAAGCGGAGAACTTTGCCAGGAAAGTTGTGGTGTCGCTCCCTTCCAAAAGTCACTTTAGTTCCCACAGACGGCTGAAAGTCTGACAGCGGATGTGTTTCCTCGGACCTCCTGTAGGTTTCGTCCTCATCGCATCTCAGCTGTGTGTGTATCTTCTCGCTTTTCTCCTCCTAATTTTTCCCACATGGATTCTTTTTGTGCTTTGTTGTTCTTGACCCGGGTTGTCGTCTCCACTTTGTCGACGTCCTCCTGGATATTGGGGCCAGTTCGACTCGCCTGATAGCTTCTCTTTCCGATCTTTGGAGTAGCTGTTGCGATACAGTGGCCACGATGACTGGAAAATGGGTCAAACATTCACAAGGTCGATCCGATGTGGGATGCTCGTTGACCTGCTAGTTGATCAGATTTCTAGATTACAGATTTCGCCTCTTTTCATAAGAAATATGTCGTATGACAAACAAAATAAATGGTCGATGGAGTGGAGAAGAGACTACTGCAAAAAGTTGAGTTAAATTAGCTGTCATTTAAGTGTAAAAATAAGTGCATACCTGTCGTGTAAAATTAAAATAGTGACACTTCTCACCCTGACAGGGTAGCTGAAGGCGACTCTACCTCACTGCATTTTAATGCATGCAGAATAACCATCTGCATAACAAAACATAAAATACCTTACACATCCCTAAAGAGGATGATCAGACTGATCGTGCATGGGAGGTTATAATTAGAATTATATGAATTCATTACCTCAATGGCGGTACAGTGGAGAAAAGGCTTAGAGCGTCGGCCTCACATTTCTGACGACGCTAAACGCTAGTGCAATGCTCACAGGGTCAGACCGGTAAAAGTCACTTCCTCGGCACGTATATTCCACCGGTCTCACTCTTACCTTTTCCGGTCCAATCCCAGCCAACCTTGTGTGGAGTTTGCATGTTCTCCCCGTGCCTGCGTTGGTTTTCTCCGGGTGGGCACTCCGGTTTCCTCCCACAGCCCAGAAACATGCAACATGAATTGGACACTCTAAATTGCCCCGAGGTGCGATTGCCAGTGGGACTGTTTGTCTCTATGTGCGCTGCGATTGGCCGGCAACCAGTTCAGGGTGTACCCGGTCTCCTGCCCGATGATAGCAACCCCCGTGAGGATAAGCGGCTAAGAAATTGTATGGATCCAAGGATGAATCACTTCTATTCTAAGTTCGTTTGCCCGTTTTTATAGTTTTGCACGATATGTTAGAAATAAGATACCAGACTTTGGACACCGTTTATTTGAACATTTTGTTCTTGAAATATGCCACATTTCATTTTCTTTTGTTTTATGTGTCAGTTTTACAGCTTGGAGCCAGCACTCTTTGCCTCTTATTTGGAGAACCGTGTGGGCAAGTAAGGAATTCAATGTTTAAAAACTGCAGGGGGGTAAAAAATGTTTTTAATATGGTGGTTCCACATACACCATAGTGCAGATTTTCACCTGTTGTGGGTGGATATGGAACCAATTTCAGCTTTAACATCTTGAACACGCTCACGTTTTATGTGACTTTTGAATATTTTTTTCCCCCAAATTCCTGCTGGATGTGACTCAACATGACTCCGTTGTCGTCTTCTCCACACACCGATGCAGAGGTGACGAAAAGCCGCTCACATCATCAGTGGGAAGAAGTTTTTGATCCGTCCGACTGCCCGGTCCATCTGCTGCGTATTACTTGTGCTTTCGTCTCTCATTTGGCGACGTGCAGCATCGTGCCTGGATCAGACTACGGGACAATTTTGGTCTTTCGCATTTGCAGCGACTGCCATAAAATCTCGGTCAGACAGTGGAAACGCGCTACGTGAAATGTTTTCCCATACCACCGCATCCTGTCTTTTACAATCGCTGGGCTACGTCTCGTCATATCTTCACCGGTCAACTTGGCTGGATGCACCAGTTACCGTGGTGACGATAGCGATGCATCGTACCAATGTATTGTATTGTATTTGGGGCGGGGTTTGGGGGTGAACACAAAGAGTCACCAGTACTCGGGAGTGGGCTGTCCATTCAATTCTGAGGTTTGTTCTCGTACTTTCAATACAATACGGCTCGCAAGCAGGCAACCTTATGTTACGTAGCCTAGCGAGCTCGTGCTAACACTAATGTTTGTATGCAAACAAGCCGAAATACTCTCCAATCATGCTCCAAATCTTCGGTAAGCGTTGGTTTGTGCGCGTGAATAAATAATGACAACGTCGCCCGAGAAAGCTGACAACGATTAAGCACCAGTCACAAAATGCAATCCTATTGGGTCGTTGACATGACACATTACATGGAAGATATCTCGAAAATTGAACATTTTAGACCTTTTGTTTTAGCGTCATAGTGCTATCGTAGGGCTGAATCATTGGTGGTGGATTATGTCACAGACAAGAACTTTTGTCATCAATGACAAATTCTCTCAGGCCCGCTCTGAGAAATCCCCCCCGGTAGCTAATCGGGCCAATCTTGGGGCTAAGATCCGGCACCTGGGCAGAAATTCGCCCTTCATCACGTACCACAAATAAAGCTCTCCGCACATATGAGCCTCGGCCAGCTGTACCAGAAAGCGAATGGAGTCAGCCGAGAAGAGATCAGGGAAGCGCACAACGGCGAGAGAGGCGAGTGACATAAGGAAGACAGACAGGAAAAGGAAGGGGAATGATTGGGGCGTCAGTTTTGGAAGTGTTCAGTTGTTGCCTTTAGCCAGAGCCCTGCGCAGGTTTGGCATAATATTACCTCACGGAAGCTCGTCTTTGATTTCAGTGTTGATGTTATTGCTGGATCGCTATTCAAGGCTCAGTTGACCTTTTACATGTCACTTGCGCTTGTGTAGAACATTACGGGTCAGGCGCGCTCCCTCTGTGAGCCAGCGCAGAAAATTGGTGACACGTGCACATTTGTTTCGTGCCTGGACCGTTGCATCAGAATGGGGGGGGGACGGTTGTTGGTAAAGTTCTCACCGATATCAGCCAAAGAAAAGTGACGCGATGAGCCGAGACGCGGCAAAGGAATTACACTTCAAGAGAAGGCCGCGTTTCGCTTTGTTGAGTCGCAGCTAAAACTGAAAATGCCTTCAAAGTGCACATATTTCAGTTTGCATGCGCCTTTCGGTGTGACAAAAATCAAGAGAAAGGAAGTGAACTGGTTAGAGTCATGTGGTCAAGATGCTTGTCAGATCTCGCTTTCGTTTCTTTGGAGTGTCTCTTTTCGCAGTCAAGCTGTCTGCGTTTTGAATGTTTAAGCACGTGCGCATCCATTTTTGAGTAATTCTGTTTAATTAAAGTCGTGTGCTAACCTCGGACCAAAACCAGTGAAACACGACGCTGCCAAGTTGCGTGTCGAAACCCCTCAAAGCAAAGCTTTGCGACAGTACTATCAGCCATTTTCCTTCGGCCTTGTTTGTATCGCATCCAGACAAACGTGAAAGATCCTCAAAGCACTTCACAGTTACTTTATATAGACGCGATTTTTCCGTTCATAGACGGAATTCCGTCTTTTTAAATTGCATCGATAAAAAAAAAACGGGGATTTGACATTTTTCTGCAATATTCCGATTGTAACCCGTGCCAGAATCCACACTCGTTCACATTCCGGTCCGACTTTTGCAAGCGACGTTTAAGATTAGATACGCGTCTGTTGATTGGTCGAATGTGCTCCTCCTGACCAATGAAAACGCTTGTTGTATACCAGGCGGTTCACGGGGCCATTTTCAAGTCAACGCGATGGCGGCGCGCGAGATGAAAGACGCCTCTCGAGTGAACGAAATGAAGAGATATGTCCAAAATAAGTTGCGATGGTTGGAAAGAAGCAAGTTGCCACTCTGTTAAGCGACTTCATTCGCAGAATCGAACGAATAACGAGGCGAGACTTCAGAAGCAATTACTTGGAAAAATGTCTGTATTATTTACTGATACCGACCCGTGACGTTAATAATTGTCGTCAAATTCATGCGTTTCAATCATTTACTAACACAAGAAATGAAAAGGTTTTTGAATAAATACGTTATACACGCTATGAAAGCACGCTTGCGTGCCATGATGCAAATCTGAATTCCATTTTAGTAGTTCATTTAGTTCAATTTGTAATATTGTATTGTAATTTAAATTTGTAATATTTGGGGGTAAAGGCAAATGATAATGAACGATCATATTGTGTACATTTCGAAAAACGGAATAGCATCTATTTATAGATGTACAATTGATCGAACTTGCGCGTTAAAATTGGTGATCATCCTTTGATCATTTTTTCATTCAGTCAAATAACATGCCTGTATCTAATATCGAAAATCAAAAAAAAAAATTAAAAATCGCGATACTCAAAGATACAAACAAGTGTTGCCTTTGAAACTGCCGAACCACGAAAGATCCCTTTCTAAAATCCCAGCGTGTGTGTGTGTGTGTGTGTGTGTGTGTGTGTGTGTGTGTGTGTGTGTGTGTGTGTTGAGTCCAGTATCGCTAAAGGTCCGTTTTGCATGTGATCGGGTACAACTGCGGCTGCACATTAAATCAAAGTCGGGTCAGGGCAGAAGCAAAACGAAGCCTTGCATCGGAATAAAGGATGTTATCTGATTCGTTTTTATTCAAATGTATAAATTGGGATTTGGGATGAGTTGTTGTCCACGCATTCATTTGTAGCTCTCGTTAATACAAACAAAAGAATCCACAAGTTGGCCTTCAACCAAAGTTTTGTCTAGTCTCTAAAGTGTGTATATTATATTTGCTTATTCCTTTTCATATTCACTTGCTGCACTATTCTTTCATCGTGAGGTTGCTGCGTAACTCTTCCCTGCGTGAGGCCAGCTCGGTTCCTTTGTCGGGGTTTCCATTACGTTCGCGTCAATTATTTATTGCTGTGTGGCCCCCGCTTACAAGCGAACGTTTGACAATCGTTTCGGCAAACCGCCTTCGAAACATTTTGGCAGCGTTTGACCTCGCACGGTCACGTTTGGCGTGGACGCCGGTGCGGAAAATGTTATCGCGGCTTGAATCTCACGTCGCTTCTGGCTCAGCTCAACCCGGGGGAGGTGAAGTCAGGAAGAGCACAATTGCGTTACGCTGTTTGTTCAAACACGCCGAACAGGAAAGAAAGGATAGCGGAGCGGGGCTGACCTCTCTCTCTCTCTCTCTCTCTCTCTCTCTCTCTCTCTCTCCCTTCATCAAAAAAAAAAAAAAGCAGCACATTCTCAGGCCTTTTTGTTTTGTTTTCATGGAAATATGATCAGAATGTACTTTTTGATCACATTGTCTTGATCGGAAAAGAGAGGAAGTGCAGTAAATTCACATGCACCGCGTTAGCAAATGTAATAAAGTTGTACCGTCGAGCACAAAGAAGCGTTTTGATGCAGACTTGAGTGAGCTCTCGACGTTCCACCGTTTTGGAATAAGAAGTCAGTGATTTCAAACTGAAATTTCACTTATGGAAGTAAATATGTGCCACCGGGATTTGTCACGTGACTAATGGCCCCGTCACACCATGACGTTCTCTGACCATTCATTTCAATCGTTCTATTTTTCGGCCTTCTCAAATAAGGATGACGCATCTGGCGTGCGTTTAACGCACGAGAAGTGTGGAACAGCGACCAAATAAGATAAAACCATTAGCGTGTGCTAACGTGTCACTGGCGCGCGACGAGTGATTTGTCGACGTTAGACCAGCGTGTTGAGCGTGTGACTAAACGGCTGAATAACGACAGAATAGCGTCATTTTTACAGTGGAACGGGAACGAAAAAGTTGCAAATTTCATACTCACTTCAGTCGTTCTCGTGAGTTTGAACAGTCGGCATCATGCCGCCCAGCCGAAAAAAAAATTCGGCAACTAGCGCCGCAAGTAAGAATGCAAAGCATCGGTTGATATACCCTCCCTAACGGGACAAGCCGAAAGGAAAAGAAGACTCATGGACGTTCGGGAAACGCTCAACGGACGCCAAAGGACGTTCGTTTGACTTTAGTTGCACGCTGCGTGCGCTGCGGGATTGTTCAGTGTTCGTCGCCAGTGAGTCGTTCACTGCAAAGCAAACGATTAAGTGACAACCAAGTAAAGCTCCAGTCGCGACGTTAAACGCGTGCAACGCTCGGCGAACCTTAGTGAAACGTTCCACGGACGTTCTTGAACGTTCTGCGGCCTTTAAAATTAAACGTTGATGAACGCTGGTCTCGGTGAGAACTTTTGTGCATGTTCAAAACTTTTTTTTTTCCCGGACCGGCGTTCAAACAAGGCTCTTCTGCCGCTAACCCGGCGACCGTGGGCGACGACCAACGTATCCTCAAACGCTGTAGAACGCCGACCAGAACGTCGTGCTGTGACGGGGCCATAAGAGAGCGTAACTGCGATTGGCTGCCTGTTCGGTTGTGACCTGAAGTAACCCCGCCTGGCGGCGCAGACGGTTGAATTTCAGACAGCGAATCGTAGCCGGTTGAATTGTTAACGGTGAAAAGTCGCAATGAAATGCAGCTATTGAAAACGTGCTCACTTTACGTTTCAAATTCAAATCCCGGTGGCACATATTTACTTGCATACTCACACGGCTTCTCGCAGAAGTCAGAAGTTAATCATCCAACCCTTCAACGAGTCGATTAAAAATCGATAATTTCATGACGGATTTGTTGTGTCGTGGCGTTGCACCTTGTTGAACGTGTGACTATTTGATTGTATCGCTGTTCCCGATGTGCGTCACTCGGAATGCTGTGATGTACACATCGCGTAAAAGGCCACATGTTGCACTTCCGGAACTCGTTTTTTTTTCACAGAATAAGGAGAACGTACCGTATGTCCGTGAGTATTCCTAAATCATCTTTCCGTGTATGCCGCAGTAAATATTGGTTATTTTGAGTTATATTAGTATTGTAGTTTTGGCACTCATTCTGTTCTGTTTTGCAGTGATTGTTAGCATTAGGTTGGCGATGTTTGTAAAATGAAGTACCGTAATTTCCGGCCTACAGAGCGCACCCGGTGATAAGCCTCACCCAGTACATCTGTAAAGGAAATACCATTTGGTACATACATAGGCCGCACCTGTGTAAAAACCGCAAGTGCCCAAATTGAAACCCGAGATATTTACAAAGAATGACGGTACACAGAAAGCGTTTTCAAAGTTTGAATACCTTGCCTTAGCTTAACATAGCAACAACACGGTAGCACGAATAAGGCTGTTTAAAAAAAACATACCGGTAAAAAAAATATATATATAAATAAATAAATAAATAGCAACATGGTAGCACAGCACTGACAGGAACAATAAAAAAAAACGTACCTAAATAGCAGGAACACAGTAGCAACACGCTAGTGCGGCGCTAATGCTGGCGCAGCACTGACCGGGCTGATTTAAAAAAAAAAAAAAAAAACATACTGATGAAAATCACTGAGACACGGCAGTAACACAGCAGCAAGACGCTAGGGCAGTGCTAACGGTAGCGCAGCGCTAACAGGGCCGGTTAAAAGAAACATACCGGTAAAAGTCACTTCCTCGCCACATTGATTCCACCGTCTCACTCTAACCTTTTCGGCTCGAGTGCCCCCTTGCGGCTGTTAGAAAAATGCACAAATTAATCGCATCACCGCCGGTTTGAAAGCGTGTGGAAAAAAGTCACGGTTTATAGGCTGGAAATTACGGTATATGTTGTATGAATGTATACTAAACATTCCACCATCGGGATTTTTGGGGCCGATCAGCGAGTTTAAACAGACAACCGATCACCGATCCGATCACAAAATGGAGCAATGAGTCTGTTTAAAGGACCTGCTCGTTTACTATATATACTTGTGTACTTCATTGCTCAAAAATAAATAACATCTTTGTTCATCTATTTATGCCAGTGAGACATCGTGACAGACAGAACAAATTAATGGTCTTCTATTAGATGCATTTTTACATTATCTGTTCACATGTGTTGCGCCATCATTTGTGTTCAAATATCCAGAAACTTTTTTGGGAGTAAATCTTTTGGATTATCCTTGCGCTAAAGAGTCAAATCATTTCCAAGTGCAACTTGTTCATGAAAGATTTTTCAGAACCGGTCTAATTTAGACGTTCCACTGAATATTTTGTACGTTTTCTATCGACGTACGGCGTACCAAGCTGCAGTTTTCAGAGACAACGGCAACATCACGCCATTCACTTATTTTTGTTGTAGGTATTGCAATATAAATACAAACCTTTCTAAGTCTGTACTACAAATTGTTCCTCACGTTTTGCTTTCTCTGCTGAAGAGTTGTCACGCGCAAAAACTCGCCGTTAGCCAACACGTTTGTCAAACGTGGACACACGCAAGCGACTTCCGCTCTTGCGTGGGGTGAATTGTGTGAAGAAAAGTTCTCCTCGGTTTTCGGGAATGATGACGACGATGTTCCGTGGCGCGCAATAAAATGAAAAGTTTATGGCAGTTTATGTCAGTGCCACGAATCTTTCCTGGCATAACTTTGCCTGGGTATGAGAAGACAGAAATCAGAAGGTTAAATGAGTTTTTTTGGTGTGTTTTTTTTTTGGGGGGGTCTACACGTGCGCTGACGTGAATGCTTGTGCTCACGTTCACGCGAGCCATTTGGGCTTCCCTTTTTCTTTGTGCCTACTTCGCATGCTGCCACAATTTTTTTTAATTTTTTAATCATTCTTCTCGGATGGAGCTCTAAACCTCGACAAAATATGTTCCAAAAAGATGCCACACGAGACGATGGAAGTCAAAACCACCGCTCGGATTCCAAGTTGCTTTTCATTACAATGCATGAGGAAATTCTGTCGTTTCAAGCACAAACTGTCAGCGTCATAAAAATTCTTTTTTTGCGTGTGTGTGTGTGTGAGGCTAAAAGACGTAAATTAATTTCACTGGGGAAAAGATGATGTTTCTGAATCAACTCGCATCTCAAGGCTCAATTGCAAAACTACTCACCCAAGACATCAAGAGATGAGGTGAGAGTTATGTTATTGTCAATAACAGAAAAAAAGGTCAAGAAAAGTACAAAGGTGGTTTTATTTCTTCTGTTTTTTTTCCTAGAAAAAAAACAACTTCTTGGGAATACCTCTTGAAAGGCTCTATTTATTGTATTCTATGCTGTGCTGGCCTTGTCACTCGAGTCATGTCCTGCCATTGTCTTGAAAAAAAAAAACAAACAAAAACAAACAAAAAGATACTTGTTTTTATAGTATTTTTACGACATGCTCGCACGAGCGTCATCCTCATCCTTTTGATGGTCGTATTGAGCCAAAGGTTTTGAATTCTTGGCCACGGTCTCGCAAACATCTCCGGTAATACCGCGGCTAATTCACCGAAGGGGAGCCGAGTTGGCTTCTGTGAATCTTTTGTTCTTTTTCACAACTTCTGCATTTTTGGCCCGCGTTTCTCAGAAGCAAAGTGACACATTTATCCATTTCAACCAATTTCCCAGAACACGCTCCTCAATGAGTTTTGCTAGCCCAGTGCACAGACACGCAAATATGTATACAGTATGTATAGATTTATGGTTAGGGTTTTATGTATATACATATACGTATATATATATTTTTAAGTTTATTTTATTTGTACTCGTCTGCGTGGGTATGCAGACGAGAGTATTTTCTACATAAATGTGCATTCTGTTGCCACATCCGCCACTCTGTCACAGATGAAGCTGATAGCGATTATGATATCGAACGCGGTCTTGGCTGCCTCGGGAGAGATGTGTTTTTGAAATAGTGTGCTCTCGAGACTCTTGATTAGATATAATGTCATGAAAGCCCGTGCAATAGTTGTGTCCAACAAACCTGTTTTCCGCAAGATGGTCATATTCCGTTTTTTATTGACACAGTCAGAGCAATGTAACAATCTGCTTGATTTTTATGGTTGTAGTTTTCTGTCACACGCCTAAAAAAAAAAAAAAAAAAAAAAAAAAAAAAAGTGAGTATGCTGTCTCGTGATGTTTTAAGTAAGATTTTAGTCATCTAAACTGTAAATGCCAACTGTAGGCCGGTCCCAACCCCTGGATAAAAGCAGAGGGTTGCATCAGGAAGGGCGTCCGCCTTAAAACTTTTCCAAACAAATATGAGCGTTCATCTAAAGAATCTCATACCGGATCGGTCACGGCCCGGCTTGACAATGTCTGATCCCCGGCACTGTTAACCAGCAGGGCGTTGGTGGAAATTCAGCTACTGTCGGTCAAAGAGGAAGAAATATGACTCTTCAGCAGAAAAGGGAGGAAAAAAGCACAGAGCCTAAAACTGAGTGTTGGGACTATGGCAGGAAAAGATCAGGATCTGGTTGACATGATGATTAGGAGCTGGCGAAGAATGTTTCAGAGGTGAAAAGGATATCAGATCGAGTGATGAGGCTGAAACCTGAAATTGAGGCTGTGTCCAATGTGATTAGCGTCCGTGCCCCACAGGTAGGACGTGACCTCGAAGTGAAAGAGGAATTCTGGAAGGAACCAGATGAAGTAGTTCTGAGCGTCCCAGAGAGAGAGAGAGAGAGAGAGAGAGAGAGATGTGATTGGTGCAAATTGCAATGAACACATTGGTGACGGAAGAAGTGGCGGGTAAGTACGGCATTCAGGAGAGGAACTTTGAGGGACAGATGCTGGTAGACTTTGCAAAAAGGACAGACCTACAAGAGCGGAGGGAGAAGCATATTTTGTGCAGACGGTGAAGGAGGTTACCGACTGAAAAGTAGGGTAGGGGAGAGTGGAGCTCGACAGCACACGACGGTGGTGGGGAGGAAGATTAAGAAGACAAAGGTGGAGCAGGGAACCATGTGGTGGAAGCTCAGAAAGGAAGAAAGTTGAAAGAGGGTGAGACAGGCTCTGGGCGGACAGGAGGAGCTCCTGGAAGACTGGACTACTTCAGCCAAAGGTGTCAGAGAGACAGGCAGTAGAGTACTTGGTGTGTCTTCTCGTAGGAAAGGGGGAAAAAGAAGACTCGGTGGCGGAACCCCAAAATACAGGACACGAGGAAAGAGATTAGCAAAGGAGAAGTGGGACCCTGAGAGAACTGAGGAGAGGTGAAAGGAATACATTGAGATGTGACGTGTGGCAAAGGCTAAACAAGACCTAGGAGGACATGTACACACCAGGTTGGCCACTGAAAATGTGGTAGTGTAGTGGTACACGCGGTTGACTTTGGCGACCAGTTCAGGGTGTAGTCCGCCTTTCTCCCGAAACTAGCTGGAATACCCTTGTTAGGATAAGTGGCTTGGATAATGGATGGGTGGATGGATGGATGGATCTCTCCAGGTTGGCCAGACAGAGGGACAGCGATGGGAAGGATGTGCAGCAGGTAAGGGTGATTAAGGATAGAGATGGAAATTTGTTTCCTGGTGCGAGTCGTGTTTCTAAATAGGTGAGAAGAATACTGTGAGAAGTTGAAGGAAGAGTAGAAGAGGAAATTGTGCTGGACCAGGAAATGGCAGTGATTACTAAGGAGAAAGTTAGAAAGGCACTAAAGGGGATGAATAATGGAAAAGCAGTTGGTCTTGGTGACATCATACCTGGTAGAGGTATGGAAGCATTTTTGGGAGAGGTGGCCGTGGAGTTTTGGACCAAACTTGCTCCAGAGAATACTAGTGGGTGAAAAGGAGCCTGAAGAATGGAGGAAAAGTGCCAGTTCCCAATTTCAAGAACAAAGTAGATGCACCGGGGGGGGAAGGAATCACAAATCATGTGAGTCGGAAGGTCGGTCCGACGTGGCCATGTGCTTTTCAACCGGGCATTGTCGCCAGGCACGTCGTCATGGTTGAGCAGCCGCCGCTTCTGAGACAGAAGCAAACGCTGCAGGATCTCTTTGTGGATGCGCCGGTTCATCATCGAACGCGCAGAAACGTAGATTTGGAGACTCCAATCCTGGAGTTTTCCCGACCCACTTTGCGCATCATTTTCAGCCTCCTTCGAGACAATTCTTTTGTAGCACCTGCAATTAAACATATTGCGCAACCACACACTTGGACTTATCACTTTGCCGAAAATTCAGGTTGAACGCCAAACGGTGCAACTTTTTTTGCAGCGTTCAGTCGACACGCTCCTCTGTCCAGTTCGAACGACGTGAAGTTATCTTTAGCCTTGGAAAAACAAACACTGCAACATTCTCGTCTTGACCCCCGGGGGAAGCGCTGACAGATGTGTTGATTACGACGTTTAAGGTCAAGGTCTCCTCCGCCCAGTGTGTGTGTGTGTGTGTGTGGGCGCGCACAAATATAAATGATAAATATATATACACGCGCACAGAAAGACACACCGGCACCCAGGACAGTGCAGGCTCCGGCAACCCTCACAGGGATTGCGGAATGCTGCATGTCAGTCAGTTACCATGGCAACGGCCTTGCGAAAGGGACCCTGGGAATGTCATCTTGGACTCGTAACATCCTGTGTGTCACCCGAGTGTGGGTGTGCACGCTCAGCACTTGCGTACGTGCGCTCGGAAGGTCGTGGACTCGTGCGGCCGCGCGTCGGCGTTCCAGCCCCTTTCGTCCGCGGCTACGCCGTGCGAAAGTTCTGCACGCAAAGCAGGAAGCGTGAGTGAAAGTTGAGTCAGTGTGAAAAGTAAGAGACGAAGAAGAGTCATAACACGCTCGTAATATCACTATTGTGTCATAACAAACCGGTTATTAGCGGTGAAGATTTTCTCATCGGAATATCGTGCTGCAGTTCTTACAAAAGAGGAGAAGAAAGAAGCCTCTTGACATTTAAATGTGCTGCATTCACAAGCTGTATTCATATTTTTGAATTATTAAGACTTAATCCTCCAGTTGATCTAATGATATGCTGTCAATTTTAATCCTGATGTACATTGTATCGCTAATATGAAGTAATTTAAACATTGAAAAGTTAAAAATTCTGCAGCCACAGCTGTTGAACATTTGTCCACGTTGACTAATGTGACTTATTTTGTTGACGTCAATGCAGTAAATTGTAAAGAATTTTGCTTTAGTTCCACATTTTAGACGTGAGCTCCGTAAAAGGGCACATTTCAGTTTGCTAAGCAAATTTTTTGTTGCGTAAAATCGTGTTAGGACTGTTTTGTTACCACATTTTTGTGCCATATGTAGATATTTTTTTTTCCAAAGCGCTAACCACCAACGAACCTTATTTGTATTGATTGATTACTTGATGAATTTGTACACGGCATTTGTTTGCTTGTTTGTTTGTTTGTAAAATGCGGTCTCACTCGCACAAGCGTCGGGAAATTCACTCGAGGGCTGCGCGGAACAAACCGACCGAGCGAGGCGCCCGTGGGTTCAGTCATTTGAGACGCGAATGAAAAAAGCGCCACGGGGGGTCCACTGCACACGCCGGCTGTGTTCCGATATCGCCGTTTGTGTTAGGCCGGGTAATGCTATCTGCTGAGAGTTTGCGAGCGTTTGTTCTCCGCCACCTCTGGCAGCGTGGCGCCCTGACCCCCCCCCCCCCCCCCCCCCCATTCCACTTCCACTTCCACTTCAGCTCTCCGGCGAGCTAATTAACATAATGACTGTGTGCTTTATAAAGAGATGAGCGCCGGCCTCGCCCCCTCGGTGGAATTGATTCACCAGTCGGGTCTGTTGTTATGTGTTGCTCAAGCGCGCAGACATCTGCCGCCTTTCTCATCTCCTCCTCCTCCTCCTCCTCCTTCTTCTTCTTCTTTTTCGCCGTCACGCCACATATGCTTCCTCAAAGTCGTCACCAACTCATTCACGTTCTCACAATAAATTCCTCTCGGTGAGTCAGAACTCGTTCGCCGTTGGACCCACGACAGCTTCGCGTGAAGACGCGTGCTTTTGCCTTTTCAATTCCCCAAAGCGGCACGGTGGGGCAGCTGGAAAGGGTTGGCCTCGCAGTTCCGAGGTCCCGGGTTCGATCCTGGTGCCGTGCCTGCGCGGCAACGCCGGTTTCCTCCCACATCCGCAAAACATGCAACAATTGCCCCGTCGGTGTGATCGTCGTCGGTCTCCATGCGCCCTGCGATTGGCTGGCGACCGGTTCAGGGTGTACCCTGCCTGATGACGGCTGGGATAGGCTCCAGCACTTGTGAGGATAAGCAGTGAGTGAGATGGCCGATCATGAAAATATGCTGCTTGTCGATTTTGATGTTCGATTTACAGTGTATTGTCTTCCTCTTCTTTTCCTTTCGGCTTGTCATCTCGGATCAACGCATATTTGTTTGGCACAGTTGAACGCCGGATGCCCTTCGTGACGCAACCCCTCTGCGCTTTAGCCGGGGAGAGAAGCTTACAGCACCTGGTATTCCCAGGCGGTCTCCCATCCAAGTACTAAACGGGGCCAAAACCCGCTTAGCGTTCCAGATCTGACGAGATCGGGCCTTCTCAGGGTAGCGTGGCCGTAAGCCTTTACAGTGTATTATATAGTTTGAAAAATAAATTGTGTAATAGTCCAGGGAGTCCTCGGGTCAAGATGTTCTCCACCGAAGACATTTCGACTTTGCAACGCCCGTCCCCCGTCCGCCGCTTTGCTTGTCCGTGAGTATCTTTGCATTTTTCGCCCTCCTTTTTCGACGTTATGCCCCCAAAGAAGAAAACCGTGTCTTTTAGCAATGCTTCTGCAGCCAAAAATAAAATCCATTACCATGGAAACGAAGCTCAAGATGATAAAAAGATTGCAGAAAAGAGAGACACCAGCACCACCAAGGCTTCCTTCCGTCAGTGATTCAAGACGCCGCCCGTATTTTAGCGCATGTGAAGGGTTCCGTTCCTACGTCGGATCCAATGATCGCAAAACAAGGTTCTTTGCGACATCTCGAGATGGAGACGATTGAGGACCGGGTTCCCTGGCAATAACTAAGCACAGCCTCCGCTTATTGCTACCTTATCGTACGTCATCTCGTTTATTTCAATGTACTCGTTTTTTTAGACAGAAGTATTTCGACTTTAACGGCGGAATCCGACCTGAGTCGAAATTCGAGTTAAGTCGCTAGTGTAGGAACGGATCTCAGTCGCAGACCGAGGACTTCCCGTGTCAACTTTTATATTCATCGCCTCGCAGAAAAGCATGAAAATTAGAAATCACAATTTAGATTGAAATCCATCTTGAGATGAAGGGACACTTTTCGACGAGGGGCCCACATACAGTAAAATGTAAGCCGAAAGTCTTTATTTTAGAATCGGCGATTCGATTGTGACTCGCTAGTCATTCCTTGCTGTCAACGGTGGGTTCAAACTCTCGTAGTACGTGTCCATCTCTTTTGAATTTCATTATATTGCGCAAATGATCAGTTCTGTGGCGGCTTAGCCATATTTTTAATGATCAAGGTCTCATACCTAAGCTTGCACCCCAAATAGATGCCTGGTTCTCTCTGCGGTTGAGTAAATAAACAGCTGTGGCCACTCTGAGAAAATTGTTGCTTTAGCTGAACAGAATGTCGCTTCCTCCCCTCATACAAGTTCCACAAAAGCAACTCAACGAGACGTGTGAGTGAAATTGAATCGTTTTCCCCGTGTCAACCACGATATTTAACCTCTTAAATACCAGCGTCATAGACTTAAATGAAGCCCCGGGACAAAAGGATAAAAAGATGAGTTTGGCGCAAGTTCACTTTTGGTCACTTCCTCATTGTCACATCCGACAAAATGACTCATTTCCCTCCCAGGACTTTTGTTGACGATATCAGACGCTGCGGTCGAGACAGCCGACGCGACGGTGCGACCGACGGCGTCCATTCACAAAAACTGGACATCTTAGTAAATCAATCACTCAATCAATCATTTGGCTGTGCTTCTGTTGCGTGCGTGTGGAGGATTAGCATAGACGAGCTCACACAATGTCGCGTGGACTCAGACTCATCCGGCGCACAAAAGCTCTGGAATCCGTCGTCCCTCCGCTCTCCATCTCTCCCCGGTTCTCTCCACCGCCGTGTCTATCGCCGTCTCGTCTGTTTCCTTTTGACGCTTTTGTTCTCTCACGCCAAGCCCCCCCTTCTGCATTTCTTTGCCGCACTCCCCGGCGCACAGCACGCCGTCCCCGCGAGCTTCCGTGATGATTCTGCAGAGGCCTGCGAGCCTCGTCTGTGCTCCGCGTTTGGACGGGAGGAAGTTGGAGCAAGAGGCGTGAGGAGCCGCGATTGCGACACTATTTTGGAGTTACACAAGTCAAATTAACTCGGAAGAAGTCAGGAACTGAAAACAGACACGACGGAGGGATGAACGGATCCGCGCCGCGTTCTCTTTTGACAGAAAAGCTTTTTTTTTTTTTTTTTTTACCTTAAAGTCTTTTAACCGTGCTATCGAAAAATAATACGCAGAAGAATACTTCCGAGAACCCGATTATGGTAGCCTGTGTTTAACAGTTACATAACTTGTCCAATTTTTTTTTTTTTTTAGTCTCCCTCATGTTGGGTAACAGTTTGAAAAAAGTTCTTTCCATTCACAAAAATTTACAAGACAAATTTCCTGTTTGACCAAAATACATATTTGTTGTAACATTAGTAATGCGGAAACGAGTATAAGGAAAGCTTTAGCGGATTTAAAATGTTCCTCTCGATTGTTTGTAAGCTGTCTCATTTTGTTTGATGGGTTCATTGCGGCCTGGTTTTTTTTTTTTTTTTTTTTTTCCAGTTTTTCCACAGTTCCTATTATGATTTCTGTGTCGAAAAACAGATCAGAACATGTTTGCCAATCAAGTAAGGAAACCTTTGATTGGTTCTGTAAATGCTGAAAATGTCATTTGAAAGTCGTTGAAGCACCGAAAAACCACCCAATGAAGGCGCAATGATTCAATTGGAGGTGAAGGCACACCAAGATGGATCAAAGAAAGCCCAAAATATGAATTGACATTTTTTTTTTCAAATGTCAGCGCCGCAGTTGAGTCGCCGGGCCCACGCATCCGATCGAGTGCCAACTTAGCCGCGGGCATAAACACGCACACGGATGGATGAGTCGGTCAGCCGGGCAGGCTGGAGGCCCCCCCGGAGTGAAAGATGGCAGCTGACGATAACGCGTGCCATTCAGACGCTCATGAGAGGTTCAAGTGTGTCATTTGTATGTTTGCTGTCGTGCGTCCGAGCGCACGGCGAGAACGACGGGTGTGGGAGGCCATGATGGTGATGATGGTGATGATGATGATGATGATCAACAGTCATCCGCCCGCTGACGTCTTTCATCACAATCACCATCGTGGAGCAGAGCAAGTAAATTCTCTTGGACTAGATGGCATAAGCTACATAATTATCCATCCATCCATCCATCCATCCATTTTCTTAACCGCTTATCCTCACAAGGGTCGCGGGGAGTGCTGGAGTCTATCCCAGCTGTCGTCGGGCAGGAAGCGACGCACACCCTGAACTGGTCGCCAGCCAATCGCAGGGCACATCGAGACCAACAGGCGCACTCGCAGTCACACCGACGGGGCAATTTAGAGTGTCCAATTAATGGTGCATGTTTTTGGGATGTGGAACCGGAGTGCCCACCCGGAGAAAAGCCACGCAGGCACGGGGAGAACATGCGAACTCCACACAGACGTGACAGACGGGATTGAACCCGGGACCTCAGAACTGTGAGGCCAACGCTTTCCAGCTGCCCCACCATGCCGCCGATACATAATTAGCCTGTGAAAATTATTTATTTACAATAATTTCCGGCCTACAGAGCACACCTGATTATAAGCCTCACCCAGTACATTTGTAAAGGAAATATTTGGTACATACGTAAGCCGCACCTGTGGAAAAGCCGCAAGTGCCCACATTGAAACACGAGATATTTACAAAGATTGTACACAGAAAGAGTTTTCAAAGTTTTAACACTTTATGTCAGCTTAACGTAGCAACAACACGGTAGCACGAACAGGGCTGGTAAGTTTTTCTTAAAAAAAAAAAAAAACTGTAGTAACACGGTAGGACAGAGATTGTTAAAAAAAAAAAACATACCTAAATCACTGAGACGCGGCAGTAACACGGTAGAAACATGGTAGCGTGGCGCTAATGCTAGCATGGTGCTAGCGCGGCGTTAACAGGGGCGGTTGAAAAAAAAAAACATACCGGTAAAAATCACTTTATATGCAGCAGCAACACGCTAATGCAGCCCTAACAAGGCCATCAAAAAAACCCACAACATACCGGTAAAAGTCACTTCCTCGGCACATATATTCCATCGGTCTCATTCTTACCTTTTCCGCTCGAGTGACTCCTTGCGGCCATTAGAAAAAATGCACAAATTAGCCGCATCACCGCAAAAGCCGCAGGGTTGAAAGCGTTTATAGGCCGGAAATTACGGCGACGTGTAGTGACAAGCAGAGCAAGTCAATTGTCTTGTTCTCGACTGCAGAAGGTACAAACTTCACCTTTTTTGCTTCCTTTTTGAGATTTTCTCCCGTGTAAAATGATGTGCTTTGTCTCGAAAAGGTTGGCAAATGCTGAGTTTAACCCGTCATGAGAACGTTGACTTTGTAGCCCCCCCCCCGGCCACCGAAAAAAACAAAAAAAAAAAAACATTCCCTTATTTGAGACCACCGATTTGCCATTGCGCGCCACCAGGGCAACATGACTGGAGGGCTCTTATCTTGCTTCACGCGGATAAAAACGCAAATTGCACGTCTGCACATACTGAACACAATCAGTGCCATGTGGTTCCCATTACATTTTTTTTTTTTTTTTCTTGCGTTTACTGGGCGAGCTGCGCCACGACTTCTCGATCACGTTGAGACTTTCGCGGTGACGGGAATGCGGGACGGGCACGCGGGCGACCGTCCCCGTCGAGCTGTTCGCTGCCATATTTTTTTGACGCCGCTGTCCGCGTGTCTCCCAGGCCTCCGGTCCCAAACTGACCACCCGCTGCTCGGATATCCAAGAAGTCCGTCGCTGCAACCGGCTGGAGATGCCCGACAACTTAAACACGTTTGTTTTAAAGGTGGGTGCCCGTTTATATTACGTGCGTGAATAGCCTTAAAAGATAAAATCCTCTTTGTCCCCGAAAGGTTCATCAAGGCAGTTTGATATTTGAAACGGACAACGACCAGCAGGTCAGCTCCTGGACCACGGAGATCAAAGAATGCACCAGCAACAGGTGGGAAGCGCCACGCCGCCGACGTTTGCTACAAAAGGCCCGGCTGAGCCGTTTTCTCGCAAACTGGAATCGTACATGAAGTGGACGGCCGTGCGTCAGATTGCAAGAGGAAGTGCGGGGGAGGTCTGAGCGCTCGGGAGAATCATATTTGCAGATGTCCGGTAGACGCGCACACGCACGCGAGAGGTCAGAGGTCATCCTTGTATCGTGGGTAAAAATCACACGACGCCCCGAGGAGAGACACGAAATAGTTACCAAGCACAACCAAACTTGTTGGAATCTCTTTTTGGAAAACATTTATAGTAATTATCGTTTGTAATGACGTGGCTTTGGGTTTTCTTCTGTTGTTGTCACGAACCAACCTGCGGGGGGGGGGGCTAACCCAAATGCAGGACTCCAAGACGAGGACATGATGTTAGATACCAAAAAGCAGTCCCAAAACAAGGCAGAGGCGCAAAAGCCTACGAAGCAAACTAACAATTTTAACGGGACGG
This sequence comes from Syngnathoides biaculeatus, assembly GCF_019802595.1. Lineage (NCBI taxonomy): Eukaryota > Metazoa > Chordata > Actinopteri > Syngnathiformes > Syngnathidae > Syngnathoides > Syngnathoides biaculeatus. The sequence continues at coordinate 10,642,280 of NC_084643.1, read as the reverse complement.
GATAAACCAAAGGCCACAGAATCGCTGTGACGGGGATAGCGCAGCACTACACTTGACTCTCAGTGGTGGAGAATCCAACTGGCAGTGAACGCAGCACAATGACCGAAGGCAATGAACTGGCAACGCCAGCGGCAATACTCCAAACTTCAAGGAAAATTGCGGTGGTTTGGAGTAACCAACAGGTCATGTAATATGTACTCTATCTTGACAATGTGATGTTGAATCCGCTCTCATTTAATCGTGTTTAGAGAAGATTTTTATCGGCAGTTTTCAGATGCGCGCATTTGCGCAAGTCACATGACCGCCGTGCGCAGATGTGAGGCGTCACGTGCCGCAACCAACGATGTATCCTCATCTGATGAAGAAAGAGCAGCGTCGGTTGATCGGGAAGACGGAGGAATGCATCCATACAGATTTCGAGCGAGATCCATTTCTTCATCAGATGAGGATAAATCCGAGAAATGGGCGCCGGCCGTCAACGCTGTCGCGTGTAATCGAGCGTTTGGAACGGCACGTGAGACGTCACGTCCCCGCACGTCGGTCATGTGACTCGCCAAAATGGCCGCGCCCCTGAAAATTCATAATTGCCGATAAAAATCTTCTCAAGCCCATTAAATGAGAGAGGATTTAACATCATATTATAAATATAGAAGTACATATTCCATGATCCTTTGGATACATTGTTACTCCAAACCACCGGAATTTTCCTTTGGCCTAATTAGAGTCCACATGGAGAACAGCTGTGGCGGGTGACAGGTGTCAGAGGTCAGAGGTGACGCCGGGCCACGCACCCCCCCCCCCCCCCCGGCCGTGGTCCAGCCTTGCTCATGAGTTTTTTTTTTGTTTGTTTTGTTTTTAACTACCAAACGTGCTGCAAGTCAAGCATTTGACAATGACGAGATGACAAAAGTTTGATTTTTGTTTGTTATTACTTCCTTTTGCGATTGCTTTTTTTTATGCCAGTATAAACGTGCATGAATTTCTGCAGATATAATAGAAGTGAATCATTTTTCCTTACCAGACTCTTTGTGTGTATTCCGTGGCTCCTTTCTTGTGGCACTGCAACGGAGACTGTGGAGCATTTTTTCTCTTTTTCTTTTTTATGGATTTTGCTTGACGGAGCAGCAAAATGGCGTCTGAAGAACTAACTCCGTGTCAAGTGTGTGTGTGAGGGTGTGAAGTGGGCTGTTTTCAAATGCACACACCCGCTTAAAACGTACACAATTGAGACGCTTTGCTTCCAAAATGAAATGAAACGCGGTCGCGTGTGTGTTTGTGTGTATTCAGGTTGGGCAGCGTGGATCTGGAGCCCCTCCCTTCCCCGGTCGACAGCAGCGTGACGACCAATCGCAGGGCGAGCTCCGAGCCGGGAAGTCAAAGCGATTGGCGGCCCGGTTCCTCCCACCTGCCTCCCCAGACGCGCCCCGTCACAATTAGCTGTAAGCGATATTTCCTTTCATCCACGTTTGTCACTTGTATACCGAAATTTACGGCCTACGCTTCCAACCCTGCGGTTTATGCGGCGATGCGGCTAATTTGTGCAGTTTTTCGGGGCACTCGAGCGGAAAAAGTTAGAGTGAGACCGGTGGAATATACGTGCCGAGGAAGTGACTTTTACCGGTCCGGCCCTGTTAGCGCTGCGCTAGCGTGTTATTGCCGTGTCTCAATGATTTTTTTTACCCATGTGTATTTTTTTTTTACCCGGAACCTGTTAGCACGGGGCTAGCATTAGCATTAGCGCGGGCGGCGACAATAGCAGCTAGCATACTTGTGCACAATTGTTCCAAAAAAAAGTCTCATAAAACGCTTATTGCCCTATGACTGTTATGTCGGACGACCATAGACAAATTCTTTGTATTTTTCTGACATATTTGGTGAATATGATCAGAATCAGCTTGATTGGCCAAGTGTGTAAAAACACACGAGGAATTTTTCTCCGGCAGTCGGCGCTGCCCTGCTACGACGTACAAAGGACAACAAAGCGACAAGAACAAAGAACAAGAGATTATTTGTATTTCTAGGAACTCTCCGGGGTCGGAATCTGAACCTCAGAACCGTTCGTCCGTCGTGCCTCCACTTCCGATTTTTCTCCGGGAAACTGATTTTGAAATGTCCCCCCTTGTGATCATATTTATTTACCGCGTCGATCTTTGTTGCGTTCTTCCTCTTCAGGCCCAGTCACCCTGGCTCTGCCCGAGCCAATCGTCCACAAGACGGATCACTTTCTGTTCTCGTACCCGTGGTTCCACGGGCACATCTCCCGGGTCAAGGCGGCCCACCTGGTCCAGAGCTCGGGCGTGGAGGGCCACGGCGTCTTTCTGGTGCGTCAGAGCGAAACGCGGCGAGGAGACTACGTCCTCACCTTCAACTACCAAGGGAAAGCCAAGGTGCGGCGTTGTTTCGGCAGCGGGGTTATTCCGACGACCCGTCGTCTGACTTCCTGTTTGTGTTTGCGTGGGCAGCACCTGCGCCTCTCGCTGACCGAGTGGGGGCAGTGCAGGGTGCAGCATCTGCGCTTCCCCTCCGTCACGGAAATGCTCAGCCACTTCCGCCTCTTCCCCATCCCGCTGGAGTGCGGAGCCGCCGGCGCCGTCACGCTCTCCAGCTTCGTGGTGGCCGGCTCCAGCCCCCCGTCGCAGGGTGAGGACCGCCCCCCCCCCTTTTTTTTTTTTTTTTTTTCCTTCTTTTTCCATACAGTGGTGCCTTAACTTTCTCATTTAATTGTGATTCCAAGTTTGGCTTCTCAAGATCATAAAAACATCCATCCTTATCCTCACGAGGGTCGTGGGAGTGCTGGAGCCAATCCCAACTATTATTGGGTTGGAGGCAGGGTACACCCTGAACTGGTTGCCGGCCAATCGCAGGGCACATTGAGACAAACAGCCGCACTCACAATCACACCGAGGGGCAATTTAAAGGGTCCAATCAATGTTGCATGTTTTTGGGATGTGGGAGGAAACCGGAGTGCCCGAAGAGAAACCACGCAGACCGGTGGAATATATGTGCCGAGGAAGTGACTTTTACCGGTCCGGCCCTGTTAGCGCTGCGCTAGCGTGTTATTGCCGTGTCTCAATGACTTTTTTACCCATATGTATTTTTTTTTACCCGGAACCTGTTAGCACGGGGCTAGCATTAGCATTAGCGCGGGCAGCGACAATAGCAGCTAGCATACTTGTGCACAATTGTTCAAAAAAAAAGTCTCATAAAAACCTTATTGCCCTGTGACTGTTATGTCGGACGACCATAGGAGTGCCCCCCGCCCCCGGAGAAAAGGAAAATATCCAAACTCCGCGGAGGTGGGGCCGGGATTTAAACCCCGGTACTCAGAAGTGTGAAGCCAAAGCTTTACACCATGCTGTATCAATACATCCATCCAGCCATCCATTTTCTTAACCGCTTATCCTCGAAAGGGTCGCGGGAGTGCCGGAGCCCATCCCCGAGCTGTCAACGGGGTACACCCTGAACTGGTCGCCGGCCAATCGCAGCGCACAGAGAGACAGACGACAGTCGTACTCACAATCACAATAATTGTTGCATGTTTTGGGGATGTGGGAGGAAACCGAAGTGCCCACCCGGAGAAAAGCCACACAGGCACAGGGAGAACATGCAAACGGCACACAGGCAGGGCCGGGATTTGAACCGCGAGGCAAACGCTCTAACCAGTTGTTCCACCGTGCTACCTCCTAAAAATATAATCAAAGAAAAAATGATTACCGTGGCTTGTGCATGACATTTTCCTGCGTTTTCAAAGCACCCTGAAAGCACCAACGACATCTGATCCATTTTAAGCTGTTTTAATGTCACCCAAGTTGCAGTTTACAATTTATTAAACGGGAAACAAAAAAAAATTACACACGTGTACGCCTTAATACATTCATACATAGTTCATTTGAGGAACAGGTTCGTCTTTCAAATTAGGTTTTTAAAACGGTGTTAAGTTTTCAAAATAAGGTTTCAAAACAGGGTCAGGGTTTTTCAAGTCGGCTTTCAAACGGCATCAGAAAGTCTTCAAAAAAATGTTTCAAAGCAGGGTTGGGGGTTCAAAATTGGGGTTTAATCACAGTTGGGTTTCAAAGCAGCATTTTGGGTTACAAAGTAGGCTTTTAAAACATGGTTTGTGTTTCAAATTAGGGTTTCAAAACAGCGTTAGGTTTTTTTTTTTGTTTTTTTTTCCACATTGGGCATTAAAAACAATTTGAGTTTCGAGTTTCAGAGAATGCAGCCATCGTGAGCCACATGCAGGGAAAAAAAAAAAACTCCAAAGTCTTCTCGTCATCTGGGTTTGCTCTTTATTTGCGTGGCCTACATTCCCGAGGAATAATCTGGAAATTATTTGGAATATAAGGAATCCGACTGATACACGGCAGTGAAGTCAAATGTCAGTAATTATTACAATTTTCAAGCGAGAGGTCCGGAAATGAGGGCCTTGACAAAGTATGGATGGAAAACATTTTGGGCTCATCTCGAAATGTGTTGACTCCATGTTGGCTCCATGTGCTTTTCCTCCCCCTCGCCAGGTCAGCTCTCTGGCGCCCTCTTGGTGCCGTTTTCCCTTCACCGCCGGAACTCTGAGCCCAACTTGGCCCACTGCGGCTGCGGCCAGCCGGCCTCCTCTTCCTCCTCGTCCTCTTCCTCGTCGTCGTCCTGCGCCGCCGCGGGCGCCGCCGGCCCGCAGGCGCCGCAGCCCGCCGTCGCCGCCGCCGCCGTCTCCGCTCCCCTTCGCCGCAGCGAGTCGGCGGGCCGGCGGCCGCTGCTCCGCCACGGTGGCCCGCACCCGCCCGTCATCCCCCGGCGGGACTCGGACTACGAGCTGGAGCCCGAGCGCGGACGCAAGCGGGCCATCGACAACCAGTACATGATGCTCTGACCTCTCGCCCGCCCTACGAAAGGCGCAGACCCGAGAACACCCCCCCACCCCCTTAGCCCCCCCGAAGCCTCCACGCAGGTGTCCGCAGTGAATGTATTTTTGTCTTTTGGGGTCGGGGGGGGGGGGGAGCCGAGCGAGCAAAAACTATTTTGATAAAACTTTGAAAGGTTGGCTTTGTTTAGCACCAGTCACGGATGAATTGACCACTTTTTATTTATGTGGGCCGCCGCCGCCGCTTTTCGTTATTTTGCTGACGCTAGGTCACTTTTTTTCAAGCCCACCTCCCCAAAAAAAAAAGACATTCTTGGGACGGTGTTCCCCGTGCGGGTGGGGACAACGCTCACGTTGGTATATAAACACAAACAAAAAAAAGCACTCCTCTTTCCATTTTTCGTCACTTTTGGAGACTTCAAATTCTCCGTCATCGTTGTACGTTACGACGCCCTCGTGATTAGCGCGCCTGCCGAAGTTCCAGGTTCAAATAACGGCCCGCGTGGACTTTGTGTTCTCGGCTTCCTCGCATATTCCAAAAAACATGCGGGTTTTGTTCACTGAAGACTCGAAATTGTCCATAGGTCCGAATCTGAGTGCAAATGCTCATTTGTTTATAGACGCCCTGCGATTGGCTGGCGACCAATCCGAGGTGTGCCCCGCCCGCCACTTGCCAACAGTCAGCCGGGATAGCACGAGAACGATAAAAGAACGGATGCCTTTTTGCTGAGGTTTTGAGACAAAGTGTGTTTTGTCCAAAGACGGAAAACAAAATGAAACCAAGAGAAAATGAGCCCTAAAATACAAAGTACAGACAACAACAACAAAATAGAGAGTCATGAAGCGCTGCCCTTTTTTTACACTGAGACCCTGCAACAGCATAGCCGCCATTTTTCCAGCCTTTAACACCGCCTCTGTTGTGGCGCCGCCCTCTTTCACTCGGAGACACGGAAAAAAAAAAAAATCGCCCCATCAGAGTCGTGACAGAAGATCTGCCAGTCGGCCTTTTAAACGGAACCCGGCTAAATTTTCCGTTTCTGTTTTTTTCCACATCTTCTGCTGTGGCTTTCGTCTCTTTTTATCCAGAGACTCAGCGTATCAATGCTGTAAAGGAGCCACCATTTTACACGGAGCCCATCTGAGGCGAAATTTTTTTGCATCGTTTTGCTCTTTGACATAGCAGAGCAAAATTCACACCAAATTCCCGTGACAGAAGATCCAAAATGGATTCATCTTTGCCTTTTACACGCAACCCTGCATACCCGTAACCTGTGTTGCGGGCCTGATTCTGCCTGTTGTGGCATTAGAGAGATTTCAAGCCAAAACCCAGCTAATTTGGGTTATTTTCAAACGCGTGCGGTTTTCAACAGCAGCACAAGTATCTGCAATCAGATGATGGGCGGTGTAAGGTTGGCAAAATTGTTGTCGGACGGCGACAATTGCTCTCAACAGAAAATGGCGGCTTGCGAAAAACCCTTTCACCCTTTTTGCAAAATAGCGACGTGAGAAGCTCTGTCATTTGACACAAAAGCCGACCAAGATGGGATATTTTTACTTTAGTGCGAACTTTCACACGGTGACACAACACCAGCTAGTTAGATGATGTCAGCTCTGGCTTATGGTGTAACGTAAAATAGTTGTCAGACAGCGATAACTGCTTTCAACACATCCCTGTCCCCGGTATACATTTACAGTGGGTGGAGAAAGTGTACACACCCCTGTAAAAATGACAAAATAACCCAAATTTTAACCATTTTGCATATTTAACATTACTTTTACAACTCAATTGGAGAAGTGAATCCCAGAGGGGAAATATGTTTGCACAGGTCTGCACACCCTCTTATAATAGGGGATGTGGGTGTATTGGAACGACAAGGTCAACGGCTTTGTTTTTGTTGTATTGCTGAAGTCGTTTGGGTTTCAGATCAAAAGATGAATATGAGACAAAAGTTCAGAGTTCCATCCTTCTTTTCACGGCATTTACGTGTAGATGTGTAAACAACTCAGGTCAGGGTATCTTCCGTTTGAAGCCGCCCACTTTTCAAGTGAGCACAAGTACTGGAACAGACATTATGAAATTAATGTAACATTTCATATGTGGTGGTAGGGTAACCCTCATTTGCAATAATTGCATCATGCCTGCCACTTCCCCAGACTTTGTTTCTGGAGGTTTCTCCTCTTCAGGAGGCAAATTGCATGCTCTATTGGGTTCAGGTCCGGGGGTGGACTTGGCCAGTCTCAGACCTTCCAGCTTCCTTCACCCTCGATGAAGTCTTTTGTTGCGTTGCTTTGTTCATTGTCTTGTTTCACGATGAAGCTATTTTTTCCCCATTATTTTTCTGTAGATTGCCGGACGAAATGGTTTTGTAGACTCGAGAATTGATTCCCGAGTTCCGTCATCGCGAAAGTTGAGCGAGCCCATTCCGGAAGGAGCCGTGCAAGCCCGTGCCGCGTGGCATTGCGCCTCCACCGTGCGTCGCGGACGAGCTTGTGCGTTTTGGATCATAAGCCGTTGTTTTGCCCCCGCCTGATGTTTGTCCGACGCCGCAGCTGGATCCTCTCAACGTGCTTTGTTTTTCTCCGGTCTTCGTGTTTGCTGAGCAGCACGTAAAGCCAAAAAACAAGCCCTCATCTAATCTAAATGTTTACGGTATCTACGAGGCAACACCTGCGCAACTCACGTGCCCCAATACTTTTACTCACTTGAAAAGTCGGCGGCTGCTCCGTCCCGAGTTGTCCAACGCATCGAGCTGTAAATGCGATGAAATAAAAGCTGGAATTCAGCGTTTTTGTCTCATGCTCGTCTTGTGGCGTGAAACCCAAACGCCAAAAACAAAGGAATTGGCGTTGCGGTTTCAATACTTTTGGAGGGGACTGCATGGAACCATTTGAGCAGGCGCGTGTCGACTTTTTGAATCCACTGTCGGTTGTTGCAGCTCGAATAACTACCTCGCCCGTTCCGTGTCATTTCCGACCCTGGAAATAATGTTGGAAAACGGCCGCTAGCAAGCCCCGCTAATAGACTGTTTTCGACCACGTTGGCTACATCCGGGGTATGCGGCCATGTTGGATGGGTTCACTCTATCGCCTTTGCGTACAGACCGGAGTTACACAAATGTTCGTACGACCGTTAAAAGTGACGCGTGATGGCTAAAAAGACTTTGGGAAGTTATCGGGGCTCATTTGATGATGTTTCGAGAAACCGTTACGGCAAGAAGTGCGCTTTGATCGACCCACGTGCCTTGGAAAAACACAAATGGAGCACACGAATGACGTGGTCCGCTATCTCCTCTTCTCGACAAGCGCTTAAACCGTGGATTAACTAAAGAATTACAAAGGTCTGGAGTCCTACTACCAATTCATCAATGGCTGGGCATCTTCGTCACGCGGCCGTATCCGTTGTAAGCGCACTGCTAAGGTTAGGGTAGCGCACAATGCAATTGAAATATGTACCGCGTGATTACAGTCAGCGTTGTGCTAAATTATGTTGATTATACCAATGAAAGACAAGACAAGATTATTCCTTTCATTTTCATTACCGAGAGGGAGAGGGAGATTCGACTGGGACGAGCCCACACTTCTTCCTCCAATTCCACGGCTACATTTTGAACTCAACTCATGAAAAACAGCTAGCGGTGCCCTAACTCGTTTTTGCAAACTTATTATAATGAAACAGAAAATACCGATTTTGAAGAATTGCATTCACACACGAGTAGTGCTCGGCCGCCAGATCGGCTCTGCTGACGCGACACAGCCACAGTTGTCGCTGTTTGGTTGCTAACTGCTCCGTTTTCTCGCGCCGGTTCTCCATCACAGCCGGCGGTGGAAACAAAGACGCTTTACAAGGACCACTTTCGTTTGAGGAACCCATAACTTAGCAGTGCACCCCCATTTTTACGCCATTTTGCAATAATTCCTGCTTAGTTACGGTTTGTTTACGCAAATCCACCAAACCAAAACGGCGCCCGCGTTCTCAACCGGAAGGTGCGTGACGTCTGTCGAAAACAGTCCATTATGCTAAATAATCATCTTCATTTTCGCCATGTCGACAAATGTACTCTGGAATGATGGATTCATGAAGGTGTTTTGTCCATTTTTATGGAATAGGCTCATATTTGGGTGCATATTTTAAACGATCGCACCAAGCAAAAAATGGACGTCACAGCTTCGCTATGTCTTTTGCGCCATCTGGTGGAAGAGCATCGAACTGTTGTGCCGGTCACTATACGTTGCTTGCATAGAGAGAGATGAACAAATGAAAACTCTTACTCAGTAACGTTGCTATTATGAAATACTTTCCATTTTTGTGAGCCGACGTGCCTCGCGGTACATTCGAGTACCGTAAGAATTTGGAACACTGCCTTAAACTCGATGACGTTTTTTTTTCCCCCCCAAAATATACACATCTGTCCAGCTCTTTAAATTTTTTTGAAACGCATACGGGTAGCATTAATTGTTTGTTGTGCAGCAACAAATTCACCCAATATTCATCCACCACGCTTTAATTTTGGTAGCAATGGGATGTCTTAACACTAACACACGTCCGATTGTTGTTTGTTTTTTTTTTTCCTAATTTTTAATTTTGGGCACTTCAACAAAATGGACACGTGTGATGTTCTTGCAACTGTAACGTTGACCCATCACCGGTCCTTTCTTTGCTTTAAAAACAAGAAGAAAGTGTGCCGTGCAATATCATTGTAGCGCTTCACATAGCTGGAATTTGATTCCATATAGCCGCAATGTTTTAACGTTATTGGGTTTTTTTTTATTTTTTTTTTTTTTGAACGAGCGGTGGGGAACCTTTATGAGTTTTTCTACTTTGCAGTCCTCCGAGGGTCGCGTTGAATTCGTGAACAAACGGGATGCAACGATTGTGTGACGCGTTGGTCGGTTCCGGTTCCTCTGAGGTTTTACGTTTTAGAAATGCTCCCCGTCGGGTTCCCCGCGGCTTCTCATCAGTTGGTTTTGCCACTCAATATTTTGTTTGAAGTTTTTTTTTGTTATGGCCGTGATGATGATTTGATGTCAGTGTAACTTTCGAGTTGGTTGAAAAATGTCCCGTTAATGAATTGAACGTGTTCTCAATACTGTTTGTGTTTACCTCAGCACTGTAAAGCGCCCTCTCCCCTCCCGTCCCCTCCCATCCCCTCCCTGACACCCTCCCAGACCACCACAGAGCTTTTGAATGATGCCTTTGTCTTCACGATTCCTTTTCATTCAGTTGTAAGCTTTCTAAATTATATATATCAACTGTACATTTTTTTTTTTTTTTAAATAAATCTAACCAGATTAAAGCCCCTCCAGGGTAACTGCAGCATTTCAGTATTTTGTACTTGAAGAAAACACAATAAAAAAAAATGGCTAGACATCTTTTTTTTTGTGGGGGTCGTGGGGATTTCTGCAAATAAAATTTTGCTAGGTTTTCCTTTTCCCTCATAAAATGTTCCAAAAAGTCACTTGTAATATTTTATGGAAAAAAAATGTATAATTTGACAACAAAAAAATTGCAAAGTTTCATGAGGGGAAAAAGTCAATACAAGAACAAAGTGACAATTTGGAAAATTGGTAATGATTTTAGTCATTTTATGTAGTGGGGGGTGGGAGTCCTGATCATATTTGTCTTCTGCGAAAGTGTACATTACATCAATGGTGTACCAACACAATCCAAACAAAGTTGGGACATTGTGTTAATAAAACAAATACAATACAATGATTAACAAATCACGTTCAACTTATATTCAATTGAATCCACAACAAGGTATTTAATGTTCAAACTGATAAAACTTAGTTTTTTGCTGACAGGCGACCAGTTCGCAGCGTAGTGCGCCTTTCGCCCCAAGTCAGCTGGGAAGACTCCGTCCGGTACTCCCAAATGGATGGATAGAACAGAATCATTAACTGCAAAAAAGAAAGAAGTTGAAGGAATGCTCAGTTCGGGACATCCCAAAAGGTGAACAGGCTGATTGGGGACAGGGGTCAGGGGGTGCCAGGAACTTCCCTGAATTGGTCACAAGCAAAGATGGGGTGACGTTCACCTCTTTGTCAACGAGTATGTGAGAAAATGGTCAAACAGTTGAGTTCCTCAAAGTACAATCGCAAGGAATTTAGAGATGTCGTCATCTACGGGGCAAAATAGCATCAAAAGATTCAGAAAATCTGGAGGAATCGCTGCATGGAAGCAGCAAAGCCGAAAACCAACATTGAACGTCCGTGACCTTTGATCCCTCAGTTGGGACTACATCGTACACCGACAATATGGAAAGGACATGGCCACACAGACTTAGGAACGCTCCAGAAAAACAATGTTCCATTCATCCATCATCTACCGCTTTTCCAGGTCGGGTTGCGGGGGAAGTAGCTTCAGCAGGGATAGCCAGACTTCCCTTTCCCCAGCCACTTCTTCCAGCTCTTCCGGAGGAATCCCGGGGTGTTCCCAAACCAACCGAGAGACATAATCTCCCCGGCGTGTCCTGGGTGGTCCTCGGGGTCTCTTTCCGGTGGGACACCTAACCGGAGAGGTATCCGGATCAGATCCCCCAGCCACCTCATCTGCCATCAATGACACAGAGTCCCTCCCGGATGAGCAAATTTCTCACCCTGTTCCTAAGGGAGAGCGCGGACACCCTGCGGAGGAGGAAACTCATTTCGGCCCCTTGTATCCGGGATCTTGTTCTTTCGGTCATGACCCGCAGCTCATGCCCATAAGTGAGGGTTGGAACTTAGATCGACTGGTAAATTGAGAGCTTAGCCTTTCGACTTAGCTCCCTCTTCACCACAACGGACCGATACAAAGTCCGCATTCACTGCAGACGCTGCACCGATCCATCTGTCGATCTCCCGCTCCGTTCTTCCCTCACTCGAGAACAAGACCCCAAGATACTTGGACCTCCTCCACATGGAGCAGGATCTCATCACCGACCTGGAGAGGGCACGCCACGTTTTTCTGACTGAGGGCCATAACCTCGGATTTGGAGGTGCTGATTGTTGTACGACGTACGATACAATTCAGCGCCACAGCCGTAAGTCCAACTTCAAACTTAAAACTACGCAATGGCGGGATGAGGCCTCCTGAAGCTTCCGAGCGATTTGAGAAAAACCGTTCAGTTCTTGGGGGTTCAAGTCCACACGATACCATCTGCTGGCCACGCATGTTACTGCAGGCAGTTGTCGCTTGATATGTGATGCATTGAATTCTAGTTTTGGCACTTGGGAATTATTATGTACTGCAAAAAAAAAAAAAAAAAAAAAAAATATATATATATATATATATATATGTATGTATGTATGAACAAAGAATTAATCGACAAAGTGCACAATCAAATATAAAATTAAACACATATTATGAACGTTTTCCTATCCATAAAGGCTTCCAGTATTATGCGATACAGCTACATGATATGGTTATGTGACAGACGCAAAGTTTAAACGCTCGTTAGTATCTGCGAAGGCGCCATTAATGCTGAAAGGTATCTTGGATAACAAGTTTTTCCACGGACATTGGACACCCCTGCTTATGTTGTGACAATGCCAAACCACATTGTGGACGTGTTACAACAGCGTGCATAAGTAGTAAAAAGAGTGCGGGTTCGAGACCGGTCTTCCGTTGAAAATGTTTGGCGCATTATGAGGCGTGAAATAGGACAACGGACACCCCGGACGGTTGAAAAGATCAACCAAGAATGGGAAAGAATTCCATCCATAAAAGCTTTGACAATTTTGTGTCCTCGAGTTCCAAAATGTAAATTGAATGTTGTTCAAAGAAAAGGTGACCTCGTTTTTGGGAACGTGTTGCAGCCGAAAAATTCAAAGTTAATGATTATTTGCTCCAAATTAAAAGTTTCAACATCAAATGTCTTTATCGTGTATTCAAATAAATGTAGATTGATTTGCAAATCATTCTACTAACCCTGTTTGGTTTTTGGTTTTCATTGTATTTATTTCCAAAACACACACAGCAGTCAGTTCAGTTTTTAAAACTTTTTTTTATTATTTTTAAATTTTTTTTTGGGCTCATTTTTTTTTTTAATTATTTATATTATCTACAAAGTAAAAGTTTTAACTTAAAAGTTACATCGGGGTCGGGGCGAAAGGTGGGTTGTGATCAATCTTATTTGTTTTTTTTTTTTTTTTCATAAATAAACGCTCACGTTTGTTGTACTGTCCCCGTTGATGGCCTTTTTTTTTTTTTTTTTTTTAGTTTGGTTAGACACTTGTAGTCTTGTAGCAGCAGCAGCAGCATCAGCAATACAACAACAGTAACATTAACACTGTTCAAAATGGGTTGCTTTTTTTTTTTCTTTCCGCCCCCCCAGCACAAGGTGCAGACAAACTTCCAGTTGAATTCTCCTTCCGTTCTCTCTTCAAACACATCACTGCATCACCAACCTGTTAACATTCTCTTATTGCCTTGTGTGGGGAAGGAGGGAGGTAAGTGGATGAGAAATGTCAGCCGGAGGACGATGAAATAAGAGAGGAGGAAGGCGTCGAAGGACAAAGAAGAACTCCGTTCCTTCGTGAAAGACATTTCCGCTCGCTGGCGCCCTCTTTCTGCCATCTACAGCTGCTGCTGGTGATGAGTCTGCACTGCAAAAGTCACACCAAAGCCCAAAAGTGAACAAGGGTCAAGATCCAAAACAAAAAGCTGTTTGTCGTTTACCTTGCGGATGCGCCAGGTAGGAGAAGTGTGTGGTGGAAGAGACGGGGATGTGGTTGAGGGCCGTCTGGGCCATGGGGGGCTGCGGGCCGCCTGGCGGGCCCTGGGCGGCCATCAGCATCATCGGGGGGTGGGCGGGCGTCGCGTGGTGGGACGGCACCATGCCGGACTGCATGTGAGCCTGAGACAAACGCAAACCGTTTTGGGCCAAGCGCTGCCACGACAAAAATTGGACCAACAATTACGCCTCAGACAGACTTGACAACATCCGCCCGCCGACAGTTCATATGGTGGCCCGACAGTGAAAATGTCACATATCTTTTCTTCTACCCATGAGTCCTACAAAAAAAGTAAGGTGCGCATGTACCGTAATTTCCGGCCTGCAGAGCGCATCGGATTGTAAGCCTCACCCAGTGCATTTGGAAAGGAAATACCATTGGCTACATACATAAGTGTAAAAGCCGCAAGGGAACACATTGAAACACGAGATATTTACAAAGAAAGACGGAACATAGAAAGACTTTTCAAAGTTGTAATACCTTAGCTTAGCTTATTTTAACATAGCAACAACACGGTAACATGAACAGGGCTGGTTAAAATAAACTAAAAAAAAATACAGGTTTAAAAAAACTAACAAACAGCTATGGCAGCTACACAGTAGGAACACGATAGCACAGCACTAACAGAGCGTGGGGGGGAGAAAAAAAAAAAAAACATACCGGTAAAAATCACTGAGACACAGCAGTAACATAGCAGCAACACGCTAGTGCGGCGCTAACAAGGCTGGTAAAAAAAAAAAAAAGAAAAAAAATGTACCCAAATCACTGAGACGTGGCAGGAACATAGCAGCAACACGCTAGTGCGATGCAATGCTAACGCTACCGCGGCGTTAACATTTTCAAAGATTACAGTCACGTGGAAAAGTTGTTCTGAGAAGAAAAAATGTATTTCATCAATCCAAATTTTGTGTTTATATTGTTGTTCGCAGTTTATATGTGGTTTATGACTCCAAAAAAAGTCATGGACAGACTAGACCATCTGCAATCGATTGAGGGCGTGTCGGAGGTCTTTGAAATGGCGACGTGTGCGCCAACTGCCAATTAATTCAACAAGTTCGAATGTGGTTGGTTAATTTTGAACAGTCACATCTTGGGTATAATAGGGTGTGCACGCTTATGCAACAACAACTTTTTTTCCACCCCTTTGAGTCAGTCAGTTTATACAGTCGAAGCCAGAAGTTGACGTACACTGCGCAAAAACAGTTCATTTGTCTGAAGTCAAATCAGACCTAACCTCTCCTGTTTCAGGTCAGTCAAGATCACCAAAATTATTTCAATGTGTTAATGCCACAATAATGAGAGAGAATTTCATATTTTCTTTGAGGTCAAAAGCTTCCATCCATTCCAGCAGTATCGAGAAGTATTTCCTTTGACGTGCATGACTTGAGCCAAATGTTTGTAACAGTTCTCTGCTGGAATCCCGGCCCATTCAGAACCGCTGGAACTGAGTCAGGTCCGTCCGTTGCTTTGCTCACGCACGCTTTTTCAGACCTGCCTACACATTTTTCTTGGGATTAAGATCAGATTCTCTGCGAAGGCCACTCCCAGACATTGACTTTGTCATCCGCAAGCCACTTTTGATGTACGCTTCGGGTCATTGTCCATTTGGAAGACGCATTTGCGCCCAGGTTTTAGCTTCCTGTCTGATGTCTTGAGACGTTGCCATAATATCTCCATGTAATGATCTTTCTTCATGAAACCGTCTATTTTTTCAAGCGCTCCAGTTCCTGCTGTAGCAAAAATACCTGCACAACATGATGCTGCCGTGTCTATGCTTCACAGTTGGGACGGTGTTCTCAGGTCTACTTGCTTCCCCCTTTTTTTGGTCATTATGGCCAAACAGCTCCACATTAATTTCATCAGCCCACAAGAAACAGTTGAGACCTTTGTCGTAGTGTCTTTCTGCAAAGTGTAATCTGTCTTTTTTATGTTTGTTTAGGATTAATGGCTTCATTCTCAGTGAGCTGCCTTTCAGCCCACGTAGGACTCATTTTACTGTGGATAATGACACTTTCTTACCAGCTTCATCCAGCATCTTTACAAGGTCTTTATCTTTTGTTCTGGGGTTGATTTGCACATTTCGGACCAAAAGACATTCATCTCACGTACACAGAGCTATCTCCTTCCTGAGCAGTGTGATAGCTGGAGATTCCCATGATGTTTATACTTGCATATAATTGTTTGAACAGATGAACACGGTACCTTCAAGCATCTGGAAATTGCACCCAAGGATGAGTCAGACTTGTGGAGTTCTCTCATTTCTTTTGATCTTCCAATGATTTCAAACATGGAAGCAGAGTATTTGAGCTTAAACACCCCCCCCCCCCCCCAGGTGTGCTGTCAATTAACTCACATTGTCAGTTAACCTATCAGGAGCTTCCAAACCCATGACCTCATCATCTGGGTTTCCCTACGGTTTTTAAAGGCGTAATAAGTTTTGTGTAAGTAAACTTTAGATCCTTGAAGACAATATAAAATTCTCTCTCTCATTATTGCGGCCATTAAAAATCATTTTGGTGATCTGACTGACCTGAGACAGGAGAGGTTTTGTCAGTTTTGACTTCAGACTGAGACAAATCCCGTTTTTTTTCTTTTTTCCCCCCAGAGTGTATGTAAAATTTGGCTTCAACTGGAGATCGCAATGATGGAAAAAGATATTGAAATGATTTTGTGTTGGTTTTTCCTTTTTGTAATATCAGAAAAGCCTGCTTTATGAACCGTGGTGTAAAACTCTCAACATGTAATTTCCTCAAGATTCTTCTTTTGACTACGGTTTGTACTGTGGGCTTCTCGCTTACCTGCTGCACGTGTGCCATGTGGTTGGGGTTGTAGCCGTGCTGCACCTGCTGCGGGTGGATGTAGACTGTCTGCTGTGCAGACGGGAAGGATGTCTGCGGGGACTGCGGGTTGGGGCCCGGCGTCAGGGAAGGCGGCGTAGGGGCCAGAGCGGAGTAGATGGGCTGCTGCGATTGGTTGGCCAGGTGGAGAGCTTGGGCGGCGGCCGCAGCAGCTGACGAGAGCGCAAGAAAAGCGGCGTTAACGGACAATGCAAAAGTTAAGGAGCTCTCGGTAGGTGCCGGTGTGGTCACCCGCTGCCGCCTGGGGGTGCTGCGGGTGCTGCACGGGGCTGGCGGCCGGGTGGTTGGGCGGACCGCCGTGCTGGGGTGGGCCCCCCTGCTGCGCTTGGCCTGTGGGTGTGGCGGAGGGCTGAGGGTGCTGCGGGTGGGGGTGCAAGGTGGCGCTGGGGTGGGGATACTGCTGGGGCATGGGGCCAGGAGACACTAAGGAACACAGTCCAAAAAAAAAAAAAAACAAAAAAAAACAAAAAACGAGGGGCTGAATGACAACGCACGGTCAAGATGCATTGTGGGATGTGGCGAGGGGGCGGGACATACCATACATAGTGTGCGTCTGCTCTGGGTACTGATTGGTGGAGGAAGACACCAGGCCGGGCTGGCCGTGGGCGTGCGGTGACATCATGCGGGCGGTGCCCTGCATCACGGGACTGAACACATGCTGCGCCTGCAACGTGCAAAACGCTTACTGGGATGGAAATTGGGCAAAACAGTTGACCTGCAATTCATGATTATTCTCACAAGTCTTTTATCTACGGAACCAATTCCAATGAATTTGGAACACTGTGTTAAAAGAAAACAGAATACTTTGATTTGCAAATCATGTCCAATATATATTTAATTGAATACACTACAAAGACTAGATATTTAATGTTCTAAGTGATATTCATTAACTTTGAATTTGTAACAAACTGGATTGCGTGTGCTTTGTACTCTCGAAGCTGATTGATCATGTTCAGTTCGAGGCTTGGCTGTTCAGGTACAGCGACAGCACAGCATCACTTTGAAAAGATAACTAGCTACTTTGAAAAGCCCAGTGGGTATTAAAGTCATAACTTTAAAAAGGTAAGTAGGTATTAATTATGGTGATGCCTCGGTTCTCCACCACAATCCATTCCAGAAAACGGTTCGAGAAGTGATTTGTTCGAAAACCGAAATCGATGTTTCCCATTACAATGAATGGCAAAAGAAATAATGTGTTCCAAGACTTAAAAAAAAAAAAAATGGGCTTTTTAAAGCATTTTTTTCAGCTTTTCCAGATAATAAACTGCATAGTACAAATACATGTACAGTTTAAAGAAAGAAAGATTTATTTTTTGCTTAAAATGTAGACTGAAAAAATAGTGAGGTCAGCAGAAACTAGCAGATTTTTTGTCGATTTTAATCATGTGTGTAAATTAAAAAAAAGATGGTGCAACCATGATTGTCTGTTCATAAATGCTTGATATGAACCAACCTGAGATTGGTAATGTGGCATCTGCTGGACCAGCTGCTGACTGGGGAACTGCTGCGGGCTGCATGTGAAGTACTGGGCAGAGTAGGCGGGGCTCTGCGTGATGATCGGAGGCCCCGCTGCTGTGGCCGGGTGCATGAGGGTGGGCGTGCCCGGCGGGTGGTGTTGGTCTGACCTCCCCTGGGTCATGTTGGGCACTGGTCGTGTAAAAGAAGATGGACCTTCTGATCGTTGGAATATCACACTGATTTATTTTCTGGCTATGAGGAGGGACAGCGGGCTGTTCTCACCTTTACCTGGTCTGTACGGTTTAGACTGGTTGACAGTCATATGCGGCATCTGCACCTGATACATCGCTGGAGACTGCACGGGAAGGACAAAACAGATGGGGGAGGAGGGGATTCTTCTTGTATTTATTTTAAAGTCAGATTTTTAGTAAGTCTTTAAAAAAAAAAAAAAGTTCTTACACTACTTGAAAGACAAGCATGTCAGACTCTACAGCTTCATCTTACCTGGACTCGCATGCAATTTCTACTTTCTACTTTTTTGTGTGGGTGGGTTTTTAAACCCGTGCCTGTAACTTAACCCCATGCAATTCTATGACTGCAGAAGAAATAAACTGCTAGCAGCTAGAAAATTATTAGTTGTAAGAGATGAATTGCAATAAGAAGTTGGCAAACCAACATCTGAATGTGCTAAAACTGACAAGCAAGCAAAACATCTCAAAGCTAATTTGGCCTTGACAAAAAAAAAAAAAAATGTAAATAAAAGGATAAAGAAATTGAAATTCAAGGAAAAATTCACAAACCTTCCATATTATGCTTTTCTAATGGAGAGAGAGAGAGGGAGAGATATAGAGAGAGCAAGAGAAAGAGAGAGGATGAGGAGCAGGGGGAAGAAAAGGAAAAATGTGTCTTTACATGTGTCTGATGTTGGATCACCAAGTTGTTCTTAAAGCAACACAATTTATCACATAATTTGCACTCCAAGCTGGATATTAATATCAAAGGCGTCGCACAAGGGTCGGCTGAAAAAAGGCGACCATCTCACCTGCACGCCGGGACTAACTGGTGTGAGGGGATACATTTGGGGGAAGCACACCGGCTGGCCGTAGACCGTGGGGTGCTGCTGGACCACGATGGAGGGGCTGGGCTGGCCCTGAGGTCGCGGGGGTGTCGGGGTGTTGGCTGGTTTTGGCTGCCGGGAGAGATGACAAGAAACTGGAAAACGTTCCATTACAAAGCGCCTTGCAAATTCCTGCCCGTTGAGTTTCTCAAATAATGGCCTCTGCGCCAATAGATGACAAGCCACAATCCTTTCCGGGTTTGTGGTCCACTTGAAGAAGTAACGATGCACATCAAGACTGTTTTTAATAAGACAGAGCACGCTATTGTATTACACTTTATAAAACTTACACTACGGATAATAAAATACAATGCAAATAAACTAACATTGATACTATTTGTTAGCCAGTTTATAGCAATTTGCTTTGTGTGTTTGGCTTTACCCCATTAGGACACGTATTTAGACAGCTGCTTGGCTATTTTAAACGTACAAAGCATTTTCCTTTTTGTTTAGTTTGACAGTAAACTTCAACCTGGAATGCCAACAAACGGCTCAGTGTGGAAAAACTGTTCACTCGCTCGCCAACTGCTGCTTATTGGGAAGTGAGCCGAGTTGAACTTTCCGCAACCAGCTAACATTTGCGTCGTATAATTTTTGCATGCAAGGAAAAGCCGAGCAAAGCCAAGCCTGTTTATTAGTATGCACTATTGTATTTCATACATTCCTCTTTGACGAATTTTGTGTAGGAGCACACTACATCTCAATAAATGATGGGAGGATTTTGTTTTGTGCCTACATCATCAGGTGCTGTAGCACAAATAAAAACTCCAATTCAATCCTGGCGCGCGCCGCCTTACTTGAATACAATAGGCACTCATACACCAACAATTGACCCCTCCGTGGATATTGCGCAATCCGCGTCATTGACCAATCAGAGGCCAGAGATCTGCAAAACCAAAGCCCGTTTTTGCTCCCGCCATTTTCTCAGACAACATTGCATGGTCCAGTATAGGTTTTGTTAGCGTTTTATCGCGTATTTGGGTTATTTAACAAAAAATATGGTTAAGAGGTGTAGTCACGGACTTTGTAATCGTGACGACAGGTATCCTGAAAGGCGAGTTGGTGGAGTTCGATTCGTACCCTTTCCAAAACCGAAGACCCAGTACGAAAAATGCCTTCGATCGATCAAACTTTGTGGAAGACCGCATCGTCAACTAAATCCATCTAATATCAACCGGAACACATATGTTTGCACGAAGGTATGCCCTATATTTGATTTTCAATACATGTCTCGTATAAATGAATGAGACGTTCTCCGCTAGCATAACACCGCTACGTGTGAACGATTGACACACTTATTCTTTGTTGAGCGATATTTAGCGATGATCGGACTGCACAAACGTCGTTTTCTTGCTGGCTCGCGGCCGAAGCTTAACCAGACTGTGTTTGCACGAAGATATGCCCTATATTTGATTTTTAACACACGTCTCGTATAAATGAATGAGACGTTCTCCGCTAGCATAACATTGCTACGTGTGAACGATTGACACACTTATTCTTTGTTGAGCGATATATAGCGATGATCGGACTGCACAAACATGTCGGTTTCTTGCTGGCTCGCGGCCGAAGCTTAACCAGACTGCGTTTGCACGAAGATATGCCCTATATTTGATTTTTAACACACGTCTCGTATAAATGAATGAGACGTTCTTCGCTAGTATAACATTGCTACGTGTGAATGATTGAATGAAATCAGAAGCATGGCGTCTCTCTCAGTTCAGAATGTATTGTATTTAGAATCTATAATATATCGTTGATTTGAACGAAATCAGAAGCATGGCGTCTGCACGTCTAACAATGTATTGTATTGTATTGTATTTGCCATTTTTTACGAATTGTTTGTCTTACGTCAGCGCACGTGGCGTGACGTCACTTCAGGAGGCGTGGTTAAGCGCCCTGTACGGAGGGGTCAATTAGACGAAGAAACGTGTAAATGTGAAATGAGGATGTTAAATAAATAAATAAATAAGTAAATTTCATTTAAATATAAGCTCTAAAATGTATTATAACTGATTATCTTTCTAACAAATATTACATTACTAGATTAATATTAATGTGCGGATAGAAATAAATGTGGCAAGGGCATAATATGAAGACATAAAGTTTGTTAAAGTTAGTGTGTACAGTGGAGGCGGGGTGCTCTCACCTGCGTGTTGAACCTCGGCTTGAACTCGTTGGCGTTTGGGTTTAAGGTGGACTTTCTCACTTGACTGCGAGAAGAAAGCCACATTGTTACTCATTGGCATTTTTGAACAGTTCCGTCAGCCACCTCCATACGACCTCACTCACTCTTGTACCGCCTCCTTCTTGTCCTCCTTCTCGTCATGCTTGGGCCCACCGAATGTAGACACAGCTGTCGTCTGAACACCTTGCGAGGTCACGTCCAGCCCCACCCTCTTCTGCTCTGGGCCTGAAGGAGACGGGGACAGCACGGCAGGGCTGCCAGGCTTACTCGTGTTGATGGCGCCTGCGGGCGCGGCGGCGGCGCCGCCGTGTTCTTCGGGGCCCGTTGCGGCTTTGTCCAAGGAGGCAAGTTCGGTAGGCTTGTCTGCAGAATCTCTTGGAGGCTTGGCCATCATGTGGTCAAAGGCAGGGTCCGGGTTAGAACTAGACTGCAGCTAAGGAATGAACGACCAACCAAGAGTTTAAGATGGCATGGAAAACGGACAATTATTTAGCATTGCACTCAAAGGCACTCACCCGAAAGTCTTCACTAAACTTCTTTAAATTGTCTATTTGTTTCCTATGGTCAGGTGCCAAAGAGGGGGGACCTGTGAAGACATGAAAGATTATTTAGGGCAGTGTTTCCCAACCTGTCACAAGAAGTATATTCACTGAAATAATCATCTGTTCACTCACAAATGTACACAAAGATATGAATTCTATTGTATTAATAGCAACACGTCGATTGCATCTTCTATCGTCGAGTGGAAGGTTATTTAATTGTTCGACCGGACACCAGATGCTGGCTCCGAGTTCACATTGGGTGCAATTCCTTGAGAGTGGGTCGGGAGGTGCAGACAACCCTTTCAGCAGTCAGAGTTTGTCCTTTTTTGTGGCAGCACCAAACCAGACCGTGACAGAGGTACACAGCATTCATTTGATGACCACTGTATAGAACCATCTTAACAACTCTCCTGGCAGATCACGCTTCCTCAGAAGCCACAAGAAGTACACCCCCTGCTGGGCTTTTTTTGAGGATGGAGTTGATGTTTGTTTTCCACTTGAGGTCTTGAGAGACTAATTGCCAGGAACTTAAAGGTCTTGACGGTTGACACAATAAAGTTGCAGCTGTGGTGAAGGGTGCCTCCTGAAGTCCACAATCATCTCCACAGTCTTTAGTGTGCATACATTATTCGTAGCAGTCTCACCGGTCGGCACTTTTACATATCCGAAGTTCGCAAATACCAGCCACTCATGTGCTTGAGAAGTATCTGCATCATTTGCACAATTGACACCGTTCCTGATTATTGCACTAACAAGTCACTGAAGTCTCTGCACCATTTGCACATTTGTAACGGTACCATACTATTGCTCTATAAGCAATTTGAATACAGTAATTGCTCAAAATTGCCAGAGGGCTCTGCATCATTTGCACAAATGTCAAAAACCAATGTACCGCCATGACCACATCACTGGTAACCTTTCATTGCTCTATGACTCTCCGTACTTTTATGTCTCAAAAGTATTTTCTGTCAAATGGCTGTTTGTTGTCGTACTAGAGCAGCTGCAACTACCGGAAACAGGTTTGTGTTTTTCACATACTAGGCAAATAAAGATAATTCTAATATTCATCTTTTGATCCCAAACCAAATGTCTTCAGTATGCAACAAAAACAAAGGAATTGATGCCGTTCCAATACTTTTGCAGTGGACAATAGATGAACAGTTATTTAGAAGTAAATATACAAGAATGTTCAAACTATCATTCCATCCATTTTCTTAGCTGCTTATCGTCACAAGGGTCACAGGAGTGCTGTCAACGGGCAAGAGGCGGATGGGGTACACCCTGAACTGGTCGCCAGCCAATCGCAGGCCACAAACAGCTGCACTCACAATCACACCAACGCGGAAATTTAGAGTGTCCAATTAATGGTGCATGTTTTTGGGATCTGGGAGGAAACCGGAGTGCGCGTACAAAACTCACGCAGACAAGGGGAGAACATGGAAACTAAACATAGGGAGGGCTGGGATTGAACCCGGGTCATCAGAACTGTGAAGCAAACGCTTTCCAGCTGCTCCACCGTGCCACCATGTTCAAACCAATTAAGTGAAATTGGATCATTTCCAGGGCTTGGTAATAACTACTCTAGATTAGCAAATTATTAAACTGGGGAAAAAAATGGGCCAGTTAAACCGTTTCAAGGCTATCAGGACTTTGGAATACCTTTACAAACAGGTCTGAGGATACTGGACGAACTGTCCTTCATGCTGTCTTTGTTGCTTTTGGGGGATGTTTGTCTTGTCTCCTGGACACGACTTTCTTTAACTGGAACACAATTACATGTGACATACGAGATAAAGCAGTCTCGAGAGATTTTTTTTTTTTTTTTCCTTTTAGCCTTACCATCTCCTGACAGAGAGGCAACAGTGTTGGGGGCTGGACTTGCAGCAGTCGGGGAAGAAGCAGACATTGGTGCGGCAAAAGACTCTGCAGGAGTTGTTCCTGTCGGGGGCAGAGAAGAGGAGGAAGGGGAAGCTCCACCCATATTGCTCTGACGCGGAGAGCGCGGCCTGTGAGCTGACGGGGAATAATTAAAAAAACAAAAAAAAAAAAACATTACGTTATGACCAGATATAAACTAAATTATTACCCACTATAGCACAGGGGTCAGACTCAAGGCCCGGGGGCCAAATTTGGCTCATCGCATGATTTTGTGTGGCCCACAAAGACAAATCATGTGTATCAACTCCCATGGTTTTTGTTCAAATCTGTTCCTCCTGATAACGTTGCGATATTGCGTGCATGTTTGTGTTACCAATAGTTGAAAAACCCTCTCCGATTGATTTTTGCTTCCAAAACTAGTTCATAAATTTCATGCGGAAATATGATGATCCGGTTAAAGAATATGGTTTCACAGCGATAATGGCCACCTGAGGGAAACCGTAATTTCAATTTGTGGCCCACGACATAGATGAGTGACACCTCTGCACTACAGTGTCAAAGACATCTTCGCCCACACCAATTTCCATTAGTCCACAAGAAAATGTTGTCACTGAAACAGGTAACCTTTTATACAGTGGACACGGAAAGCATTCAGACACCCCGCGTACATTTTTTTCCACTTGTTATATGAAAGCCATTTGTGAAAATCATTTACGTTCATTTTTTCCCCACTCATTGTACACAGAGAAACCCGTATTGACAAAAAACAGAAGTGTTGAATTTTTGGCAGATTTATTAAAAAAAGAAAATTGAAATATCACACAGCCATAAGTGTTCAGACCTCTGAGTGAATACAGACGTGAGACTTTTGGGGAACGATGCAAGATGTTTTTCACACCTGGATTTGGGGATCCTCTTCCATTTCTTCAGGCAGATCCTTTCTAGATCTGTCAGGTTGGATGGTAAACATTTGTGGGCACCCATTTACAGGTCTTTCCAGAGATGCCCAATTGGGTTTAAATCAGGCTGGGCCATTCAAGAGGTCGCAGAGTTGTTTTGAAGCCACTCGGTTATTTTAGCTGTGTGCTTAGAGGTCCCTCCCTTGGTGGAAGGTGAACCTTCAGCCCAGTTTGAGGTGCTGAGCACTCTGGAGAAGGTTTTCATCCAGGATATACCCGTAGTCGTTTGAATTCATCTTTTCTCCGATTGCCACCAGTCGTCCTGTCCCCGAAGCTGAAAAACACCCTCATAGCATGATGCTGCCACAAGCATGTTTCACTGTTGGGACTGTATTGGACAAGTGATGAACAGTGCCCGGTTTTCCCTACATACATCGCTTCGAATTAAGGCCATAAAGTTCTGTCTGGGTCTCATCAGACCAGAGAATCTCATTTCTCACCATCTTAAATGTTCTTCAGGGTTTTTTTTTTTGTTTTTTTCCCCCCACAAGCTCCATGCAGCTTTCACGTATCTTTCAGTGGGAAGAGGCTTCCATCAGACCACTCTGGCATAAAGCTCTGACTTGTGGATGACTTCTGTGATGGATGATGTTCTAGAACTTTCTCCCATCGCCCAATTGCAGCCAAGTGATCTTTGGATTCTTCTTTACCTCTTTCACCAAGGATCTTCTCCCCCGATTGTTCAGTCTGGTCGAACGGCCAGCTCATTTTACCCCCACATGTGCATCTTTACTTCGACAATGAAATGGCAAAACCAGTTCCAGCAATGGCAGCAATGTTGGTGACCATGTTGCGTTTGTTCTGCGGAAGCTCCTGAGCCTGATCTGGCTTTTGTCGTCAAATGTTTTGCTCCTCTGCATACCACCGTGACCGATGAGTGCAAATGGAAAACAGCATTTCCCAAATGTTATTAAATCACAGCGAGATCCCCACTCAACAGTCTTGTGAAGTCGTTCAGAGTTCTACCTCGTCTTAACCACACAAATGTGTCTTTCATTCTCCGCTACTGTTGTATGCTTATGTTGTCTGTGAACACGAGTTTATTGCAATGATTCCATGTTTAGTGGAAACTTCAAAACCGGTAAAGAAATCAACTCAGTTTCCGTGAAGACATTACCAAACTTTGCAGTGATTTTGAGCCAATGTACAACAATTAAGGACAAATAGTGGATTTACAAAACATCGCATTTCAAACATGGATTCATTACATTTTGTTTCATGGAAAGGTATGAGAACGCTGTATGATATCCTGCCTGCTGCTCTTCCTCGCTGAACTCGGGAAGAAAAGGAAAATTGTTGCATTTCTGCATACTGTACAAATAGAGGAGTGTTTTCTGGCATCACGGCTGAAAGCATCTACCTCCACTAACCACAGAAGACCAAGTTCCTCCCGAGGAGTTGCCTCTGTTGGACGGAGTCACTGGGACCTCTCCGGGGGTATTGTGAGAAATCAGATCCACTCCTGATGGCATCCCAGTTGTCCTGCTGGGAGGTACTCTGTGAGCACGGGGCGTCCTCTGGGATTTCGGAGACATCCGTGGTGGACCTACCAGGACAGAAGACAAAAGACATTTGAATGAGAAACAGTTACAGCGGGGTGGGGTGGGGGGTTGGAGGGGGGGGGGCACATGCTTGTTAGTAGCAGAAACGAGATCAAACCAAACATACACACACACACACCAAACATAAACTGCAGCCGAGTGAATAAAGTAGGGAACGTGTGAAGTGGGAGGGGAAAAGGTGAGGTGGCATTGAACAGATTCACAAACCAGTCAACCTGGTAAATCCCTAGTCCATGGATGACATGGAACATGCTTCGGGGTGTGGGTGGGGTGGGGGGTTGCAGACATTTTTTTTTTTTACTTGCGATTTTAAGGAACTCAATCCATTTATTGACAAATTAAGTCAGAAATTCCGTGTTGCTTACTGCATTCATTACGGATGCCTCATATCTCACCTGCCCGACTTTCATATAGGTAAAGATGCGCCCACGTATTTTCACAGGATACTGTATACGCATTTTAAAAAAAGCCTTAAATTAGGTGTTCGGTTTATCTTTACTCTGAACTGAAACACTGTCTTGGTCGAGATGACTGTCCTGTTGTTGTTATGGGTAATTTACGTCATGTGTTGCAAATCATTCCACATAAAGCACTTCATCTTACATTACTGTTCCACACTAGACCTGGGCAAATTTACTTTTGAAAGCAGTTAACATTAACTTTGGGGACATGTTAAGCCAGGACTTGGGCATCTGTCTGGTTAAGACCAATCCATCCACCTTCAACTCATGCCTTTGCCCAGGTCTACGCCACACGGATGTGGGTACCTTCTGAAGACATGCGTTTGGGCAGAGTGGAGGCCGTCGACGTGGGCCCGTGGACAGGAAAGGGAGATGAGGAGGAAGGAGAGGAGGGATAGGATGAATGAGAGTGTGGCCTGGATGGTCGAGAGGGAGGTCTGGAGGGTGGCCTGGTGGGGGTGGTGGCCCGAGGAGGCAGGGACGAGGGGCTGGACTGGTAGCGGGGGAGGGGGCGGGAGGAAGGAGATGGACAGGGTGAGGGCCAATGGGATGAACCTAAAAGAGGGAAGGACAAATGATCAAGCATGTCACACAGCGGACAGTAAGCAACTCAAATGGAAAAAGAAGAGTAGAGCAAACATGAGCGCACATGCCATTCATTGATTAACATGACACAGAACAGCAAAGCTTTCAAAGAATGATACGAGCAAAACGGGCATTCCTAAAATAAATGCAGCACAAACACTTCTAACGAGAAAAATATCGACGTAATAGCCTGCCATCTTCTATTCAAATGGACATATCGCCTTTGACAATACGATTTGCCAAAACTGAAAACGAGTGACATCTTCTTTAGCCCACGATGGGACATAGAACACGAGAATTTTAAAGAAAAGCGACCTGCGGTCAGCACACAACGATATATCTGCAATAAACAATGTAAGTGTGGTGGGAATAAGACAACATGACCTGCTGCTGTGGCCGTCTATAGGGCAAGGAACCATAATTGTAATTTAACCTCAGGTAGAAATCAATGCCAGACCCGTCACCATAAAGGCGGTGGAAGGAAAAAAAAAATTCACTGAAATACATACTGACAAATTGAGATGAGAGATGCAAACACTGTTCACGCATGCTAGAATTCAGGGTTCATGTTGGTGCCCATAAGTCCACGCATCCCCGTCACCAACGCTAGACAAATGCATATTTATGATCAAAATGCCGACCCAGCGAACGCGAAATATAAACACAGGTCCTATGTTTGTTGTTGGCCGAAGAGAAAGGAAAAAGTTAAACAGAAGATGCAACGCACAACCACTGAATAAGAACTCAGAGACTAAGAATTCAGCATAGTGGTGCAAAAAACGTTTTTTGTATTATATGGCTAACTTTATATTCTTTGAAATTTGTACTGAATTACAAAGTTGGAGAGACCAGCAGATTTCTTGACACAAGTGCTACTCGAAGCAGGCGATCGTTGCTGCTGTCGTCGGTTGCTCTCGTATGTGCCATCGGCACAGTTATACACATTCAGCCAACATGGCCACAAAAATTGCTCTGCATGCGCTCAACTGTTGCGGACGGGTGAATAACGGTTACGTCACATGCACCCTGTGGACATGTGGACACTGAACCCATTAATTTAGTCTAAATTGGATTGTGGCGTGTTCTTTCACTACCTTAAGACAATGCAGGACTAACATATTTACACCAACTGTCAAAAAATTCTTCAAGCCCATTTATATAAAAAAAGAAAAAAAGGAGTATGTATGAGGATTATCTCAACATACATTTTGGCCTGCGTGATGAGGTAAACTAACAGTGCACACAGATTGTAACCTCGAAATGTCAGTTCCAGTCAATATTTGTATGAAAAATTTCCATTTCTGAAAGATAAAACAAATGTAAAACAAGCACAGCGGTGACGTTGTATTCTTACACCACTACAAAAAATCAACTACCTCATTGTGCAGCATCCGTAACCTTTGTCTAGACTCTGTCTAAACGTTATTGTGAATATGATGGCATTCAAAAATAAAATCATACGTTTAAGGGGTCAATATTTCTTTATTCATTGTAATTTTCTATGACAAACTTGTATTTCTAAAAGAAGATGGAAAGCAAGTGGGAAAAGCTGACCTGAAAACGTGTAGGCCATTTTCCAATGAAAATATTGTCTACAAGGGAGCACAAGCATCCCAGGTATGCGAGAGCTGGATCATCGGTTACCTCCGTTTACCACCCTCTGGTCGCCCCCCGGGCTCTGATTGTAGTCATGGAGTCCCGCACGAGAAGCCGAAGGCCCTGCTGAGTTCGGAGTCAAACGTGGGGAATTCTGCCTTCCAGATCCCCATGACATGGCCTCCCTGTTTCTCTGGCTGGGGGGAATGTACTTGTTCTCCCTGCACGGAGATACACAATCAATATGCTGACTTGGATCCAGTGGACCTGTCACCGTGTGAACTAAGTATCACCTGCTCAGTGTATGCATCTCTCTTTCCCCCCGTACCACCGCAGTGAATTTCTCCTCCTCTGAGCGCTCATCATTCTCTAGGGCCACGCGGGCCTTATATGTGGAGCTGGCTTCTATCTCCTCTGCCAGTTGGGCAGCCCGTGCTTCCCTCTTGAGGAACTCCTCTGAGTTGTCTCGCTCAAGGGGGACCCTAGGAACCAACGACAAGTTAGATGGAATACAGCAATGGACTTATTTGGTTGAGTAAACTAAGTTATTACCAAATTTTTTTATGAAAATGTGGCCAATTTCTAATACCTATCTCCACTCCAAAATTAGGAGTGCATGGACCAAAGCAGAAATACAATTTCTTTCCAGATGCCATTTGACTTGGGCTCCATGACAAAATTCAGGCGTACACAGACATAAAGGCACTAATGCAAAGTACAATTCGCCTTGGAAGAGGACTCCGCTCCACCGATTTGTATCCATCCATTTTCTAGCGCTTATCCGGGACAGCCCGACTTCCCTCTCCCCAACCAGTTCATCCAGCAATTCCGGGGGGATCCCGAGGCGTTCCCAGGCCAGCCGAGAGACAGAAACGCTCCACCATGGCACGGGTTGTCCCAGGGGTCTCCTCTCAGCGGGACATGCCCGGAACACCTCATCAGGGAGGCATCCGAATTAGATGCCCCAGCCACCTCACCTGGCTCCCCTCAATGAAGATGAGCACCCCTACTCTAAGATCCTTCTTCTCACCCTATATCTCAGGGAGAGCCCCTAGTGTGATGAGATCGGTCATCTGGGAGGGGCTCAGATTTATGCCGCTGCTCCTCCGCATCAACGGGACTCAGATGAGGTGGCTCAGGACGATAGGATGGCTCTTGGGCATCTTCTTGGTGAGGAGTTCCGGACATTTCCCGCCGGGAGGAGACCCCAAGGGTGACCCAGGACACACTGGAAAGTCTCCAAACTGGCCCGAGAATACCTCGGAATCCACTTGGAAGAGCTAGATGAGGTGGCTGAGGAGAGGAAAGTCTGAGCTTCCCTCCTAATGCCACTGCCCCCATGACCTGACCTCGAATAAGTGGAAGAAAATGGATGGATAGAAGTTAAAATCTGCATGAAAAATAAGACAAATTGGTTAATTTTATCACCCAAAAAAAAAAAAAAAAAAAAAAATCATGAGGGTGACTCACTATGGTAACCCTGATAGGGAAACATTAATAAAAATAAATTAACAAAATAAAGAAAATACATTTTTACTTTTAATACATAATTGTAGCGGCACAGTTCTGAGGACAGGGATTCAAATCCCTGCACCGCCTGCGTGGAGTTAGCATGTTATCCCTGTGCCTGCGTGGGTTTTTGCCAGGCACTCCAGTTTCCTCCCACATCCCCAAAACATTAATTAATTGGAGACTCTAAATTGCCGCTAGGTGTGATTGTGAATGCGGTTGCTGTCTGTCTCCATGCGACCTGTCATTGGCCGGCAACCAGTTTAAGGTGTACCCTGCCTCCAGTCTGATGACAGCTGGGATTGGCTCAAGCACTCCCGTGACCCTCGTGTGGATAAGTGGCTGAGAAAATGGACGGATATATAATTGTCAATAAATAAATTGACTACTTCCTCATGCAAATATGCTCTGTGGATCGGATTAAAGAACAAATCGGCCTGCAAGTGGCCCACGGGTAATACTTAGCCAGGCATTACTATGTAGGCAATGCATCCTTTGTTTCCTCAATATACGGTACTGTATACGTTTAGGTAAGACAAAACATGTTATAATAAAATGAGATGAAATTGAAGTAAACTGACCTACGTTACTGAGTCTATGGGAAAAATGTCATGACTTAATAAATAAGTAAATAATACTCAAAACTGGTGCAAAAAGGTTAACGTAAGAAAATGAGACTTATTCTTACGTATATGTGGACAGGCTGCTGTCATACGTAGACAAGACACCGTACTTCTCCTCGTTGTACTTGAACATATCATTGGGGTCCCACCCGTTTGACTAAAACAATATAGGACAAGTTCATTTACATGGTTAACACATTGAAAAACCGATGCCGCAGTTCATGTTTCTTGTGGCTTTGAATCTTATTCCTCACCACATCAGTATCCAGAGATTCGAGGCTGTCAGAGTTGTGGGTCTCTCCCCCATCCCACGGCTCCAGATCTTTCTCTTTATGCTCGCCATTGATCCTTCCACTGACTGCGGAGTCTGTGAAGTTATCTGAGACACGCAAGGATATACCTTTATGCTCTGCAGACACACAAACGCAGACACAGGCAGGGAAACCACTCACTTATTCCTTATGCACCAAAGCACACATGCCTTCAGGACTTTTGCCACGCGGTCTCTTAGTGGTTTATGTAGTCACCAAATAAACAGTGCAAGGCTTAGACAATTAAGCGTGGCTCAGGATCATCGTGCTATGTCTTAATTGTGTGAATGAACCATCAATGCAACATTTTAGAAATCTGGAGTGAGGACTATTTTTAGATCAAATCGTAATATTCAAAGCAAGAATCAGGACAATTAAAGTATCTGCAATATGTTAGCAGATCTGGCCGACATGCTTTACAACCACGGCCCATCGTGGAAGTGGAGGTCAAGCAAGCATGTGTTTAGTCTACCTTCAATCAGATGGATGTTGGAAAAAGGAAAAATTCTGACCTTTGATCCTGATGGTTAGAGCAATTTCACATTTTTCATGTTTTAAGAGAGCCTGCACAAACTGTAGTTTTCAAATGAAATGAAGTGGTTTGTTCACTATCAGAGGGGGCCCTAACCTCAGTTATTATTTGTCGAAACTTTTTGAAAAACAGCTTCATGGTTAGTTTGGCTGTATTGTTGAACTAAAACTATAACTACAAAATTTAATACTAGATAGAAGCATGATGACATGAGTAAAATGTCTAATCTGCACTGAAGTAAAAGCGCTGTAGAACTCTACAGAAAATGCTTTATGGTAGAAAATGGCTGATCTTCCACTGAAAGCAACAAGTTCAACTACAGTGGAACCTCTTAAACTGAATAATTATCACTCTACAACACAAGTTGACCTTAAAACTATTTGAATTTCAACCCTAAAGATGGAAATAAATCATTCCAAAGACAAAAAAAAAAAGGACAATCTTTATAAAAGGCAAAACAAGTAATAAGAGACATTAAGCCATAATTTCAAGACAGTGACAAAACTTTTTAACTTGAATTGAAAGTAGTTAAACACACAAAAAAAATTACAAACTAGTAATTTAACTTTTAGAACAAGTGATGCATGTACAATAATCTGGTCCTGCCACAAATTGCGAAAAAGGAGTAATCAACACCTATAATGGTTTAACCTGTAAATATACGGCAGATTCAAAAACTCTGCGTCATTTCAAACTTATCATACAAGATCACTCTTCAAAAAAAAAAGGCGTTGATGAGTTGACTAATACTAAAGCGCGCATGCAAATAAGATTGCATAACTGCCACTAACAACCCAGACTACACTTGGCTCCTCCCCTCTCTCAGACGAGCCGTATCACATCCCACTACTTCCTTGACACGGCACTAGCAGCATTTTAAGTTGTTTGACGAAAAGCACAAAAATCTATGAATTTGTTGTTGACTGGTTCCACAGGGAATAAATCTAAATAGGTGAATTTATGAGTTCTGAACTAATTACAGTAATTGACTCGATTCTTACCGCTTTGATTGCAAGGAATGTAAAATTTCAGTCTTTGATAATCATCTTTTCACATTCTTTTCAATGTTGAGGTGTGGTGTTCAGTATTGTTTTAAAAAAATTGTGTAAAATATTTGTGCTTTGACAGTTTTACCGGTAAAGTCTCATGAGCTATCCTTACGTTTTGTTAAAGAAATTACCAAAGCGGCTCCAAGTTATCGTGTCACTTTTGAATATTTTTCTCTAGGTGTGCTCGTAGAGAGACAGGATAGTTAACTGTGAGGGGGAATAAATTATATCCCTTAAAGGGCAGTTGAATTGGAGGTTCCACTGTTTTTGATTCTTATTTTTAAGCCGCAAGGTAAAGCAAGCGAACCCTGACAGAATTACCATACAGGGCAGGAGTAGCAGCATGAGCAATTGCAACAGGTTTAAATTTGAGGTAGAAACAGTCTGCAGGACACAGAGGTGAGAGGATAAAATAGATATAGTGTATTACCTGTGTCTGAGGAAACTAGACCATGAGAGGAGCAGAGACAGACAGATGACAAAGAGTCAGAAGATGGACTCACAAATGACAGAGTGGTGAACCACTCAATACGTTCACAACACGGCTTTGTAAAACTACATTTATCAGACCGGGTTGACGAACATCGACAAGGTTTTTTTCGACACAGTATAAACCAATTCGGTCTAATTATTAGCAATGATGGTGTACAATTGTGCACTTCAACAGGTCAAAGTGTATTGCATGACTATCTGTCCCCGGTCATACTTGACAGTGTTCCATCAGTCCATTTTCAGACAACAAAGGCCTGGAACAAAGTCAATATTTCTCAAAGGAGAACTCTATAGGTCAAGATGAATTAGACGGCATCATTAAGTCCTTATTGAGTGCCCTATCTGCACTAAGGCTTTGGGCCAATCGATGGACGGCATTAGTCCTCAACAAGCAGCCTCTCAGAGCAGACACATGACAGAGTCCCTGCTTGGCGGTTAATACGAGGCCGATCAATACATTGTGAGGATGCACTGATTTTATCAACCGTGTTTATTTGAGAGTGACAATGTCGACTTTTCATATTGCAAACGCTTCATGAGGTAGCTATCGCAACAACGCTGATGACTCAAAAATACGTCGTGTACCTTTCCTGGCAAAGTTAAGGTCAACGTCTTTGAAGGACACGGCGACAACATCGGCCGCTTTGAAGACGATGCTCTCCACGATGTCCTCTTTCCTGGGGCCCACGCTTGGCTCGAGGCTCTTCCTGTGGGCCGCGTCCAACACCAAGTCACACTGGGAGAAACAGCAACGAAAAGTCAGCGTAAACTAGAGTTCGACTTAGTCGGCCGGAGACCTGAGCCGAGGTCAAACCGCATCACCAAAAAGGACCTGATACTTAAGTATCAGCATCAAATGATGGTGAATTGTGTGAGTATCACGAGATGTTTAGTTACATTTCATGGCATGCTCTTTTTTTAACCACTTCATTCTAGAATACACAATCAAAAATCGGGTTACATGAGGTTTACACACTACGATAAAGAATCATGACAAAAGATTACATTTATGTGCTATAAATGAAACATAACAGTACGTGTGACTTGCTCTGATGGATAAAGCCATGAACGTATAATATAATGTCTGATTTTTAGTAATCCTGTCCATTGCGTGGAAGGCATTCCAGATAAATTTTATTTTGAAGCAACGGAGTCAAAAATGAAGTGCACGTCTTGGATACAACATAGCAGAGGCGCTGTTAATTCAAGTCTCCATTTGGTGTCTCAAGACAAAGTGTCAGCTGCATAAGTTAAGATAACAGCCACACCACGTAACACTCCTTGCGGCGATTTTACAACACTGGGGCCAAACATGATAAGAATCATTCATTCCAATCAAATATTTAGTCATTGGTTGTTCATTTTCCCTAACTCCAAAAGTAAATTCAAGTTTCTGCGTCGTTTGGGTTTAGCATATAATTTGGTGAAAACAAAACGGCTTCATATGGGTTGCACCAAGGAGAGTGACAATCTAAAAGGGAAGGAGACGGGCCAGACTAAAAGGAGTGGACATCGTCAGCACCACCTCTGTAAGTGAGCCTGAATGACAACCCTACCTCTGGACCGTAGGTCTTGAACACTCCTTCATAGACTGCTCCATTTTTCACCTTCAGTTCACACTTGGTCCCCTGTAATAATGGTTCATGAAATTCCATTTTGTGAACATTTAGTCAGGCCAACATTGAATCAGCACAGTCAATTCACACACTCTGAAGACACATTTAGAAACCATCTGCTGTAAAAGACTGATGACCAATGCATTTTGTTAAGGCAAGCAGCTAACTAAGCATATGGCCTGGCTTTTATTGCCGTTTGGACCTTTTGAGGAAACTACTACATGACTAAGTCCTTTACAGTAATCAGTAGTCACGTAACCCTATGTTGTACTGCTGGCTTTACTGCTGTGTCAAGGTTACAGACAATTCTGTGAAATGCATTCAGTCATCTGGAAAGGGAGCATACCACAACTGACGTCAAGACGTGCACCATCCTCATGTTTGCGTACACGCCGTTGAAAATGACCTGAAAAGGAAATAAATACAAAAGTGGCTTTGAGGGGGATGACATCAGGAGTCGGCACCAGGTTGGCTGGTTAGTTCATTTTCAGTTTCTGGGGGTCAGTTCTGGTCTACAGCAGTACTTGCGAGTGTTTTTTTGTTTTTTTTTTTTTTTTTTTTGGTTATCCCGGTCAATCGCTAGCTGAAGGTGCATCAATGACTGTGGCTCTGCTTAAAGGGAAATTCCGGTAGTTTGGATTAACAATGTATCCAATAGGTCATGTCATACCTGTATGTACTGTACCTGGACAATGTGATGTTAATCCTCTCTTATTTAATGTTTTTTTTTTTTTTTTTTTTTTAGAAGACTTTTATCAGCAATTACGAATTTTCACAGGCGGCGCCATTTTGGCGGGTCACGTGACCTACGTGCGCAGATGTGACATAATAGGCGCGGCAACAAAGGCTCGCTTACGTTGGGAAACAATTGTGGCCACCGCTGATTTATCTTCATCTGATGAAGAAATAGCGCTATTGGTTGATCGGAAAGACGGGAGGAATACGTCCATACAGATTTGAACCTATGTGGCTGTAAATAATGTTGAATATTCGGATGGTTCTTCGGACAGAATGACGCGCAGTCTGAGGAGCTCGTGAGCAGCACCGCAGCCAGAGCTTGTAATTGTCGATAAAAATCTTCTCGAAAAAACATTAAATAAGAGAGGATTAACATCACGTTGTCCAGGTGCAGTACATATGACATGACCTATTGGATACATTGTTAATCCAAACCACCGCAATTTCCCTTTAACCACATGTGGGGGCATAAAGGTGATCCAATTGTTGTTGTTTTTTCTTCAGTTCACTCAAGCGGCAGCGTTGGCTGAAGCTTGCATGTAACTAAGATTTTCACTTGTAATGGGAATAAAAAGAAATAAATCATCAAGAAGAATCTTAACTTGGAAAACTCAAATTGGGCCACTTGGAAGTGAAGTCACCACTATACACAGTTACCGTTAAAAAAAATTTAAAAATCTACTGTATTAACTAATCTTTCAACACCTTGTGACACAATCTTGGCATGTGTTCTACTGTTCTCTTTATAGCTAATGTTATTCATGCTTTCATGTTTTACCCAAAAAATACTTGGGTTCACTAGTAATCAGACTACATTCAAACAGCTTCACCAAATTACTGGTACTTTGAAAACAGCAGATTATGCCACTAACTTTCATAAATAAAAGTGTTCTAGCAGTTTACTTACCACTGCAGGACCTTTACCACTGTGTCTTCCCCTATAAGATAAAAATGTCGCAGATGATACATGCCGCTTCTTATGTTCTCATGAGCAAAGAGAAGTGATTAAACTGTTCCAGCTACGTGGAATGACAGAAATTCCAAGAAACCAATACGTAGATAACTGACTGAGATTAAAGCAGCGTGGCCCATACTCACACGCAATAAATCCAGTCCAAGTAACAGCATGCAGTACCTGAATGCAACATGGCAGCTCAAATTTCCCACAGCCCTTTTTGAGGGAAGTGTCTAAATTAAGAATAGCTTTACTGCCATGAAAACATTTTTAACAAAAAAACTAACGTGTTCATAGTATTTCATCCTATGGTGATCAAACTTGAGGCCTTTTAGTCACATAAATCATTTCACAACTTGTCCACAGCTGCAGGTCAAGCAGTCTTTACCCGAGGTGTTCTTCCACTGCATACTTCAATGAACCTTATTCTCCTACGTACAGTGCCGGAAAAAAAAGCACCGGCCCCCTTATCAAATTCTTATATTTTTTCCACAATTTCACCACTTTAATGTATATTAATGAAACAGACAACTGGTAGTGCCATCCTCTGCAGCAACAACTGACAAGCGTTTTCTATAGCTGGCAAGTTTACTTGCTGGTATGTTTTGGATGGTTATCCTGCTGTACTTCAGCTGATGGCAGATTTTCCTTCACAATTGTCTGTTAAGGAGAATTCGTGGGTCAATCAGTCACTGCAAGTTGTTACGAATTTGAGAAGGGATTCTGTACTTTTTCAAGGCAACGCACACTAAGTATCTTTATCATGTGCTAGAATGTATTTCACCTTGTTATATTAAAATGCACTCTTTCACCATGTCAGACAATGCAGCTTTTTCTATGAGCGTGTTCCAGAATGCACACTATTCTTCTCATAAAATGTACCACAAACCTAAGATGCACTTAGAATGCAACTTACTCATTAAAGATATCTTTGACTGCATCTTACTCTTGCGTAAATTACTCTGTATTCTTATAATAAGGACCTAGAATGCAACTTATGGATTCAGCTGGAGTAACAATGTGCTTTATTCTTGTGGTAAAAAAATACACAATATTTTTAGTCACATCTTTGAATACACGCCATTAACTGAGCATGTACTTGAATACGACATATATTCTTCCAGTGGGTCTGTGTGTTCATCAAAAATGAAGTATGTGTTTTACTCTTATCCATGAATCTTTAAACGTTTTATTCTCACTTGGTACCACGTGTACTGGAGCCAAGCCTAGCAGACTTCAGGCGGGAAGTGAATGTTCCATATTCTTCTTGTAAAATGCACTGTTTTCCAAAAGTCTCATCTAACAATGCACTTTATTCTTAAAGTCATATGCAACAATGCACCTTATTCTTAAAGTCACATGCAACAATGCACCTTATTCGTCTAGTCAGGGTCAAGAATGCACCTTCTTCTTATCGTCACGTTCAAAAAGATTTGACATTCCTAGAATAAACCTTAACCTTCCTGAAAAAAAATGCACCTTTTTCCTGTAGTCGCATCTTAGAATACACCTTACTTAATATCCAATTCTGTTTGTACTCATCCATCCATTTTCTTAGCTGCTTATCCTCACAAGGGTCACAGGGAGTGCTGGAGCCTATCCCAGCTGTCAACGGGAAGGAGGCTTGGTACACCCTGAACTGGTCGCCAGCCAATCTGCATGGAACATCGTGACAAACAGCCGCACTCACAATCACACCGACGGGGCAATTTAGTGTCCAATTAATGTTGCATGTTTTTGGGATGTGGGAGGAAACCAGAGTGCCCGAAGAGAAACCACGCAGGCACGGGGAGAACATGCAAACGCCACACAGGCAGGTCCGGATTGAACCCAGCTGAACCACCGTGCTCCCCTGTCTGTACTCAAATACACGTTATTTTTGGTGTAAAATGCACCTTTTTCTTCTAGCACACCAGTTTTTTTTTTTTATTACATCCTTTAATACGCATCATTCATTCAGTGAGCATGTCCTCAAATACAAGATTCTTCCAGTAAAATACGTTGTGTTGAACTGCTGAACGCACATCCTAAAATGTATCTTATTTGTTGAGCATGCCCTAGAATGCACCTTGTTCGGCGGCTGGAATGTGGCCCGGTTTGCAATCACATGCAAGCTCAAGTGCCTTCAGTAAATCAATCGACATTAGCTATCATTAAACATCTTGAAGTGAAAGATGAATTTCATTGTCCACTAATATCGGCTCGTATAAATACCCTGTACAACAACAATGGGATGAGTGTTTAAATGTAGGAGAAATCCATTTTGGGAAAAATGAAGAAAAAAAAAAAAAAAAGACGCCCTCAATGGAACGTTACGCAGTGAACAAATGGGCCGTACTGTGCTGTGCCAGTGACCAAGTGAATCAGGAGCCGTGCTCAAATGAATTCTTTTCGCTGACAGCTCTGCGATCACCTGATCCTTCGGGCATTGCGTTTAAAAGTCACACTTGAAGGGCATTATTATGATTGTTATTTCACATGAGCGGGGCGACGTCAAGGTTGACAGAAAACATAGCTTGCTTGACTATTCCTGCACATTTTCACGCACACAGACGCGCAACAACTTTCCTCGTTAGTGGATAAAAATATACTGTGATACACATTTGGTAGCATCGCTTTATATGAACCTTACCATACGTTCAGGTGATAAGCGTCTGATTAGCTTAACCGAGGCCAGTGGGCTCCATTACGAGCTGTCAAAGGGATAAAACGACCCGAGCTGAACCAACGCTGACAGGCGGTCCGCACACGAGTACGATATGAGAGAATATGTGTGAAATACATGAACAAAGACATATTGATTACGTTATTGTGCATTACGTGGGGCGAGCGGACAGGCCGCGTTAGCTCGGTTGCTCCCCGGGTGACCAACACGTCGCAAGGCCCTCAACACTTCTTTCCCCCGCAAAAAAACGGGCACAAGGCGGACATGTCATCTCTAAAAAACGTCACAGGGGTTCACAAAATGTGACCACGTCCGGGAAACAGCCGGCAGTTCCCCTCACCGTGGTTGGATTTCGTGGTTGGGTTGACCGCTTTCGATTTGCACCGACCTGCCCAGATTCTGTCGTCCCCCGCCGCTTCCTCCGGCACCAGCGGCGTTGCCACCGCCGGGCTTGCTGCGATTTCCTCCGGCCTTCATTGACATGGCGAGCCCATAAAAGACAGTCTTAAAAATCACCAGCTTGGCACCGCAAATTCTCTCGTCGACGAGGAGACCGCCGCGTCCGTGTGTGTGTGTGTGCGCGCGCTTGCTTTCGTTGACACTTTACCGCCGTTAGCACTCCGGTGGCTAGCGGGCTAATGTCAACGTGCTAGGTTAGCCCAATTAGCAACCTGTACAATTGCTTTTAAAACAACGGGATGGGGGGGAAAAAACAATACTTTAAAAAAAAAAACACAACACGTGAAAACCACTCCCTAAACAAATACGGGTGTTGAACCTCTTGCCAAGGTGCTGCGTTTACCCGAACAAATGATTTTGTAATCTGAAAATTGCTTTTGAGTGCTGTCTGGGGCTGTTTCCGTTGCTAACATGGAAAAGACCAAAACAGTCTGAAAGGGGACAAAAAAAACGGCGGAGGGATATTTGACAGCCGGAACGGTCGCTGGCGTCCAAAGCGCACACAGAAATGTATTTTTCTTTAACGACAACGCACGACTCCGGCAAAGGGACGGTTAAAGACGCGATTAAATCGAACAAACGCGGTGATAGTCAAGTGTTTGAAACGAAAGCGCTACTTTGTGGGGACTAGTTTCAGGATATCCACCAAAGGCTGTGTTGTGGCATCCACGTGAGCCGGCGAACACACCGCATGCACATGCGCCTCCATCAAACCCGAAGCCGTACAAAAAGAAAGTCCGGACAGTGACGGGAGAGGGCGCCATATTGTTACCGACCTCATACAACGTCGCAATGCAACGCAAATAACAATGCCAGTGAAGAAATCGCCTCAGATCATGATTGCGACATACGTTTTTGGGTTGGTGGGCACCACTGTTTGAAAAAAAAAAAAAAATCGAATTTTCACACTAAATAAATTAATTAGTCATCTCTTTAACGTGTAATATGGGGTTTACATCACATAGCAATAATATATATATATATATTTTTTTTGCAACCGTGTAGTTTGTCCGTGAGGATTGGAATAGCCGACACCCGCAAAGCCAATCATTTTCCCCAAACTCGCCAAAAGTGCAACTAAAAGGCCCAAAACTGTCCCTCGCTGATGCCAGGCCATGACTGGATGAGAGACAATATGGTTTCCGCAAACCACGTGACGTGGGTTTAACCAATGTGGAGCAGTGCGATGAGTTCAGCGAGTGTCCAGACTTTTTTTTTTATTTTTTTACGACTTTGATCATATCAAACATTCATTGGGCCTCATTCACCAACCTTGCATACGCAGACATTGCACACATGTCGAATTCATCAATCTGTCCCTACATGTTTGTTTTCACAAATTTAGAAGTTCCTCAGACCGTGGAGCACATTTAAATGTGATACAGTATAAATCGATCAACACAGTTAGTGTGATTGCTCCATACATATCTCTGACCGGTATATGTCTCATGTATTTTCTGTCGCTTCCAACAATAATTTCATCAATTTTATCATCTACAAATGTCTGTTCAAAGTGCTATTTATTCCTTATTATTTATTTTAACAACGTTTTGAGTATTTGTTGACTCTCTGTTTCTGTGTTTTACAAGCTTTCTGATGATGCCAACTTTTGAAAGTAGGATAAAGATTAAGAAAGTTGTTCAAGTTTTGGAGCAAACAGTCTTGTGCGCCGTGGCTGAGATGCATCTGAAAGATGGCCTTTTATTGAAGCGTCTGTATGCGGTTTATGCGTAGCATATTGGAGCTCATAGGCATGAGCTCGTCATTTAGAATAATTGAGAAACATATGAAAATTGGCCTGCACCCACGTGTCAGGAACCTGTCAGTGATTTTGCGTTTACAATCAATTTGTGCACAGAGTAAGAACATTTTTTTACGCATGTATTAGTCAATGAAGCTAATTGAATGCATAGAAAGAAAAATTATATATTAACTACTTTGTAGTTGGACATTAGCAAAAGTACTACTAACTACACGTATGATTTAATAAACTGTCTGACCATGCTAAAACCCCATGAATAGATTCTCTTCGAATGCACGATCGTAGGAAAATGTGAATACAGAACTGTAAATGTTATCAAGATTTTGAATGCTGCCCTATATGATTTTTGTTACTATCCCACTGATTTAACAATTTATGGATTTCCAAGAAATCCTAACTAGAAGATTATTGGCTGGGCCATTTACCAGTGCAACTATTCTGTATTTTGAAGCATAGAAGCATCTGCCTTAAAAGAAAATAAATAAATGAATTTAAAAAAAAATTATATATATATATATATCAGACAGCTGAGAAGCGATTACTTTAAAACCAGAGAAATGTCTTTTCGACCACGTTTGGACCCGCTGTGTAGATATTTGGCTTTCCTCTGATTGATTGCATCCATGTAGAAGATCCAGTTGTGAGAGTACACGTTCGTTATGTCGACAGCGCTGGGTCGGGAGCGGAAAGGGAAGGCGCGGATCGTCGCTAGTGACGTACATAATCTTGAGAAATTTGGATCACCTGATTGTAGGCTCTTTGACTGAAAAATCTGGAAATAAGGACTGTGTGGACCATTTTAATTCATATTTCACAATCTTACTGAGGCACCATGGAGATAGTATTGCGTCCCCAATACTAGAAAAAGTTGCTTTGGAAAAATACGGTATATCGCTTTTCAAAGACTTAACATTTCCTGATGCATTGCTTTTATATGGACAAAAACAACAACAAAAAAGCGAGGCCCGACATCCGATGAGCCGAGGATAAGATTGGAGGAGTCGATGCTCGCTTACTTGTTAGCTTGCTAGACAGTTACCTAATTAGCTCCTGAGGTAGCAAACATAATAAATTGTTATCTTTTCCTGAAGTATGGCTGTTGTGAGGGCCCAAGAGGACGACGACTGTGGTGAGGTGGACGAACCCATCCCTGGTGTACTGCGGGCAGATACTCTATCCCCCGGCGGTCCGATTTGTCACTGCTTTACCCTGCATGGGCCTTCACAATGGCAACACTTCTGGGCAAGTCTTTTATTATGTGTGTTAGCGCCCAGGCTCACCGGCTAGTAAGTCGTAAAAAAGCAGCGAGGTCGCCAGTACGGCAATGCCGTGTGCGGGAATATGGCCGACACATTGCAGCCGTAATAACATGAAACACTTAAAGTAAGATGTTTTTTTTTTTTTAATTTCACGTTGTATGCATTCTGATAGAAATGGAACAAGTTATTATTAATAAAGGTGTGACAATAGTGCAAAATAGGCAATACATGGAATAAGGGCGCCCGGTACTGATATAGTGAGGTGGGACGACTCATGATTGAGGTCTGTTCGCAACATCTGGCCTTTAAAAAAAAAAAAAAAAAAAAAACCCAGTAAATATTTCAGATC
This sequence comes from Syngnathoides biaculeatus, assembly GCF_019802595.1. Lineage (NCBI taxonomy): Eukaryota > Metazoa > Chordata > Actinopteri > Syngnathiformes > Syngnathidae > Syngnathoides > Syngnathoides biaculeatus. Next base: position 10,599,190 of record NC_084643.1, on the reverse strand, counting down.
ATATTTGTGTTGAGGTTGCACGAGATGGGCTTAGATGGAAAAAGATGACACGCTGTGACGACCCCTAACGGGACAAGCCGAAAGAAAAAGAAGAAGATGTATTGGATGATTTTATAATTCAACATTTCAACTGCAATATTTTCAAACTTTGACTGCAAATCAATACTGTATTGGCTCCAAATATCAGTTATCGACCTCCTTGCGGTAACACTAATTGGTATCAGTCATCACCCTCGAAAAAAAATGTCTGGCTCTACTCCCAAATTTGAGACGAACGACAATGGACATAATCCATATCTTCAGACCTATCAACGTTTTCATTTTCACCATATTAAATAAATATTAACCACGTAAAAATAAGTCACATTTTACATAGGTTTTGCATTTTAGTAAGAGGCCCTCATTAAAACATTTTGATCAGGCAATATGGTTAACCTACTATTGTGTACTTTACACTGATCAAGCTGTACCCCTGACAAGATGCTACATGATTAGCATGATAGTTGCGTTCGTCGCCTGGGGCACTTTTGTTGGACTCTTTCCCCCAATTTGAGGCAGCCCTTTTGGTGGACAGCAACCGGGGTCTGTAGGCTACCCCAGTGGAAGGATGTTTATGCGGTTTTGGGTTCCTACAAGCGGCAAACTCAACTCGTCACCTGAGCCAACTCGCTAGCGTGTTAGCTAAGCTCGAGCTCGACGAAACGCTGAGGTTGCTCGGGGGGGTTATACTGTCTGGAATGTTTATAAAGGCAGGTTTTTGTTTCTGGTTAAGGTGAGGGCAGAGAGACGTATTTAAAATACGTGTAGTTAGGATAGTGTAGTCATTCACCCGAATGGGGTGTCATTAGGCTACATGCTAGCAAGCGAGCTAGCTGTCGTAACATCGCTCTTACTAAAAATACCCCCTTGTCCTGCGGTCCCCCGCCTAAGTGGTGGCCTCGTCCGCTACAGTTTTGCCTTCTCCGGCTTTTATGGTGACCGCACCCGGTGTTTGGCACTCTACATGGTCACTACAGTGGAGCCAAGACGACAGGAAGAGCGAGCCGGACCCCGAGGCTGTGAGCCGGGTTGGGCTGACCTGACGCCGCATCGCACCAGCTGCAAGGGGGTGGTGGGTGTTGGTAGCGCGTTACATTGTCCCCATGCCCTGCCGTTAGTAGACATATAACGTGCCCTGGTCCGCGCCAGGGATACAGGAGCGAGGCTTGTTGAAAGGTCAAGCATTAAGTCGTTGTTTCCACTGTCAACTGTGTGAGATCTTGCGAGGACAACCGTGTCAAGTGGATCATCATGTCAGAAGATCACAGCGCAGATAACTTCATCAAGGTAACTTTTGGGGAAAGGAAACGTTATTTCGTACTCAAGGGGCTCCTCCCTTTACGTTGGAGTTACGTTACAGCGCAACCTGAATGTGTACTTAATTGGAACAGAATCGAGCACAAAACCTGCTGTAGCGCAGTAGTAATGTCTTCATTACACTGAATATTTATCGTAGGCCATAAATCTAAAGCAATCAAAGAAAAAAAGTAGTCATAAAAACCTATTGTTAATCTTTTACAGATACTAGTTCATTGTTCACCATTTGTAAATGTTTTAGGATTAATAATGAATATTTGTATGAAGAAGAAATTCCTGATAAGGATTTATATCCCCAACATCACATTTTTTCCTTAAAACTACATTGCCAATTTTTTCTTGCATGTTTCCTCCATTTAAAAATACATCATTTATATAGACAGCACTTGTAAATTAATAAAAGATTGATCAAATAAAACAAATAGCCATTGGTCAAATTAATACCATTCCAAATAACTGAAGGTACAACTGCTTTTCAAACAATCCAGTAAAGTGAAAAGAATTTAAATCAATACAAATGCTTTCATTCAAGTATGTATTGTTAACCAGTATCTGCATATTTTGCATCTTTCGTAAACTAGTTTATTGCGTGCATTTTGTAGCCTCCAAATGTCATAATTACAATACAAGCATTGACAGGTCAGAGTTTTTGGAATTGGGGAGGAAAAGGAGTACCCAGAAAAAAAAAAAAAACTATTCAAGTACATGACGTGGATGTGCTATTTACTACTTCATGATGCTGTCACAAGTTGATTCACTTCACTTTATTCCAATTGGAACATTTTCACAACAGAACAATTTGGAGGTTTGACTTTATCAGTGCCATCTCACAAGGACAGTATAAGGAAAAGTATATTTTGGCTAGAAGTGTGTGCATCCTCTATCATTAAAGGAGCAAGGATCAAGGTATACTTTTACTTATACCGTACAGCTTAATCCACCCCCCACAATCTTCCTTGCTAACATTTAGTAGCACCGTGCCTCTGGGATTCCTTCCTGGCCTGCTACCTTCCATGTGTCACCAGCCTGGCATCCAAGTCAGCAGTAAAATGTGATCTCAAGTGCTCCAGGGCCCCGCTTTCACAAGTGGGTCACAATGTGCTTAATGATGAGTTGACTGGGTTCCGCTCCTGGGAACAGGAACGCACTGGAGTGTCCACTTGAGCCATGATCACAGACAATGTGGTGTGGAATAGAATTGCTATGACGAAGTCACTTGTTCGACAACTCTCAGGGTTTGGCAGACTCTTGAGGTTGTCTTTGTAACGTCTTTATGTCAGGGGTCGGAATCTCAGTTTACCTTGGAGCCGCTGGAGGCAGAATCTGGCTGAGGTTGGGCCGTAGATGCGCGTGCGTGAAATTGAAATTAGATTTAAAAAAAAAAAAAAAAGTCCTGTCTTCACAAACTTATTTCCAAACAAAAAATAAGATAAAGAAGGACGCTGATGCAAACAAGTTGTGTGCAAACTACTAAAAAAAAATCTGCATGGCAATCTTGACTTGTAAATTTCACACACTGAAAAATGTTCCTCTGCTTGTATCAAGCCCGGTCGAAATCACACCCTCAAAAGTCACATACCACACCGTGATCAGTGGGGTCGTCAGCTCCATACACATCACTGTTAAAGTGGCATCTGTTAAAAAAAAAAAAAATGATGGATGCACTAACAGTAAACTTTTATGTTAAGGTGGGGGGGGGGTCACAAAATATCATCTCGTGGGCAGCAAATGGCCCTCGAGCCGGCAATTTGAGACCCCTGGTTTATGTAGAATAAATTGGATGGATAAAAATAGTCTGTTCTGTGACAAACTTTTGATGACCTGCATTCTTATTACAGGAAGCATCCATTCTAGAGGAATACAACATAAACTGGACGCAAAAGCTCGGAGCTGGCATCAGTGGACCTGTCAGGTGAGTCGAAAATGAGATAGAAAATAAGCAAGTAACTCACCGTTTGAATCTCTGACCTATGTTAGCATGCGCTATCTTAGCTTGAAAAAGCCATCCATAAGGCACGATGTGTCGCTCTAGCTGTAGACGAGTGCCTTGACCTGTCTGACAGTGCTTAGCTTTTAAATGAGGTTAATCGGCAAAGACGAGAAAATGTTAAATGAAGACAAGCTGAGTGTTAATCCCCTTGAGACCACTAGGTTACTGTAATATAGAGTATATTGAATCACAACGCCAACCCAAACAAGTGTTTGATCAAACTGGACCTCTTTCAATTTTAGTTCAGTACCCACGCAACACGTTTTGTTGAATATTTCATAGGTTAAACATTTGCTTCACATTCCAGTTTGACAAATATTTAACATGGTGGCGAATAGCACGTCCACTGCAGTACTGGTGAAAAGCTGTGATTGCATAATGTGGGTTGTTGTGATCGCAAGAGACAAGTAACTCAACTCATTTGTCTTGATTTATGACCATTATCCAGGAACTGTATGACTCTGACTCCACTTGTCTCTGTCGGAACACATCTGAGTCACTCCATATCTCAACTCCTTTTGTTTCTAAACTTGGCTGTGATTCATAAGGCTTTTGGACCTAATAGGCCTGCTGCACTTTTCTGATCCAGCCCAAATAGAACATTGTTACTCAAACCCCCCAATCTGCACTGCTCTGTGAGTCAGCGTTGCCTTCCAGCTGGTGAACTTTGGCCAATGCTGAATGTAACATTGGAAATCTTGTAAGGGTCACTGGGTGGTTGTCGTCCTTGTTATAAGGTGACCGTTTAGTTTAGATGGGTTAGAGGTTAGCTTCTCAATTATTTTCTGTCACGCCCCCACCCCCCTAGTGTGCCCCCCACTCTCCACTCGCGACTATATAATCACTTGTCTATAAAATTGTTACAAGTACAGCAATGCTTAGTTCTGTCCCGAGTCGAGCCTCTATTACGCTTTCCCATAACTCCCTTGTGTGGCTCATCATCTTTGTTCCTGTGTAGTTTCTTGAAAATGGGAACTAGCGCAGTTTTCCCCCATTCATTAGGCATCTTCTCACCCACTAGTATTCTGTTGAACATGTTGGTCAAAAACTCCACAGCCATCTGTCCAAATGACTTCCATACCTGCACGGGTCAGGACCAACTTTCTTTCCATTTTTCATCCTCTTTAGTGCCTTTCTAACTAACATTCTCCTTGGTAATCACTGCCACTTCCTGGTCTGGTGCAATTTCCTCTTCTACTCTTCCTTCTCTCTCGTTTTCTTCTTCAACTGCTCAAAGTAACCCCGAGGTAATCTGTTATTTACATACATATATATATATATATATATATACACACACACACACACACACACACACATATATATATATATATATATCACAAACCCATAAATGAATGCTCTGACAGGGTGACACGTGGAGTGTGTGTCTGTTGCCAAAATGCACAAGTGCGGTCAATGAATGGCGTTGTCGTTGCCAACAGCCTTACCTTTATTTCTCACCTGTTTCCTGTCTTTATTTTATTATAATACAGCAGCAGCTGCTGGGGGAATCTACTTCAATCGGGACAATTCCTCCATGTGTTTTGTGGCAATAAAACTACAGTACAGTATATCTGGTGCCCTCAAAATGTTTCCCACCCAGCTAGAGGTTTTTGTGTTCCCGCGAGATGATTGTTTGCTCGTGTGTGAGGTTGGCTTGTGTTTAGCAATGTCGCTCGGTGTGCAGCAGTGCTGACTTGAGTTGATGTTATTTCATATAGGCATTCATTAACTTTGCATTAAAAAGTCGAGGAGTGTCCCGAGGCGATCTTGAGGTTTCTTAAAACAGTACGATATCAGCAAAACAAAACAAGGATCAGATTTAACTGGATCTAAAATCTCAGATTTTAGCGTTTTACCTCAAATCCATCAGCGCCTGGATGGTCTGCATAGCCCACGTGGTCACAACCACAGTTTGCAAAGGTGCTAGGAGGTAGAGTGAATGTTGCTTGCCTAACGTTTTTTTGACACTCCAGTTCAAGTTCGCTGTAAAACTAAACACGCAAAACGTTTCTTTTTTTTTCCCCCAGCATGTATCTCATGGCATGCACCACACAGGCACAGCAGTTTATATAATCCATTGGTTAATAATTACTGGGTCTGTTTTTGTCATACCTACAGTGTTGCAAATTATTGTTCTCTGAGTAATATCACGGGATCAAGCCTTTTCTAACATGTAATAATACAAAATAAGCCAATTAAGTACGATTATTGCAGAAATTGGGTCAGACCGATATCGGCATTTGCCAAAACTTAAGCCTGCAAAATTCGTATCGGATGAGAAGTGAAAACGTCGGATCCCTAAAACAGTCACTTTCTCCTTCTCTTTTATCTTCATTAAGAGTTTGCGTGAAGAAGTCAACACAGGAACGGTTGGCCTTGAAGATCCTCATTGATCGCCCGAAGGCCAGGAATGAGGTCAGACAATCACTACCTGTTCTTCAATGCCCTTGACTTCTTTTTGTTTGGGGTTCAGTCTGACTCGTGTGCTGCTCCTGTTTGTGAGAGTGTAACGTTCTTCAACTCAGGGGCTCCTTGGTGTCATTAGCAGTCTCCAACGTCTCAGGCATTTTGTGGTCAGCATGCAAGCTCTCCTGACACGGCTAGAAAAAATATGAGCCGAACATCATCTCAGTTTTTGATAAAACAGCAAAATGTTCTCAAAATGTGTACTCTGGTGGGGAGGGGGTGGGAATTGGAACCAACCTTATTTTTAACCTCTTGTACGCGTTCATTTTGTCGAGCACTTGTCTTCATGGGAGTCTTGCTTGGGCTTGAGCCTGTTCCAGCTGACTTTGGGTGAGAGACCAGATGCACCCTGGGATGGTTGCTAGCCAATTTCACCGATTTTTACTCCCATTTCCCCATCAATTGAATGAAGGTAGTAGGATGTTTTTCTTCAGTCTTTTTCTGGTGGAAGATGAAAAGGGAAAAAAGAGGGTATATTAAAAAATGGATGGATAAATACAGTCACATGTTTCAGTCCTCTCACCACTTTAAATATTGCAGATGCTGGTGTTAGTGGACAAATATACCACACTAAAGTCTCACGTGAACTTATATCCTTCATAATTTACCACAACAAATCTAGCGGGAGAATCGTGATTGTACAGTGTTTCCTTGCTACATTGTGAGTCCGTAACGCTGCTACATCTCGTTTTTCTTTCTTTTTTTTTTTTGTCACCCTCTTCCATCACAGAAATCCCTTTGATATCTGTAAGGCCCTCGCATGTGGGAAAGGAGCGTCACCGCTGGCGAGGCACTTTTCATCGTTTTATCCATTGCAAGATGCAATAAGACACAATGAACACATTCAGGCAGAAATTTCTGTTGGCCAGAGCGCACAGTCAGACACTCTCACGCGGACCTCCCTCCAGTTTGAGATTACTATCGTACAGTATTTTATGTTCAAATGTTGTGTTTTTGCCTGCAGGTGCGACTCCATATGATGTGTGCCAACCACCCAAACATTGTCCAAATCTTGGAGGTGTACGCCAACAGTGTCCAGTTCCCACACGAGACCAGCCCGAGGTAACGTGTCCACCCATCCCGTTGCGTTATTCATGCTTCTTTTTTTTTTTTTTTTTTTTGAAAGTGTTTTATTTGGTAGAGCTCGCCTTCTGATTGTCATGGAGATGATGGAAGGCGGCGAACTGTTCCACAGAATCAGTCAGCACAGGCACTTTACTGAAAAAATGGCCAGCGAAGTCACAAAGCAGGTAGGCAGTGGCAGTATCCACGCACACGGCATCACTCTCCTGATTTCTAACCAGTGTTGTCGTCTGCTCACGTTTTAGACGTGTGAAACCTTTTTTTTTTTTTTTCTCGCTTGACTATCAGCAAGTCTAGCAGCCTCTTTTAGCAGCTCCCTGCTTAGATTCCGCAGCTGATGTCACACTAGATCAGCACGCCACGTGGCCATTAGCACTTGTTGAGACACACACACACACACACACAAATTTGTGACATGACTACTCCTACAGATCAGTCAAGCCTTGGAACACTGTCACTCCTTGAATATTGCACATCGGGACCTGAAGCCAGAGAACCTGCTCTTCAAGGATAACTCTTTGGTAATTCGAGGAATTTTCCCAATCGGCCTAAAATGATGTTGTTCGTGCCGTGTTTTACTGTTGTTGTTGTTTTTTTTTTTTTTTTTTTCTCCACATTTTCAACAGGATGCTCCTGTGAAGCTGTGTGACTTTGGCTTTGCCAAAATAGATCAGGGGGACTTGATGACACCCCAGTTCACTCCCTACTATGTAGCACCTCAGGTAAAAAACCAAACAAACATAAACAGCCATTAAATAGAATGCATATGAAACCTGGTTGCTGCTCTGCAGGTACTTGAGGCTCAAAGAAGACACCAGAAGGAAAAGTCTGGAATCATACCTACCTCACCCACTCCGTACACCTACAACAAGGTGAGACTTGGACGGGAAGCGAGAGGATCGCCAGCCTAGCTTGAATCAAGTCTCGTTGTCTCCCTCCAGAGCTGTGACTTGTGGTCTCTGGGCGTCATCATCTACGTGATGCTGTGCGGCTACCCTCCGTTCTACTCCAAACATCACAGTCGCACCATTCCCAAGGACATGAGAAAGAAGATCATGATGGGGAGCTTCGACTTCCCTGAAGACGAGTGGGGTCAGATCTCAGAGATGGCCAAGGACATCGTGCGCAAGTGAGTTTAGTTACATTGTCAATGCCCTGTAAAATAAACAAATAGAATCATTTTTTTGTCATTGTAACGCCGCGATTAACTGCAAGCAAGCAATATTAGTGGCAGACGCAGAGATGCGATTTGGATTATTGTTTATATATTGTTGGCTAGTGCAAAATAATAGTGAACAGCCTTGAAAGAGACCGACTGGACTGAATGAATGACGGCCTGGTTTTAATTTTGTGACTGTGCTGAGTTTCTATTGCTTGCGGACGGAGGAGAAAATAAGATTTTTTTTTTTTTTTTTTTTTTTGTTACATATAAAAAAAATGTTTCCTTTGTTGTGGAGAAAATTAGTCGATAACACAGACAAGGATTCTTTTAAAGACAAATAAGCTTGAATAGTTTATTATCATTGCAAAGTGGTCTCGTGGTATTTGTCCAAAAAGCGGTTTCATGCTGAGGTCGTTACACCCCCCACGTGTGGGCAAATGAAGGCAATAAAACAATAAGATGCAGCACGTTTGGTGTGGCTGCTCGCATCTGAGATTTCCTCTTGAAATTCAAGGCAAGGCAACAGTACGGCAAAAAGCAACACGTAAAGTGTTGATGATAACATCTCACGGCGTCAGCCGTTTGAAAACCTTTTCTGTTTTGATCAGGAGGCGTAAAGGAATCGAACCCAGGTCTCGTGTAATTTTGTATTTGAATGGCTATAGAGTTTTCTGGCAGCGGTTACCGGGCCTGAATTCACGTCGTCGTACACAAACATCTCCAGTCTTCGGGTTCGGACTACCGACTATGAGCTGATTTTGACCTCCCTTCAGGCTGCTGAAGGTGAAGCCAGAGGAGAGGCTGACCATCGAAGGAGTCTTGTCTCACCCGTGGCTCAACTGCACCGAGGCCCTGGACAACGTGCTGCCCTCCGCCCAGATGATGATGGACAAGGTGGGCAGGGGATGGGGAAAGACACTGTTGGAGTCTTTTTGAACGAAGATGCAGTGACACTGGCGACGTTTCTCAGGCTGTGGTCGCAGGCATCCAGCAGGCCCACGCGGAGCAACTGGCCAACATGAGGATTCAGGATCTGAACATCAGCCTGAAGCCACTCAACTCCGTCAACAACCCAATCCTCAGGAAGAGGAAACTCCTTGGGTCAGTTTGCTTATGTCCATGTCAAGTGAAGGAGCTTTGGTTGTTTATTTGAGGCTTTTACTTGTGCAATTCTAATTTTGTAATACTCAATGCTCTCAGGAGAGAGGTTTGATACCGATACGAATACTCACCAAAAGCGTCCATACTTTTGATCCATAAATTTCAACGAATACAATGAGGAAAGATTGTGTTCTCTCTTTCTGACGCACATGATGAGTTGCCAACGGGTTGAACCTGGTGAGGACAACTTAGATTATTTTTTGTCACCAAAATAGTCGGTGGTGCATTTATTGAGGCAATTATAACGAGTTTTGCGGGGTCAGTTACTTGTTTTGTTTTATGTTCTGGCAGAAAGGTTCATCCACTGGTATTTCCTGTACATCCAGATGTATTTTTTTTGAAGCATTTCTTTATTTATCCGCGACTACTGTCAAAGTTGGGAATGAGTGCAGCATGATTCTGTTTTTTGTTCCGAATGCCGTACCAGTGCAGAAACCGACAGCCGGAAATAAATTGAAAAGCTGCTTCTGATTCTGATGGTTGAACAGTACGTCACCTTTGTTGCAGGCCCAAGCCCGGTGACAGTTTCTTCATTCACGACCCAGAGAACGGCGGCGAGGACTCCAACGTAGCGCTGGAGAAACTCCGAGATGTCATTGCACAGTGTATTCTTCCGCAGGCGGGTCAGTCAACAAAAACACGAGACGGTAAACAATTTGGAAACGTTGATGAAATTGTGCTTGCTCAGGCGAGAACGAGGACGAGAAGCTGAACGTGGTGATGTTTGAAGCCTGGCGGTTCAACAGGGACTGCAAACTCCTGCGAGATGGCCTGCAAGGCCTCAGTTGGGACGGTCAGTGCTCACTTCTGCTGCTTGACTTGAACTTCCAAATGATGTCACACCTTAAACAGTTTTCCAAAATATGAGCGATTCTCCCCCGAAAAATCAGTGAGACTGAGCCCCGTCACGAAGAGCAGAAAAAATAATGTACCGTAATTCCCGGCCCACAGAGCGCACCTGGTTATAAGCCTCACCCAGTACGTTTGTAAAGGAAATACTATTTGGTACATACAGCCGCCGCAGCCGTGCAAAAGCCGCAAGTGCCAACATTAAAACACGAGATATTTACAAAGAAAGACGGTACACAGAGAGTTTAACGCAAGCGCCGCCACGCAGACGATAACATTAGCGCTAATGTTAGTGCCGCTGTGCTAATGCTAACGTCAGTGCCGCCACGCTAACGCTAGCACCGCACTAACTCTAACAGGGCTGGTAAAAAAAAATAAAACGTACTGGTAAAAATCACTGAGACACGGTAGTAACACGCTAGCGCAGCGCTAACAGGGCCGGATCGGTAAAAGTCACTTCCTCGGCACATGTATTCCACCGGTCTCATGCTTACCTTTTCCGCTCGAGTGCCCCCTTGCGGCCGTTAGAAAAAAAAAAAAATGCATAAATGAGCCGCATCACCTCATAAACCGCACAGTTGAAAGTATGGGAAAAAAGTCACGGCTTGTAGGCCGGAAATTACGGTAATTGCCACGCCTCCAAATATTTCAGAATTCAGAACTATAATCATAACACAAACTATGATCCTGAAATACTTTCTTTTCAAAACTGATCTTACATTACCCTTAAAAATAAATGGTTCACGCAAATTTTGGTGTACCAGCTCGTGGGAAAATCTTTTTTTTTTTTTTTTTTAAATTCATCTTTCATGACTTTTTGTCCATTTGTGCCCTTTGATCTTGCATTATTATGTTTTCGTTTGATCACTTAAGATTTGGGTCAGGACTGACTGGATTTGAGCTCAACGGCCTTTACGTGGGTGTTGTTCTGTGTCAAAATTATCGGAACACACCAGACGCAATACGACCAAAACGGTTAAATGGCTGATTTTAATATTCATGTGTGGGATCTGTAACATAACATTTTTGTAATTTTATTTTTTTTTAGATATAACAAACTTTTGAGCACCACGCCCAAGTTTCATTTGGTGCTTTGTGTTTGCAGGTCGCGCGTTCTCCGATAAGGTGGATCGCTTGAAGTTGGCCGAAATCGTAAAACAGGCCATCGAAGAGAGGACAAATCTGGAGGAGTCGCACTAGTCGACGTCTTTCTATTCATCCTTTTTATATTCATCTTTTTAACACGGCTTTTATAAAAAGTCAAATGTGCTTTTCCTCCCCCTGGATTCATTTGCAAGTCCTATCGTACAGCTGTTAAAAAAAAAAACAAAAAAACTTGGTACTTGCAAAGAAAAAAAAATTTCATTTTTGCAAAAAAAGGAGAGAAAAATCCATGTGAGAAATTATTTTCTTGGAGGGAATTTTTATTCGCAGCCTTTAGTAATTTGTTTTATCAATGATTTCATTTCTTTTAACTTTCCAATCTGTTTTATTTATTTAAAGAAAAAGTTCCATTATTTATGTACCGTTTTTTTTTTTTGTTGTTGTTGCCTGTGAGCGGGCTTTAAAGAGAAGAATTCATATTTGTATGCACACGATATGTTTTCGAGCTAAAGTTGTTCTTTTTTGTAGGAGAAGCTCCTCGTCTTCGTCCTCCCAGCACATCAAATCTTTCCTACTGGAACTTCCTCCTTCCGCTTTTCTTTGTTGCGTCACTTTCCATCTCGTACCCATCCAGAAGATTGTTGTTGTCGTCGTCTCTCGCGTTAAAGTCCCGATTCAGCCTTCGTCGTCGGCTCATTTTTGTACGATTTGTTTCAAAAGCGTTCATTTGAGTTCGACATCCTCCTGCTTGACAAAGAAACGCCTTTTCTTTGCTCGTGGGTGTCCATCCTCATACGTCCTTCCTTCCCCAATTTGTCGCCGGGTGCATTTAAACGGCTCCCTTTTCATCTTGTCCGGAGACGCCGTTGGTGCCCATTCAAACCTACCGAAGCACTCAAATCTCAAAGAAAAAAAACAAGTACAGAATCAAGTTCCCTCGACGATATTGATCATCTTAAAACTCCATCCATCCATTTTCTTTGCCGCTTATCCTCACGAGGCTCGCGGGGAGGGCAGGAGGCGGGGCGCACCCTGAACTGGTTGCCAGCCAATTGCAGCGCACATACAGACAAAAAGTCACACAAATCACACCTGGCGCATGTTTTTGGGATGTGAGAGGAAACGGGGAGAACGTGCAAACTCTACACAGGCGGCGCTGGGATCGAACCCGGGTCCTCAGAACTGTGGGGCCAACGCTTTACCAGCTGAGCCACCGTGCCGCCTCCCAAAATTCCGGCTCAACGTCGTATTCAAGAAGCATTCGTTAGTATTCCCGAACACATTTTGAACAGCTGTAAGTAAATAAAGCCCACCCCCCATTATGGGGGCCTTAATGTTGTGATCATATCCCCAACCGTCCATTTTCTGAGCCGCTTATCCTCACAAACACAAGTGCTGGAGCCCATCCCGGCTATCATTGCCCAGGGGGGCACCCTGGACTGGTCGCCAGCCACTCACAATCACACCTAGGGGCAATTTAGTCTCTCCAATTGCCATGTTTTTGGCATGTGGGAGGAAAGCGGAGAAAAGCCACACAGGGAGGGGCGGGATCGAACACGGGTCCTCAGAACTGCGAGGCCAACGTTGTAACCAGATTAACCACCGTATCCCCATCTGGTCTCGTCCAAGTCCATGTGCTCATGCCTGTCATATGGAGTCAAGCCCACATATGAACATAATGTGGAGTAATATCCATATGTGGGTCTAGCCAAGTGGCCTTGTCCATATATGGTCTAGTTCCGTGTGTTAATGTCCATCTTATGGGTGTGTGTGTGTGTATATCATATATATGATATACCCCCATCCATATATGGCGGGTCCGGATCCAAAATGCTGCGTTGTCGCGTCCACCAACGCATGTGTGTGCTAAAATTGATGATATGGAATCTTGTCCATAGCACGCTCATCATGTCGGCCACGAGCCAGTGTGGCATTTCTATGGCGACGTGTTGAGCCAGCAGAACTCCGCGTCGCTCGATATTCACAGCTTGTTTCTTTTCCGCCACTTAAATGCTCGCTCTCTGATCCCCGTGGATGGAATAATATGGATTTTCCTTTTCCAATCTGTCGCTGATCGGATAACGCCAAGGATGAAATATTACACCGACGACGCTACTTTTCACGGAAAGGAAATGATTTCTGCCGTTTACGTTCAGCGTTAGTGAAACTATTGAGGATTTGGATTTTGACTTCGTTATGCTCTGCTCCGTCATTTGATGATGTGAATATTTGGGGGATTTGTTGACGAACGTGAATCTCTTGAAATCTCCTGGACGACTTCCAACTTCCAAAACTATTTGAAGGCCTTAACGCACAAGCAAAATGTGCCTTCGGGACTTCGGAGTACAAAATTGTTCAAATCATTATTTTGTATTTTCTCAAATATATAAATCATTCCACAAATGGGATTTTTTTTTTTTTTTTTTCTAAAATGGCTTTCACATTTTTTTGGGAGCTCAACTGAAGTAACTAATCAAAAATGTTCTTTTTTTTTTTTTTAATTAGCCTTTTTAGTTTAGCATCTGATTCAAAAGCATCAATGTTAAAAAAAAAAAAAAAAAAAAAAAAGATTTCTCAGCTGATGTAGCACGAGCCCATCATTGAAGTCTTGACATATTTCTGCCTTCTCTGGAATGTCTTGAACTTGCTGACTTTGTAATAAAAGACTTTGCGATAGCTCTCGTCTTATGTCGTGCTTTCGTTCTCTTCTTTTTCTCATTTAACGTTTGTTTCATTACATAACATTTTGTCGCAGACGTTACAGCTCGGGTCATGATACTTACTGACTTTATTCCACTATTTCTTTTCTCCTGCATTATTACTTTTTGTGATCGTGCAACTTATTTTTTTGTCACGTTTAGGGTTAATAATTACTTCTTCTGTCCCATATTACAACTTTTTTTTCTTTTTATCATGCTAACCAGTTAGCTCGGTGCTTCTTGCTGCAATGAAAACACCACAGATTGAGCTCAAATGCTTCCATCGTTCATCATTTTGTATGTTTATAAAAAGAAAATAAAAGCATTTTAATTCAAAACTCTTTTAATTGCAGAAATAAAGTGTTTCATGAGAAAAGTCAATTGACAACCACCAACATGACTGTTTTACATACAGAAGGCACTGTTTTAATCTTCAATCATTCGTCATAAAGCAGCAAGACTGCTCCCGTGATGGGATTGAAAACTATTCTAAATTAGAGTATCGTTCATACTTGTCATTTCAAACTGGGAATTGGAAAAGCAAAATGACATTTTGTCATTTGAAATAAACAATGGAATCGCTTTTGTTTGACGGTGTTGGCGTGCCATTTGAAAATGGAAAGAACAAATGGACACAACGATGACTTGAGATGGTTTTTTTTTTTTTAACCATTTAGGAGTACGTGGAATGACATTTAAGTGGACCAAGGAACAAATAGAAGGAAAATCTGTCTGCCTGCACGATCGACAGCTGTGCGGAAATCAATATTTTTTGCATTTTTGGTCCTTTTTTTGTGCAACACGCCAGACGACGAATCGTCCTCAGGTTCCAAATTTACACTGCTGCGACGCTGAGGGCTTTGTTCAAAATAGAGTTACAGTAAAAACCGCGCCGACGACGACGACGACGACGACAAGGTCCATTTTTTTGAAGTCGGTCTCCAGACTTTGCGTTTTTCAGTCCGAGTCCTCATCATCCAAATACTCTTCAGCGTTGCTGTGTGAGCGGGTGATGGCTGAGGTAAAGAAACAAAATGGTTTTGTTTGCGTTATGAGAGCATCTACAGTAAAGCCTCAGTTCTCGAACGTCCCCCGTTTTGGAACGGAAATTGAGATTTTTCTGCTTCCGTTTTCGAGCGAAAATCGGAACTTGAACGCAGCCGAAAAAACATGGAAATAATATATTGCGCGCGGCCAGACCAGCTGACCCACGACGCGCTTTATTGTGAATTCCCACGCTGCTGAAAAAACATGGAAATAACAATGCGCGCGGCGCCGCAGGCAGCTGACCCGCCAATGACGCATTTTGTTATTGTCTTTTCAAACTACTCCAAAGAAGGCAAATTGCTTGTTTAAAGTTATTGTGCACTTTTGTTCATACAAAATATTTACAAGGCTGGGGGCCGAGTCACTACAGATATGGCAAAGCACTCCCAGCCTAGCGTTCTCTACTACTAAAGCATACATTTTAAGCAAAAAATAAATATATTTCTTCATTTATTTTATTACATAAAGTATTTAAACTATACATGTATTTCTAGTATGCAGTTTATTATCAGGAAAACCTAAAAAAAGTGTTTAAAAAAAAAAGCCTAATTTTTTTGGGCTTGGAACCCATTATTTCGTTTTCCATTCATTGTAATGGGAAACGTCGATTCGGTTTTCAAACAAATCACTTCTCAAACCGTTTTCCGGAACGGATTGCGGTCGAGAACCGAGGCGTCACCGTATTTGGGAAAACGTCAACATCGGGGCTCGGGACTTACAGCTGGCCAGCTTCTTCTTGAGCAACGAGGCACATTGCGCGTTGGTGGCCATCTCCAGAGCCAGCTTGTTCTCGTTGTTGCGGACGTCGGTACGTGCGTCTGGGAAAAAAAAAAACCCAAAACATACCTTTAGTATTTTTTTGTTTTTTGATACACGTGTTGCTGATTAGAATTTTTTTATGTTTCGAGTTGCAAGCAAACATGTGACGAGCGTTACGTGGTGGGTGCTAACGTCACAACAAGCAGCAGATAGATAGTGAACAATATTTTAAAAAAAAAAAAAAAAAAAGTATTTTCCTGTCAAAATAATATTGCAACCTTGACGTGTGTACTCACTCTTGTTCAGCAACATGGCAACAATGTCGGAATAACCCTTCCAAGAAGCAGCGTGCAAAGGAGTGTCCCCAAGCTTATTCTACAAAACAAAT
Organism: Syngnathoides biaculeatus; assembly: GCF_019802595.1. Classification (NCBI taxonomy): domain Eukaryota; kingdom Metazoa; phylum Chordata; class Actinopteri; order Syngnathiformes; family Syngnathidae; genus Syngnathoides; species Syngnathoides biaculeatus. The sequence continues at coordinate 10,583,126 of NC_084643.1, read as the reverse complement.
CTTGGTTTAAAAACACTTTTTTTTTTTTTTTTTTTTTAAATTGTGTTTGTGCCCGAACACTGAATTCTTTTGAACTTGTTCTCACCTGCTGGTTGAGTTCGACGCTGGGCTGGCTGAGCAGAAGCTCCACTACGTCTAGGAGTCAGAAAAAAGAAAATGTAAACGGCTCATTGGGGCAAAGAGGGACATTTTCTGACATCTTCAAGTCAGACAGGAACCGTGACGCACAGGGAAAAAAAAAAAAAAAAAAAAAAAAAAAATGGGAGAAAAGAAACTTATCAAACAGAACAGTGACTGACGCCAATACTCTTTGCTTTGTGGCACCGTGAAATGTAAAAAAAAAAAAATGCAAAAACAAGACACGGAAAGCGCTTTCCATAGAAAAAAAACATTTCTCTACAGGCGCCACGGTGGATTCAGTTGGAAAGCGTTGGCATCACAGCTCTGAGGTCCCGGGTTCGATCCCGGCCCCGCCTGTGCGGAGTTTGCATGTTCTCCCCGTGCCTGTGTGGGTTTCCTCCCACATCCCAAAAAACAAGACACTCTAAATTGCCCCCAAGCTGTGATTTGAAGTGCGACTGTTTGTCTCCATGAGCCCTGCGATTGGCTGGCGACCGGTTCAGGGTGTGGCCCGCCCACAGCTGGGATAGGCTCCGGCGCTCCCCGCGACCCTTGAGAGGATAAGCAGCTAAGAAAATGGATGGATGGATGGATGGATTTAAAAGCAATGAGCGACGCCGGCGCAGCAAATGTCTCAGGTTGAGCGTGACGGCGTTTATGGAAATCCCCTTCAACATTTCAGGGAAGGGCCAATGGAAAAGTTGCCACTCGGAGTAACATGGGGGGGGGGGGGGGGGGTGTCTTCACCTCGTTATATGGCTGCGCTCTCCCCCAATCATCACCGCGTGCCAACTGTACCCAGAAGACGGCGCCGCTACCTTTTGCTACGACGTTTTGGCGAGTTCTCGGCGCCTTCGAAGCAGGACGCACCGCGACAAGCACAAAGACAAAATCTAGATTGTTAATCTAAAATCTCTCGCAAAACTTGGCCACAAGCGAAGGTCTGCAAGTTGGATTTGAAACGCACGGGACGGCGTGGAAGACCCTACGTCGACCGATGCCTTAAAACTGTAACTCGAGACGAAAACGCCGGGACGGACTTCGACGGCGATACTGAAGACGGTGAATTAAAAAGAACTTTTCTGGGATGTTTGAGTCGTTTTACTGCCGTGTTACAGTCGTTGTATTTACAAAAAGTCTGTATGACTAATTTCACACCGTACCGTTATGTACAATACATATCTACAGCGGGGTCAGGCTACAAAGTGGACGCGGTTTATGATCCGGTGGTGCTGTCACGTCACGACAGGAAAGGGGAGGCCCAAAGGCTACAACCAGAATCCAACGATCGCGACCTTGTGGCACCGAAAGGCAATCACAGACCTTTTTTTTTTTTTTTGGGAGAACTTCTGTAGTTTTTACTGCAGCGCGGTACCTTTATGTCCTCCGTGACATCCCCAGTAGAGGGCAGTGTTGCCCGCCTTGTCCAGGCCGTTGATCCCCACCCTGTTCTCCACGCATTCCCTCAGCCAGGAAAGGTTCCCTGAGTCAAAATCGGGACAAAACGGGAACGGGTCACGGCCAACGGAGGCGACGGGACGAAAGAGGCAGCCGGGCGGTCGCCGCACCTCGTTTGGCCGCTTCGTGCATCGGGTGGTCGATGGACTCGGCGTGCTCGGTCACTGAAACGCACCGCCGCTGATTTTGCCACTTGGGATTCACGAGCCAAAAAGATTTCAAATGTCCTCCCCCACTTACCGTAGTTGCGCGGAATAAGGCCCGTCCTCCCCCGGCATGTTCCTTTCCACCAGTTACTGTCACTCTGAGGACAAAAAAAAAAAAAAAAAAAACTCATAAATTGGTTTTAAACAGAGCTTTTCTATTTATATATAAACACTTGTCACAAAATTTCTCTTCATAACAAAGCGATGACGAAAGATACGTCTGGAACTAATACTTCATATAAACTATAAAAAAAAAAAAAAAAAAAAAAGCTTGATTCATTGGTCCGAGTGTGTTAACTTCTTTTTCCCTCTTCACTTCTTACGACTATGAGATTTGGGCGCCTGATTTAAGATGTACCGTAAAAGCGGATTTTTCGAGGATGGTCTTACCGAGTCAGAGATGTAGAGGATGTCATCTTCTTCGAAGTAAAGCTCATCAGGCTGCAACATACAAAAACAACGCGACAGTTGGACAAGTGGCCCGTTTGTCGGCCCTTGAACGGACGAGTTTATGATCAAATGCGGCGGAACCCGACAGGGATGGATAAGTTTCATTTTTCTAATTTCCGGCCTATAAGACGAGTTTTTCCCCACACGCTTTCAACCCTGCGGTTTATGCAATGATGCGGCTAATTTGTGCATTTTTTCCTAACGGCCGCAAGGGGGCACTCGATCGGAAAAGGTAAAAGTGAGACCGGTGGAATGTATGTGCCGAGGAAGTGACTTTTACCAGTCCGGCCCTGTTAGCGCTGCACTAGCGTGTTACTGCCGCGTCTCGGGGATTTTTACCAGTATGCTTTTTCTTAACCGGCCCTGGCGTTAAACTCGCTGTGTACCGTCTTTCTTTGTAAATATCTCGTGTTTCAATGCAAGCACTTGCGGCTTTTACACGGCCTCGGCCTGTGTGTGTACCAAATGGTATTTCCTTTACAAATGTACCGGGTGAGGCTTGTAACCAGGTGCGCTCTGTAGGCCGCGAATTACGGTATTTTTCCTCCTCGGTTATAAAACAGGGTTCATACTCAGTCGGACCCCCAAAAATTTAAGGGCTTTTTAGGGCTGACACGGAAAAAATTTCGGGCCATCGCGGGAAACCAAGAGTAGGGAAAAAAGACTCACCCAATGGTGCCATCGGCTGTTCTTGGTTCATCAAAGGTTCCTGTGACAGTGATCACCTGTCGCCCCCTTGTGGTAGTTCTCATTGATGTGACCATTGTCAACGTCTTCACATAACCGTTTAGAGAAAAACTGATTCTAACTCCAATTGCAACAAATGTCTGTCTCAGCACCCCTACGAGTGTCGCTCCTTGAGCCCACCCACTGCCTCCTCTATTTGCTGCTGCAGAGGTGCCAAAGAGGCTCTCTTGTCCTCGGTGATGAACCTCAGCTTCCTCTTTTCTTCTGCCTTCTCAATGAGCGGAGATATGTCAGTCTCTATTCTGGCTTTTTTGGCTTTGAGGCAGTCGAGATGAAAAGTGGCAGCGATGCCAAATGTAGCCAGGTACGAAGTCTTCCTTTCCCCACGGTGGTAGTTTTTAGCAATGTCACTGTCTGGGAGCATGACTGCAAACCCTTTCGAATTATTTTCACAAGATTTGTAACTGTAACGGCTGCAGATCACTTTTAAAGTCCGCACGATCTCTGCCTTTCACGAGTCCGCCTTCGTGCACTGAACGACGTTCACAGAGCCTGACTTCCGGCTGGACAACTGGAGGTGCTCGTACCACTGCCTGAAGTTGATGCTTCACTATCTTGATATTTTACAAACAGATTCATACCAACGGAAGATGAGCGAGTCTTCGCCAAATCAGCGTGTCTCCTTCCCCCCCCCCCCCCCCCCCCCCCCCCCCGGTGCGACTCCAGCGCTTTGACGTCCATCTTTCCTAGCCGGTAGCTCTGCTGCCCAGATGCCAGTAAAACATGTGCCGATCTTTTGCATCTCGACGAACCCAGCTTCCAAACTCCTTACTTTCAACCCGAGCATCTTGAAAAATGCACTTCCCCGTGATACAAGTTGGATCAATGAGAGGCGTAACGAAGACGAAGTCAAATGCCGACTCACGGAAACGAACAATGGAATAGCGATGACAAGATGGCGACTCGTTGTCAACACTGTGACTTCCGTTGACAATTTCCGGATGTTTTAGACGCTAGACGGATCGCTATTTTTTTTTTTTTAAATAAAAGATCATTTTTCTTTTTTCGGGAGAATTTTGGCGGTAGAGGTCCTCCCTTTGATTTTTGATCATTTAAGGCCTTTTTAGGGGCTCGACTGGTTTTCGCGGATTTTAAGGACTTTTAGGAGCCCCTAAATGCACCTTCGAAAATTTGGGGGTTTTTAGGCACTTTTAGGAACGCGTGCGAACCCTGTAAAAATAATGCATTCCAAGGTCAAACACTCACGAGTTAAAAGACAAACGTTTCCATGGTGGATGAACGCGTGACGTCCATCTTGCCTTACGTGCTAATGATTGTGCATCACGATTGGCCACTTTGATGCTTGGTGTCATTTTGGCCGGTATGCCAACACCTTGAGTAAAGTTTTGCATGTAAGTGGTCCATCTTTTGCAATAAGCCACACCCCCCCAATCAAAAAAAACTACCAAAAAAATGGAAAGGCTGTTGGGCTGAACACTGTAATTTAATGAAGTGACAAAGTGGTGCCTCCTCGAGTAAAAAGCAAACCAATTCACTTTTTTTTTTTTAATTTAGACTGGGTGGACTGCAAGATGAGCCCTCCTCGCCATGAGCAAACAATTAGCTCTGCGGCAGTTGCTATGGTAACTGCACAACTTCCGTCAAAACTGGCTAATGTCAACCTTCGAATGGTCTCTACTTCTGTCGTTCAGCTGTATTGAACGTCCAACTGGCATGAAATCAGCAACTAGCATTTTTCATCAATCGCATTTGAAAAATGTACAGATGTGGTCCACCAGTCATGCCCGCAGATATAAAGTTGCGGCTGTGTGTTCTGTTTGTAATTATGAGTGTACCCCTTTAAGAGCGGAGGGGGCCGGTGTCAGGTAAACCAGGAAGTAGAAGTAGGTTTTCATGTGCGCTGAGAGTGTGCGACAAGTGCGCAATGGCGCAGCTTAGAGGCAACATTAGTCAAGAGTACGCAAAATAAGCGACGTCTTTCGATCCATTTCAATCTACGTATTTCTACTCGTAACAAATTTTACGCACCCGTTAATGACAGTGATTGAGTCACATTTCTTTTCGGTATTCGGAGGGAGCACAGCTAGCGCATACCATCATTTGTATCCTTTGCTCAAAGACAAACATGGGGAAAAAAAAAAAGGTGTCTTACAGTTCTGGGGTGAAAGGTGAACTCAGCTCTGAACACCTTGACCTGGCCTGCAAGGAAAACCACAAAAAGACGTCGGGTTGAGTTCATGCCATAAAGCGGGCGGAAATCCACTTGGTGGCCACCAGAACCAAAAGGGGTCCACTCGTGGTGGATTTCAGCTTGGATGGCATATTTGGGGAACTTTGCATTCAGTGCAATACGCCAGCGCTTCTTACAAGAGCAAAAAGAAGCACACGCGCACACATACAATCTTGTGTTTTGAGAATAATGCTGAAGTTAACGCCATCGGAGAGAAACAAAATCATTCACATACATCATCTTAATATTTGGGGGGGGGGAATCAATGAGCCTTATTTGACATGAATGAATAAAAACGAGTGATTACCAGCTGGATCGTACATTAAACAGAAGGACTTTACAGCAAAAGTTCATCTTTTGTCATTTCTTGATGATTCTATTTTAAAATACACAAATCTTGAGTTTCTGTGGCATATAATCCAAAAATGCCAGACTGTTTTATGGTTACTAGACAACAGACGTCTAGAATAAAGCTGTCATGTCAACAGCATTTGGAAAACATTTTGAGAGTTAATACAGTTTTGACATTCCACATAATACAAAAGTCAACACATCAACCGTGTCTACACGTTCCAAATATGCACTGCGAGCAGGGGTGGGAGGCAGCCGGTGTGGGGCTTGGACGAGCCCGCTCACCTTTTGGAGTTGGGAAAACTTAATACCGAAATTTCCGGCCTAGATGCCGCAAATCAACCCCCTCCCCCCCACACACACACACACACGCTGCGGCTTGTGCGGTGATGCGGCTAATTTGTGCATTTTTTCCCCTATCGGCCGCAAGGGAGCACGCGAGCAGAAAAGGTAAAAATAAGACCGGTGTAACATATGTGCCAAGGAAGTGACTTTTACCAGTATGTGTTTTTTTTTTTTTTTTTTAAACCGGCCCTATTAGCGCTGCACTAGCGTTAGCCCCGTGCTAGTGTGTCGCTGCCGTGTCTCAGTGATTTTTACTAGTATGTTTTTTTGTTTAACCGGCCCCGTTAGTGCTGTGCTACAGTGTTGTTACTGTGTAGCTGCCACGGGTGTGTTAATTTTTTTTACCAGTATGTTTTTTTTTAAACCAGCCCTGTTCATGCTACCGTGTTGTTGCTAAGTTAAACCGAGATATTAAAACTTTGAAAACTCTGTATACCGTCTTTCTTTCTAAATATTTCATGTTCAAAAGTGGGTTTCAATGTGACCACTTGCGGCTTATGTATGTACCAAATGGTATTTCCTTTCCAAATGTACTGGGTGAGGCTTATAATCCGCTGCGCTTTGTCGGCCAGAAATTACGGTACTGTCAATCACGTTTTAGATTAATTAAATTCTATGTGAGACAAAGCATAACACGTTTGTTTTAGTCATAATAATTCAACAACAGAAAAAAAAAAAAAAAAAAAAGTTTTGACACAGGTTATCTGTATGTATTGGCGACATCGGGGACCGAGCCCTGCTTTTCTACACACTTTTGTCACTTTTCTTCTCTGGCGGCGGGAGCAAACGTGAAAGGGAGGAGCGAGGAGGTTACAAATTGAGATTGGGCCGCAGAGACGTCGCGTCGATCACACGCGCAGACGCAGGCGGTCCGCCACAAATGCAAACTGCAACGTAAGTTATTGCAGAATTGGCAAGACGCAAAATCATCAATTCATGGGATTTTTTTGTAATTAGTTTGTGAGTCTTTCTCCATTTGTTACTGTATGCGTTTGTATTTAATATGACGAATGCAGCACAATTTAAAGGTGAGCGAGCACCCCTCCCACACGCCGGAGCTCTTTTTTTGACATATTTTTTTTCCCCCACACTGCACAGGCCCGATCCTGTCGATGTCAATTATGCGCCGCGCGTCGGCTTGTGAAGCGCAGCACGCAAGCCCAATCACGTCGCTAGGAAACCCACACGCCGCGCTGCCGACTTCCAGCGTTTTAAGCCCGATGACCGCATATTTTCTCACACACAAATGATGAATCACTTTAAAAAGTGGATGCCAACAAGACGGGAGCAGTCCAAGTTTAATTAAAAGCGAACGCATCATCACACAAAAGTGACATTCCTGCATGAATAAACGTGTTGGTTTGTGTTTTTTAAAGTGCAAAAGGTGTATTTTTACAGGTATACGCTTGTGTTTTTCGAGATCACAAAGTGTGCTTTTGAGAATGGAGCCAATCGAAAACTCGTGGTGACGATTTTCAATTTCTACAAAGTCAAATCAACAAAAGCATTCTTGTAAAACAGACCTGAAACTCTGTCCTGCAAGACTTGGAAGTTAACATGACGTCACACACCGCAAAATCAGCTCAGCTCAGTGAGCGTCGACAGAATAAACCAGACGTTGCAAGCTTTGCTTCTTTTAAAAAATCTTTGCGATGTAGCAAAACCAAAAGGTGGTTTTTGCGTCGTGTAGTAAGAGAGAAAAAATAAGACTCATGATGGCATCTTAAGTCCTCATCATGAGATTAAAGTCATCACGAGCTAAAATGGATGTTGATTTGGGACGCTTTCCTCACGTGTCACTCTCTCGCCCAATTCTTGCAACCAATAAGAGAGGAGCTCACTGTCACACGGTTTGTGGGAATGTGTTTTGGGATCTTGCATTCATGAAAATTCCATTTTGTGTTCTGCTGTGTACAATTTGCAACGTGCAAAAGGTTGCTAATTCAATATTTTCTGCATTCAAAACAATGATGCAATGCATGCATCTGCAATTGTGTTCACTTTTAGCAACAGTACGCAAAGCGGACAAAATTCTTGGTTTGGAAAGGACAAAAAGAAAATGTTCTGCTAGAACACGTCAATAGCCATGAATTAAGTAGTAAAAGGCTCGACATGATTTTCCCCATCTCAACAGCGCGTCGGTTCTCCTTCAACGACGCCTTGACGTGAATAATTAATAGCGTGCGCCCTTAATGTCACGAATAACCGCAAGACAATAACAGACAGTAAAACCTCATTTACTCCCTTTGTTACCACTTGAGCGCAATCAAAAAACAAATAAATCCACGTTGACACATTCGAGCAAGGCTCCTAAATCCACAACTAGATGAGATCGTGGAGGTATTTTCCGAATAAATGAACATCGAAGGTCATATCAGCATGCTTCACCTTCAATGATCAGGAAGAGATTGAAACACCCCACAAAAGAACTCCACACATGAACATTTTTTTTTTTTTTTTAAGTGGTGCTAACGTCGCAGTAACACGGTACAGATCAGGCAAAGATTATATTTATGATAAAGCTGGGCATTTGATTGCATTACCTTGATGGAATATGGGGACAGCTGACCGTGAATTCATTTTTATTTGCATTGTTAATGAACTCAAAATGCCTGTCGTTAGAAAAGTGGACATTATTTGCGCTGCAAAGCAGGGGTGGGGCCAAGTCACGTCACACAATCTTGCTCAGTGACAACAGATATTCGCACAATTAGGCCCTTTGCGCCCAGCACTTGTGCTTATTAACTCTAGTAACGACTTTTTTTTTTTTTTTTTACACAAATTGTTCCAAAACCAGTCCCTCTATTGTCTTTTAAAACTTAGTTCAATGTTTTACCAGGTACCGGTGAGCAAACCTGAACTTAGCAAAGCTAATCTTAGCTAGCGTCATTGTTCCTTTCCTCAAGTGTTCCATACCTTGCTGCCACTCTTTTTCCTGATTTAATCCAAAACATAAATTTTGATTCCATCTATCATCCATCAATTTTATAGATCCCTTATCATTAGCAAATAGCAAAAACAGCAAAAACTGCCAGAGGTAGCCGGCACAGGCTTTAGCACGCCCACGACTCTTGTGAGGATAGGCTGTTAACTCAAATTTCGACTTAAGTCAGATTCCGCAATTAAAGTCAGAATTTACATCAAAATACTTTGTATAAAGATAAAAAAATACAGTGAAATAAACAAGATGATGTACGATAAGATAATAAGTGGAGGCTGTGCTTAGCTATTGCCAAGGAACCCGGTCCTCAATCGTCTCCATCTCGACAAGTATCAAAGAACCTTGTTTTGCGATCATTGTATCCGACATGGGAATGGAACCCTTCACGTGCAATCAAATACGGGCTTTGTCTTTAATAATTGTCATCACGGTCGACCGACTGAAGCCTTGGTGGTGTTGGTGTCTCTCTTTTCTGCAATCTTTTTATCATCTTGAGCTTCGTTTCCATGGTAATGGATTTTATTTTTGGCTGCAGAAGCATTGCTAAAAGACACAGCTGTCTTCTTCGGGGCCATAATATCAAAGAATAGGGTGAAAAATGCGAAGATACTCCCGCCGCACAAACACGGACAACCATTAGCCAGACAAAATGGCGGACGGAGGACGGGCGTTGTAAAGTCCAAAATGTCTTAGGTCGAGACCGTCTCAACCCGAGGACTCCCTGGATGGAAAATCTGATCACTTTACATTTTACATTCAAATCTTGTTTTCTGTGGCATTTCAAATTCAAATCCTGACGGCACATATTTACTTCTACGTTATTCTGCTGATTTCCTTTCTCTCCGTTTGATGGCATCGTGCTTCGGCAGACGCTCCGCGTTGTCATGTTACATTTTCATCTCGACTAATAAGGAACATCTGATCATTTTTCACACAATTCCTAATGATTTACATTGATTTCTTCCTATCAAAATAAAACGTAGTATCAAGACCCCTAATCCTCATCTGATTGTTACAAACTAGGGCTCATTTTATTTATGTTCCGATGACAGTCAATTTTGATATACGGTAAGGAAATTTTGAAGAAAAAAAATTGGGACACTGCTACTTTGCCTCTGGTCCCAAGACTGACCAAGATTGAAAAAAAAAAAATGTACTTAAGACCCGTGAACCCAAATCATGACTTGACTTGCTTGAATGTTGTTAGGACTTTACTTGCTATTTTTTTACCCATCCCCCCCCCCGCACAAGTAATTTGAGATTTACTTGCAACATGAAGTTTGACTTAAGACTTAATTATGGTCTACACATGTTTCATACTCATTTTCGAATTCCAAGCAGCTGAGAAGACATCTGCAGTGCGAGCTGCACAGAATGCATCAATTGTCATCATCGTTGAACCTGCGACCTTAAACGCAACACGCTCACCTACAGGACTGGTGCAAATAGGGAAGTCAGAGGCCAACCGAATGTCTCGAGAACTACATCACGATTTTTCATTCGTTTTTTTTTTTTTTTTTTTTTTTTTTGTTCTTCCCTCAGTGTTCACATGCAGACTTTACGTCTCTCTTTTGCGTGAACACTCAAAATAAGACAGAAATACACCATTCAGTAGGCGATTTTCACGATATTCCCCAAGCGTAAAAAAAAAACGCGTAACAAGGTGCTCGAACTAGTTTTCGAAATGTAACCAAAGAGCCCGACGTAGAGTTGCTCTTACCTGGCTTGGCCGGCTTGGGAGGAGGTTTGGACATCGGGGAGGATGAAAAGTCAAGTGCAAAATCGAAACACCGCGTAGAAAATTAAAGTGGAAACGTTCGTTGAGCAGGACACGCACTTGGGTGTCGCTCCCTTTGAGGAAGTCGATGCTAGCTCGGGCTACCCGGAAGTTCTGCTCTGCGCATGTGCACAAAGAAAAAAAAATACTTATTTTATTTCAATGAGTTAAATGAAGAACGCATTTTCCGTCTATTTTTACTCAAGTGTATTTGTTTTAACCCGTTTTTAATCCTTTCCCACGTTCTCAAATCGTTTTTTTTTTTGGGTAGATGTATTCACATTTACAGCCACGAATTCAATACAAGAACTGCATTAAATATTTGCTACGTTGAAGAGCTATCAAAGATTTGAAGTGTTTCTGTTATTTTCCTTCTTAGCTAAAAAAAAAAAAAAGATTTTAAAAATATCCATCTCACTGTGATGCGCTCCAGAGCAATGAATACTACTACTACTACTACTATTACTACTACTACTACTACTACTACTAATAATAATAATAATAATAAATTAACACCTCTGACCAGATCAATCCAATGTGAACGTTTTTATCTTCATAAAAGTAGAGTTCTTGACACAGTTATGTGAACTGTAATGGGCATTTTTTTCAATAGGATTTCAAAACGTATACATTTTATATGATTTTCTACGATAATATATTGCAATTATGTTGTATTTCATATCGTTTCATTGTTTTTTTGTTTTCGTGGTATTTGTTTATTTATTCATTGTTTACGATGGGTTCCCAAGTGACGTCACATTCAAGCCAACCAATCCTGAGAGTCGTAAGGCGGAAGTTCGTGAGCGCAAATGTTTAGCGTAAATAAACGGCGCATGTGATCTGTTTAATTTCTGCAGCGTTGTAGATTGCACATATTTGCTGCAGTCTGAGCTTTTTTGTTTGTGTGTCAGCGTCGCAGGCTAATGCAAGATGAAGACGCTCATTGTGGGAGTGGGTGGGTGAGTTCGATCACTTTTTTTTTTGTTCTCATAAAGTGCTTATTTTCTTGGATATGTTTCTCATAAAAGATGTCAATGTTTCCAGTTCACAATATATATATATAATTAAAAAATGGATAATCTTGGTGGCACTTAAAGGCAAGTGAAAAGAGTGAAAGGGTCACAATTTGGAAAACGGTCGCATGTGACAAACGTGGTCGAATGGATAACAACTGGACAAATGTATGCTGTGGAACTTTTAAAGGAGACATATTTTGCATTTTAAAACAGTTCACAGGGGTCTGTATAACATGTCTGTGATATGCTTGTTTCAAAGAACAATGGGTCCATATTGATGGCAAAATTCACACACAGCCTTTTTTTGAGTTTCTGAAACAAGCCTGTTTTTAAGTCTCATGCAAGTGAGCAACTACATCGAGCTCGTGGACCTACGTCATAAAATCACGTGATTCGCCATATTGCCGGTCAAACAAAGCATTGTTGCAAGTTAATTGTATTGAGCCCAAACGAAAATAAGTCTTACAGCACGACATCCAGAGTTTTGTCTGATACCGTTAAACATTTTAGAAGGTGAAAATAAACGAAGGTACGTGGAAAAATGAGATAAACTCGGCATAGAGGACCCGTAATTAATGCCGAAGTCAATCTTTTTGCCGATAAGAAATTGGACTGTTAACCCGCTTCCGCTTGTCTTGGACAATTGGATACAAACGTGTATCTGGTGAGTAAGTCGTTGAGATTTGCACGGAAGAGTTTGAAAGCGTTTAAAGGTATAGACGCATACAAATACTTCATTGCGAGATCTGTTCTCAATCAAGAATAAATCCCACATAGTGATGGACCAACTCATTTTCATTTTCTATCATCGCAGACTTTTTTTTTTAAATATGCGTTGTTCTCAAATGAGTCCAGTGCGAATTTAAAAAAGAAAAATAAACTTCTGGGATACGCTTCAGCCCCCGTACACGGAAGCGTGTTGCGGCCACACGTTAACCTACGTAAACCTCTGTGTGACCGACGGTTTATTTTCTTTTTTTAAATACGCATTGGACTCATTTGAAAACACCGCCACCATGCCGGCGGCTTCACCCGGCAATCGCGTAGGTGCTGGTGGTCAGAAAATGCTAATCTGTGCATACGACAAAACTCAATGCAGCGCTGCTCGCCTTTTGTCTTGGACATGCTCGGAATAATGTCAAACTGGTGGGGGATGTGAGTGTTTCTGTGCAGAACAGCTTGTTGACAGTCTTATTTTCAGATAACAAAAGAGATTTACTGTCATGAGAATTTGAACCAGTTGCTTTGCATTTATCTTTTTAAAAAAAAACGTTTTCTGCTGTTCCCCTTTAAGAATGACCAATGGAGGAAAATCCACTCTTTCCAAATCTTTACAAGAGAAGATACCCAACAGCTGCATCATTGCACAGGATTCATTTTTTAAGGTAGACTCGTTCAGGGGTGGGGAGCCATTTGACTTTCTGTAAAATCCTTTGGTGAAACATATTAAATTTATGAAAAACCACGCGCAATCTCCAGCCTTTCTAGGCTCACGTTGTTTTTTGTTCAGGATGAGTCTGTGGTTCCCGTGGACGCTTCCGGCTTCAAGCAGTACGACAGTGAGGAGCCTTCTATTCACAGCAGAATCTCTGAAGTCTAACACAGTTGAAAACGTTCCCGTGTGACCGTCTAGCGCTCAACGCTCTCCACATGGACGCCATGATGGGCCGGGTCGACGCCTGGCGAAGAGACCCGCCGGCTTTCCTGAGAGAAACCGGTGGGACCGCGGAGACGACGGCGCGGTGGGCCGGCCGCGTTTTTGTGCTGATCGTGGAAGGCTTCCTAATATTCAATCACAGGCAAACAAGGACTTTCCTGCTGCGTTCTACGCAAATCACCAAAGATTTGGATATTCTCGATGGAGAAACCTAAAATGCACAATAATCGAACTCAATCTTGTTCGGACCTCTGCTTGCAGACCTTTGAATGAGCTGATGGACAAAAGATACTTCCTGGAAATACCCTACGACATCTGCAAGGAGAGACGGAGGTCGGCGCTTTTATCCCGGTTCTGTTCTGCGTGGACGCGTCGAATCACGTTGAACATTTTAACACACGGACGTTGCTTGTGCGCAACGAACAGTTCGAGGGTGTACAAGCCGCCGGACCCCCCGGGCTACTTCGACGGACACGTGTGGCCCATGTACCTGAAGAACCGGCGCCAGATGGAGAACGCAGTGGTGGGAATCGGTGCGCTGAAATTAAGTAATACGGAGTCCCCCCTCCTCTCCAAAAAAATGGCATTGTTTGACAGTTAAAAATTGGCTAATTCTCACCTAAACAATCTCAAATGTCCCCGAGCTCTTAGAGTACCACCATCATTCCCAAGATTCAAAAAAAAAAACATAGCAGAGGTTTTATTTGATTTAATTGTACCCGATTTTGGGAATAATTGTGTAAAAATATCCTCGAATATAGACACACAAGATTGTGGAGTAAGCATTTTCGAGGGACATTTTGTGAAAATACACCAACGGGAAAGCAGCGCACTTTGCTCGTCTCGATGGAAAGTTGTGTGTTTTTTTTTTTTTTTTTTAAATCTTACAAGTGGGCGGCACGGTGGCTCAGCTGGTAAAGCGTTGGCCTCACAGTTTTGAGGTCCCGGGTGCAATCCCGGACTCGCCTGTGTGGAGTTTGCATTTTTTCCCCGTGCCCGCGTGGGCTTCCTCCTTGCGCTCCGGTTTCTTCCCACATCCCAAAAACATGCAACATTTATTGGACACTCTAAATTGCCCATAGGTGTGACTGTGAGTGTGGCTGATTCTCTCTATGTGCCCTGCGATTGGCTGGCGACCAGTTGAGGGCTGTTCGTTGACAGCTGGGATAGGCTTCAGCACTCTCCGTGACTGTCATGAGGATAAGCGGCAAAATGGATGGATACTAGAAGTGTGTGAATTGTCCATTTAGCAGTATGCTTATTGTCCCCACTAGTTTGTTTTTTTTATTTCTTTGTTTGTTTGTTTGCCTCGTGAAAACATTCATAAAATCGATATCCTTTTTTTTTTTTAAAAAATGTACATTTTAATGGATATGCAATTTGTTTTTCAAAACGCTGCCAGTTTAATTTCCCCTTGGGTAGGTTATTGGGTGTGTGTGTTGGTGTGGAATGGGAGAGGCGGGGCAACCCGTATAATAAAGCAAATCCCATTTATTTGTGTTGATATTGCAGTATTTTTGGATGGACTGAAGTCAAAGGAGGAACTGCTGGCTGCTGTATTTCAAGATGTTCGTCAGGAAATACATATGCTGACAGGTAAATTGGCTGTGAATTATGTACGTAGAAGACTTCAGAAGCTCAAATATAAAGTATGTGTTGAAACATAACGCACTTCTCGCTTTTTACTCGTTTGCAGAGAAGGATTGAAGAGAGAGCGTCGATTATTTCCTCCGCTTCGAATGAATTGGAAGACCGCAGTGGTACGTGCGCCTAAAAGGACCAAACCAACACATTTACAGAAGGTTGACATATTTAGAGAAGCTCGGTCATCCGGGAGGGGCTCAGTGTCGAGTCGCTGCTCCTCCGCATTGAGGGGAGCCAGGTGAGGTGGCTGGGGCATCTGATTCAGATGCTTCCCGGACGCCTCCCTGGTGAGGTGTTCCGGGCGCGTCCCACCGGAAAGAGACCCCGAGGACGACCCAGGACACGCCGGAGAGACTATGTCTCTCGGCTGGCTCGGGAACGCCTCGGGATCCCTCCGGAAGAGCTGGAAGAAGTGGCTGGGGAAAGGGAAGTCTGGCTATCCCTGCTGAAGCTACTTCCCCCGCGACCTGACCCGGAAAAACGGTAGAAAATAGATGTATGGATGGATAATCGAGAACGCCCGGGAGGCATCCGAATCAGATGCCCCAGCCACCTCGTCGGGCTCCTTTCAATCCGAAGGAGCAGCGTCTGTGGAAGCAAATATGTGCCGCCAGGATTTGAATTTGAAATGTAAAGTGATCACGTTCTTAGTCACGTCACTTCATATACTAGGAAAGCGTAAGTGCGATTGGCTGGCTGCTCGGTTCTGACCTGAAGTGACCCTGCCTGGTGCCGCAGACGGTGAATTTTAGACAGCTAGCAGAATTGTAGCAACTAGTGAAAATGTGATGCCTTTACATTTCAAATTCAAATCCCGGTGGCACTAATTTAGTTCCGTAAGCGGCTCTGTTCTGAGCCCCTCCCTGATGACCGAGCTTCTCACCCTCGTCTTAAGGTCACAAGGAATCTAGTCACAAGAGTGAAATGTTCTTATAAAGAGAAAAAAAAAAAAAGAAAAGCGTATGAACCAAGAGAAATCATGCTATATGGTTGACATTTCTCGAAATATTAATAACTTTTTATATTTACAAAATGACACATTTGTCAAATTTGAACTTTTGTCGCTCACTCTAACCACTTGATCCTCGGGGAGTATGATTTGTTTTCATGAAATGACATCATTATTGTTGTAAGGCTACATTTTTTTTTGTCATAAGATTACAACTTCCACTTACTGTTATAACTTTATTAAAGATTACAAATGTATTATTTAGACTTTCTCCTGAAATATAATTAAATTGATTCTTCTTTCACTTACTTTTTATTGTAAGATTCACATTTTTCTTGTAATCTAGCCCAGCAGCCAAAAACGACTCGGGCTGATCTTCAGCTCTCAAAAAAAATTGTGTGTCCACAAAATGCAATGCCCCCCCACCCACCCCTTTGACATACATTTTTTGTGGGGCTAAGGCCCCCCCCCCAATGTCAAAACTTAGTAAGGCCTCTGGTATTTAATTTTTTGTCAAATTCTGACTGTTATCTTACTATTATGACCTTTTCTTATGATACTACTACTCAAATTCAGGTCATATTGATTTTAATGTGTACGTTTTTCCTGTCAAATCCCAATTACTATAATAACTTTTTCTCTTTGCCATTTAAGTCTCATCCATTTTTTTCCTCACAGTATAAAATCTACAATCGTATTTACACTGCTTGATTTGTAAATCCACGATGTAGATTCCAACAGTTCCAACACCCCTGAGTGACACTGTTATAATCTTCGTCATATATCATGAATAATAAAAACAATGAAGTGCCCTCGTTTGTTGGTCCACATTAGAGACGAATTTAGAAATTTCTCAATGAATTACATGTGAGAAAATGCTTTGTGTTTTCAGAGACATATTTTAATGTACAGGTCTCATTGGTAATTTAGTTGGAAGGAGACGAAAACGACAGATTTTGCGCAATTTGTTTGACAGTACATAGAGCAGATGGTCTCAAACTGGCGGCCCGCGGGCCATTTGCCGCCCCCCGAGGTGATATTTTTTGGCCCGCACCTTACTACGAAAGTTAAACGATATTGCGGCCCCGCAGTTTTACATGAATGGAACTTTTACAGTGTTATGTGCGGAGCCGCAGTGGGGTTGCGGTGACAGCGACCGGGCTTTTTGCAAGCAGAGAAACATTTTTCATTCTATACACTTTCAAACTCTTCCGTGTAAATGTCGACAACTTACTCACCAGATACGCGTGCATATCCAGTTGTCCAAGACAAGCGGAAGCCAATTAACAGTCCACTTTCTTATCGGCGCAAACATCAACTTCGGCATGAAATACGGGTCCCCGATGCCGAGTTGATCTCATTTTTCATTTATTTTCACCTTCTAAATGTCTGACAAGACTCTGGGTGTCGTGCTACAAGACATATTTTTGTGTCAACCGACTTCGCATTGCTTGACCGGCAATATGGCGACGTAAACAAAAGTCACGTGATTTTATGACGTGGGTGCACGAGCTGTATAAAGCCAGCGTGTCCTTCCTCAAGTCCGCAGTTACCAGCGTCCACTGCGCGGTGTGCGTGCATGCGATTGGCCAAATGCGCACTCACTTGACTCGACTCGACTCGACTCGACTTCCTCATTCTTCTTCCCCGTAAATTCTCTCCCTTTTGACTGACTCCTCCGTGAGCGTTCAGGCTTGAAAATGCGACCGTGCTCTTTTTTGCCTGTCCTTCTTGTCTGTGGATGTTTGAGTTCTTGCCAGGGCGAGCTGAGTCAACACCAGCGAAGGTTTGGGAATGACAGACCTGTCATTGGTAAGTACAAGACGCAGTATCTCACTTTATCCAATAGATTACACTGTTTAACTCTTCCATCTGTATTTTAGGATTTGATATCGTTGATGTATTTTAATTGCCAGGTTTCACTGAAGTGTACTGATTGTTCTGTTGCTAGGGTAGCTTTCCTGTCGCTTACTTCCCAGTTCTGCTGAGGCCCATCATTTTCTGAGCGAACAAGCAAACCTCCAAATTGCATGCTAATTTGCAAGCTAAAAAAGGGGAACTTGTCAGATGTAATCTGTATAAATTAATGTAAATGCTTCTTCTCAATTTTTTAAGATGCATTTACATTTCAAATGTGTCCAATTTTAATTGAAATATATTTACTTTTTAAAGTTAAAAGAATTTATTTGTATTAAAAAACAAATGGGGAAAAAAATCATCGTAATTAGCCAAACAAAAACTATTTAAATTGAAAAGCTCAACTAAAATAATGTATTTAAGGGACAAGCCAAAACAAACTTACTTATATTTAAAGCCAATACATTTTTTTTCTTACTTTAAAGGCCAAAATATTTACAGACATGATTTAAATCAAAGAGGTAAACATTGAAAACTGGTATTTAAATTCATTCATTCATTTCCCATGCCGCTTATCCTCACAAGGGTCGTGGGAGTGTCGGAGCCAATCCCAGCTGTCTTTGGGCGGGAGGCGGGGTACACCCAGAACTGGTTGCCAGCCAATCACAGGGCACATGGAGACAGACTACGGGCAATTTAGAGTCTCCAATGAATATTTCATGTTTTTGGGGATGTGGGAGGAAAGCGAAGCGGTGAAAAGCCACGCAGGCATGGAGAGAACATGCAAACTCCACAGAGGATTTGAACCCGGGTCCTCAGAACTGTGAAGCAACCAATTTTCCATCATTTCGCCTCCATTTAAATTGGAATTCTAAATTTATAGAAAAAAACTCGCAGATAATGAATGCCCATCATCAATTAAAAAAAAAAAGAAATCCCGAATAAGCAAGCATAAGTCTGTTAGGCCCTCCCCCCCCAAAAAAAAAAAAAAAAATCAAAGAAAACAAAAAATCTTTAAAAATGGGACAATATTGAAAACATTTTTTTTTTAATAAACTGAAGTCTAATGTTGAGTATGCAGACGGCTACCGGACTTGATTTTGCGCTGCCTCTTCGTGTCCTCGCAGGTATTTTGACTCAGATTGTTTCAGACGAAGTGATGAAACAATACGGGAGCACGTACATCCCGGCCTCCTACGTCAAGTACATCGAGTCGGCCGGCAGCCGAGTGATGCCCATCAGGTCAGCTGTCGTGTCGTCCAAGCCGCTTATCCTCACGAGGGTTGCGTTAAAACTGGAGCCTATCCCAGCTAGCGTCGGGCCAAAGGCAGAGTACACCCTGAACTGGAGTTGTGAGCATTCGCATCCCTTGAAATAATATTTGCGACTATTCAATTTTTTTTCTTCATCTTCCCATGCAGGCTGACTCTTACCACGACAGAGTATGAAAACATCTTTAGCAGGATAAATGGGTAAGCAAACAACGGTGACGTCGGCAGTCGCCGGCCTCGTGCCCTGACTCGGGATTTGCGTTTCAGCCTCCTGCTCATCGGTGGAGCCTCCAATCTCGAGACTTCCGACTTCGCCAGAGTCTCAAATATTTTTTTCCAGCTTGCCCTCAAGGTGAGTGGCGTACTGCACTGGAAGCTTTATTTACGGTTACCACCATATCGGCTGAGCGGTGGGAACAAACGCTTTGTTAGTGCACTCAACTCTATTTTTAAGGATTCGGGAATTTACTTTAGGACTTTTTAAGTCCCTGGATTTGAAAGCAGACATTTCAAAATATGCTGGGTACTATTTTTCAGCTTCCAGGTGACAACACAATGTACCGTAATCCCCGACCTACAAGCCTCAGCGAGTACATTTGTAAAGGAATTACCATTTGGTGTATATACATACACTGCACCCGTGTAAAAGCCGCGAGTGCCCACATTGAAACACGAGATAGCTCGCGCTAACGCCAACAGGGCCAGTTAATATAAAACTTACTGGTAAATATCAGTGAGACACGGCAGCAACACGCTAGCACAGCACTAACAGGGCCGGTAAAAGTCTCTTCCTCGGCAGATATATTCCACCTGGTCTCATTCTTACCTTTTCCGCTCGAGTGGCCCCATGCACCCATTATAAAAAAATGCACAAATTAGCCACATCACCGGACAAACCGCAGGGTTGAAAGCCTGTGAAAAAAGTCGAGGTTTGTAGGCCGGAAATTACGGTGAATCGAAACAAATATTAGAGAGGAAGGGGAAGTCATGATTTGAAATCTGAATTGATTCAGATCTTGTCCCTATCACTAGAGGGAGCCCTTGATATATTGATTTGATTGATTGACTGAGAATAGGGATGGCAACATCATAAAGGAACACGATCCAGGGAGCATTGATAAGACACGTAAAATTCAGAGAAGCAATATTTCTGTGTATATGGCTACGGGTACGTGTTTTGATAGAATTTGCTGTTTTTTTTAATGTACTTCCCCCTAGGCTACAAGCACTTTAGATGTTAATAAAAAAAAAAGGAAACTTTATTGTGCGCATATAGAACGTAACATTGACTGCAAAATGTAATTTTTGCTTCTGTACTTACTGTAAGTACATTATAAAAAAAAATCTTAATTTAATAAACGAGTTGAATCACTAATTCTACTTCTAATGTTTTTTTTTTTTCAACTGTCAACAAAACAAAAGGAAAAAAATCAGCTTTGGTTTTATCGGACCCAAAAACATTTTCCAGGATCTGTTTGGGAGATTTCGTATTGGTCCAATGAAAGCAAGGTTGAACGAATCCAAAATGTGCGTTTGGCACATGTGCAAAAAGCCACCGTGTCCGTATCTAAAATGAAGGGGGCCAAAGTCAATTCGAAACAGTTCAAAGTCAGTCAGTTAGCAGAAAACTTTCGGGCTTCTGCAAGAAAGTGAAGGGAGGAAAAAAAAAGTTGTGGAGTTTTTGTGACAGATTAATGGTAGAAAAAGTTTTCTAATGATTTATCTTGGTCTCATTTTTCTTCACATCATTTGTACAGGGGTGTGTAGACTCTTTATATTCATGCTAAGTACAGATAGTGGACACTTTTGCCATCTCTGACCATATCTAATGATCGGCCACATCACTTAAAACGTGACATTTGTACAGGGGTGTGTAGACTTTTTATATTCATGCTAAGTGCAGATAGTGGACACTTTTGCCATCTCTGACCATATCTAATGATCGGCCACATCATTAGGTACAACAGTACAGTCTAATGAGATGTGTATTCATAACGCTCAGAACATCATAATACTTAGTATGTGTATTGTTGTGGTCGTGGAGAAAATGAAAATGGACCCTGCCACAAACGGGGGGGGGGGGATTCGTAATATTTTGTGCATCACATGTAACAAAGTAAGGTTCGCTGAAATGCAGGTCATTGCAACACCGCAGACTACAATCACAATAACTATGAACTATTATGGTATATTATCGTATAATAATTTGACCTCTCAAAAGTGGGCATTCATATTTTGGTAAAAAGTGCAAACTGTCCTTTTAGTTGCAGAGAGCGTAGACCTAATATTTTTGTGACTTTTGAGTATTTTGTATGAATTGAGATGAGGGGGGGGGGATAATTGCATTTTTTTTATTATTTTTTTTTTTTTTTTTGCTTTTTGCGGAACGTCCAATGCACGGACGGCGTCCAGGCGAACGAGGCCGGAGACCACTTCCCGGTGTGGGGGACGTGCTTGGGCATGCAGCTGCTCACCGTGCTGGTGTCGGGCCACAATCTGTTGACCGGAGCCGAGGCCGACAACGTGGCCTTGCCGCTCAACCTGACGGCAGGTCGGTCGCTCATTTTCTTTTTCACGGGCGAGCGCGGTAGCTGGGTTCGAATCTCGGCTCCGACTTCCTGCCACGGTCCACAAACACGACTGGGTCATTGAAGATTGTAAATGCTTGTTTGTCCGTGGGTCTTCGTTAAATGCAATTTTGTTCACCTTCTTTTTTCAAAGGCAGCAAAATACATAAAGTGACAAATATTATTGTGCGCCATTGAATGTTAAGGTGGCCTAATCACATTATACAATGCTCGATTTTCTTTTTTTTTTTTTTTTTTTTCAAATACAGAGAAACAAATCCAAAATCTTGTACAGTATTCTTTTCCTGAGCCAAGGTGCGTTCAATTGCAGTACTGAATCCGACCACTTAGCGAAGGCAGAGAAATATTTGCCACAATTTTGACAATTTGTGCACTTACGAGTACAATTGAACACTACTTAAAGGAAATGGAAGGACCGCAATGCAGCTTTTTGCTAATGTTATACAGTTTTTATTGTTTATTTTTCATCCAACTAAAGCTGGGGGAGGACAATAATGTCTTTGATTAGCTTTTTAATATCATCTGCACATATGCAATTTCAAGAAGCTTGAACAGAAGAAAAACGTACTGCATTTGTAAATAATCGCAGAAATTTTGCTCATCAGTCTTTAAAGTTGTATTGAATAGTTGTAAGTAGGTGAAAATAAATACATTTTGATTTTTTAAAAAAATGACAAAAAATTTCAAAGAAAGGTCAGTTAATGAATCTGTAATTTGTATCAACAATTTTGGATCAACAAATATGTTCTCTTTGTGTGATGTTTTAACAATGACATTAATCAAGTACATAAATTGGTCGTTTGTTCAAAGTAATACAAAAAATTAAGAAGTCTTTGTAGATGAATGAGTAGTAAGTAGTTTCCCAGAAGTTAAAATTGCTTTATTGTGAAATATTTGGGACTTAAGTTTTTCAAAAGGTTGTCTATTATGAAGTCATTTGCAGAACATTAAACATATCTCGAATAAACTCATCATTTTATTACTTATACTACTTAGAACAAACGCAAAAATCAAATTTAAGACACGAAAAACATGACTATATAAAGCTGAAATGCTCTGAATAACTTTAACACTGTGTGTGTGTGTGTGTGTGTGTGTTGGTGTACTTCTTAATCATTTTCTGTATTTCTAAATCAATTTTCAACATGGGACAATTTGATTTGGTCTGGATGCGCAACCCCCGCTGGCTTTTGCAGCGCCAGCACACTTTGGCCCGTGTCATGAAGTGTCATTCAAGCCGCTTATCCTCACTAGGGTTGCGGGAAATCTGGAGCCTATCCCAGCTAGCTTCGGGCGAAAGGCGGACTACACCCTGAACCGGTCGCCAGTCGGTCGCAGGGCAGATGTCATGAAGTGTCTTCATTGTTTTGCTTTGTTTTGTTTTGTTTTTGTTTTCCTCCCAGCTGCCTTCTCTAGTCACATGTTTGGGGGCTTCCCTCAGGAGCTGATGCGGGCTTTGCAGAAAGAACCTCTGACCGGTCATTTCCACCACTACGGACTCGCCGAGAAAGTAGACCAAAACTCTCGAGCTTGATTTTGATTTTATTCGGTTTTACTTAAGGTGTTGTTAACGTGTTGCTCGCAGGCCTTCAAACAAAACGTTGAGCTCCAGGATTTTTTCTCCCTGATTTCTACCAACGTTGGTAAAAATGGAGTAACCTTCGTCTCAACCATCGAAGGTTTGTATATATATATAAAATAATAATAATAGATTAGTGTTGAGACATACGGGGAAGGCGCTTTTCTGTGTCCTTAAAGGCATGCTTAGGCGAATTGGACATGGAAAAACTTGAACCAATGAGCTAGGAACGGGATTTTCAAAGCTTTTGGGTCAGATTCCGATAAAAAAATCACATTAATTTGAGATTTTTTTTTTTTTTTAACAATTAGCTGGGGTAATCTGACATGTATTCTGTCTGGATAAAAAGTCAGAATATGAAATAATAATTTGGATTTTCCATAATAAGATCAAAATTTAACATGGGAAAAAGTTATATTAGATGAATAAAAAAAGTTACTTGAAGCAAATATTTAAATCATTGCACATTGATTTTAAAATTTGTTGTAAGGTGCTTAGAGGTGGTATCATTATTTTTTTTTCATTACTATGATTATTCTTGTTTGCCCTTTAAGGTAATTTTTTTTTTGCTCACTTATGGGTATGAACGTGGTTGAGGATGACCTACTAGATTAGATAATTGAAAATGAAAAAAACCCTCCAATTCTGTCATTTATTGTATAAAAATTATATAACAATGCATGGAATATTTTTTCCTCTCCTTTTTTTCTTTTCTTTTTTCTTTCTTTCTCTGTATATAAAAATATGGGGAAAAAAACACGAAAAAAAACGACGCTATTCTCCTTTTTCATTCTGGCAAAACAATGGGAATGTATTCTCAGAAAAATGTTTTTTTTGTTAATGAAAACATGGAGGGTTGTCATATTTAGTTACGATGCATACGTCACAATCATATTAGCTCATTTAATTTGGCTAGAGCTAACGAGTTACGGGTTTTCTCGGTATTTTGATGCGCTGATGGCCATATTTAAAAAAAAAAAAAAAAAAAAGATCTGAGGGCGTCATTTCTTGCAAATGATTTTGTGAACGGCTCTTATCTCTCGTTTTCTTCCATTTTCACTTTTCTTTTTGTCCGGGTTTTGAATGTAAACCTCGACGAACAACGTGCTGTGATTGCAGGCAAGCGATATCCCTTCTATGGCGTGCAGTGGCACCCGGAGGTCAACCGTTTTCAGTGGGACGGCACCAAGAGCTTTCCCCACTCGCCTCGCGCCGTCCAGCTGTCGTCACTCCTGGCCCAGTTTTTTGTAAATGAAGGTCAGCCATTAATGGGCTCGAAGGATGGATGGATGGAGTAATTTGACCTCAATGTTGAAGATGTTTTCAAAAACAAGCACAAGTCCAAACACTTTGACAGCCTGGACTTTGTCATTTTTCAGGATGTTTAGCATCCCGACAGCCTATAATTGGCTAAAATGTGGATTTTTTTGCTCAAGAAAATGAAACTGGCAGTCTTCTCAGTTTTGAAGCAGTCGTTAAATCATTCGGAATACCCAAAATTGCTACGCCGCCGTGTCTCAGCGTGACATCAGTGACGCGACGAGAGTGCGAATTTGCTGCGTTTCCAGTTACTCATATTTGATATATCGCTGCTGTCGCGCAGAATCCCGAATAGACTTGGACAAAACAAGCCCGTTCGAATAAATCTCCCGTCATTATTTTCACTGAATATTTTGGAAACGTCCTCGTCCGCCACATCGCTGACAAAAGTCAAGAATCTCCAAAATCCGTCTGAAAATCAAATATATCAACAGAAAACAAGTCTCAAGTTAATATTTGGGGGGGTCATTCAGACATTGTTTTTCACTTCAGAACTAGATTGAAAAAGAGTTCAGAGCATTCGAGAGAACGTCTTTTTATATGGTTCTCAAAGTGCGGGACATGGGCTACTTTCAGCTTGCGTATGGAAGTAAATATGTGCCACCAGGATTAAATGATCAGATTTTCAATAGTTGTATTTCAGTGTAACTTTTCAATTTTAACAATTCAATTTAACGATTCGCTGTCTGAAATTCGCCCTTTTGTGCCACCAGGCAAGGTTATTTCAGGTCAGAAACGAACAGCCAGCCAATCGCAGTGACCCTTTCTTAGTCACGTGACATCCCATACTGAGAAAGCGTAACCGGATTGGTTCTCATTCGAGGTATAAATAAAATTGCCGTTGAAGGTGTCACTTGTGCACATTCAAAATTAGAAAACCATGGAAGTAAATTAGTGCCACCAGGATTTGAATTCTAAACATAAAGGGAACAGCGATCCAGTTATGCTTTCTTAGTATGTGACGTCACGCGACTAAG
The DNA here is from genome assembly GCF_019802595.1 of Syngnathoides biaculeatus. Lineage (NCBI taxonomy): Eukaryota > Metazoa > Chordata > Actinopteri > Syngnathiformes > Syngnathidae > Syngnathoides > Syngnathoides biaculeatus. The sequence goes on along the minus strand of NC_084643.1, from coordinate 10,557,682 downwards.
AAAGCGTAACTGCGATTGGCTGGCTGTTCGCTTCTGACCTGAAGTAACCCTGCCTGCCTGGTGGCAGACGGTGAATTTTAGACCGCGAATTGTAGCCGCTTGAATTGAATACTTTCATACAGATTTGAACCTGTGGCTGTAATTAATGTTGGATATTCGGATGGTTCTTGACTACTCGGAGGCCAACGCGCGACATACAATAAGCGCGCAAACGTAGACCCCCGGGAGCTCCGGGCCGGCGGCCGCGAATGGTTCTTCGGACGGGAATGACGAGCGAACTCCGGCGGCGGGCCGCGAGCCGAGCTCCCAGGCGGCGGAGGCCTTTAGCCGAGCTTCGGTGGTGGCGGAGACCTTTAGCCTAGCTCCGGCTAAAGGCCTCCCCGGACATCGAAGCTCGGCTCGCGGCCCGCCGCCGGAGCTCGCGGCCCCCCTTCGTGGCGTTTGGAACGGCACGGTACACTTCACATACGCCCACGTAGCTCGTGTGACTCGCGAAAATGGCAGCGCCCCGGAAAATTCGTAATTGTCGCTAAAAATGAGAGAGGACTTAACTTCACATGACCTATTGGACACATTGTAGGATTCCCCTTTGACATTGAAAAGTTACACTGAAATACAACGATTGAAAATGTGATCACTTTACATTTGAAATTCAAATCCTGCTGGCACTTATTTACTTCCATACTAGCCCTACCCGAAAGAGTCACCGAATGAATAATCGAGTGACTAAACAAGAGTGTTCCTCTCGAAACTGTGCCTAATGTTACAGTGGCTTACAATCACTTCTTTTATGAATAAAGCTGCCTTGTTTCTACGTTGTCCAATGCGGCGATACTTGAAGAGCACAAAAATGTTTTTCTGGTTCTCGCTGTACAAAGTGTGAGTGGAAGGGACACGAGCGAGCCCTCAGTTAGTTCGAGGGGAGTCAAGTGAGGACGTGCCTAAAATCACATGCGTCTCATTTCTGCTTTTTTTTTTCCTGCAGGGAGGAGAAGTTTGCATATCTTTGATGACCCAACAAAGGAGGTCTTGACACTGATTTACAAGTACACACCCGTTTTTGCGGAAAGCTTCAGCGGATATGAGCAGATCTATTTCTTCTGAAAGGCTGTCCTGAAAAAAAAAAGGTCGTAAAGTACACGTCGCAATGCAGACGACTCGCCATCAAACAAGCTGTACGCTGCTTTTTTTTTTTTGTTTGTTTTTTCTATGTATTACACTTCACGCTCAGACATACTGTGTGTACTGAAATTATTCCAAATCAAGAGCGGGGAATCTTTCCTTTTTGTTTTTTTTTATAGTCAATTTATGAAAAAATATAATGCAATGATCCAATTGTGCATCCTTGCGAAATGTGTGTATTTTTGGGGTCTACAACCCGAGGCACCGAAACCCACTCATAAGGTCGCTGGAATGTTGACAGGAGGACCCCCCCAAAAAAAATCTGAAAAATGAGTTATTGTGCATTGTACTCACGAGCAAAAATTGATTTTGCATCCCACGAAAGAACAAAACCAAATAAAAACCCACGTTATTGTTTTGTTGTTTTATTTCTTGCAATCATTCATATTTATAATTGCAAATTTTTGAGGGGGATTAAATTTTTTTTTTAATTTGAGTTAGTTTGGGGAATCAAATTATTGCCAGCAGATCACACAATTTTGGGGGGGATTAAAAATGTTATGCTGATGAAAACTAAATCCGGCATGCAGATTCCAAAATAGCAGTTAATTTTTTTTCTAGTGCATTATGTTTTTGTTTTTTTTTTGTTTGTTTTTTTTTTTTTTTTGTCCACAGTTTGCTCTGCAGATAAGCAACATTTCAGTGTTTGGCTAATTACGATTGGACTCGGATGTTCGTCTCCGTGGCAACTTCTTTGTGCAGTCACAAATGAGAGATGCGTGCAGCTCCCGACGCGTCAGTACAGTACGACCACTACTGTATACAGAAAGTAGCAATTAAAAAGGATTTGTGCCATATCCTCTGGAAAACAAAATCATGCAGCCATGTCCGTTTCTTTCATATTTCATTGTGAGTCAGTATTCGAAAAGTTTTATTGAGTAAGCACATAGCGTATCTGTTAAGTACAGTATTTTTCACATTTTCGTAAGAAAGCGGGGATCTATACTTAAAAAAATCTTGAATAACTGAGATCAGTTTTGGATCCCGCACCCAAAAAGTAGTTCAAAACAGCTGTCAGACATGACTCACTAAAACTGTTGTTACCCAATATCATCAAAAACGTGTTTTTCCCCCATTTTTTTTTAAAAAAAGGGGAAATGTAATATATTATTATTAAATGTAGTGACTTATTTTAATACCTGAATGATTCACTGTATATATGTGTATACATACTGTACTATAGGTACGTTTTTTTTTAAGTTTAAAAAAAAAAAATCTGGCCCTGCGGTCCCCTTTTGAGGAGGAAGGAGGGGTCAGAGGACGAGCGCGGATGTCGGGAAGCACAACTCCGAGCAGTGCAGACGACACTCAACACATGTTTCGGTCCCTACGCACGTCACTGACGTCCCCGTGGGAAGACTGAGGGGGGCGGGCGAGAGCCGTAAAAAAAAAGAAAGAAAGAAAGAAAGAACGTGAAAAAAAATCCATGCAGCCAACCAGCCAGTCTGTGTAACGTTCCACTTTGTCTCTCCCGCAGATGCTGCCGTCGTGCTCTCTCGCGTGCGGGAAGCCTTCTGAAGTCGCCGTTTTGGTCACGCGTGGACCGCCGGACGATGCGACTCGGATCGTGCGCGCTCCTGGTCATCTGTTGTGCCCGCGGCTTGGTTCGGTGACCTCATCTTGACTGCCGGCTACTTTGTTGAGCTCTTCCATCCGCAGAAAAACAAAAAAGAGGGAGAGAGACTCTTCGAACCGATACATTGATGCACTCTTTTCAGTGGTGCAACGGTAAGCAGAACTCCTCTACTTACGAAAGCAGCAACAACATGCCGATTTGTTATTTTTATTGCAACTGATAGCATTGGCCTTAATTCTTCTTACAATGCGACGGAGAAAAAAAAAAAAGAATGACAAAAGCATCGGAAGCATCTTGCTTGATTTTGGGCTGTGCAGCCTTGCAGCTGTGCGAAGGAGAAACGAGAAACGAGAACAATTCTCCCCTTTGTGCTGGCCAAAGCAGCAAAAGTGTGAGCTGGCTTCTTATCTCTTTCTGATCACTGTTAGCTACAATCATATCAAACTCTGCCTTTCTCTCGCTCTCTATTTCTGAGGTTGTGGGCTCAAAGCTGGCCATGTTGGCGCTCCCAAAGCATGCATGCCAGGTTCACGGGAAGACGAAATTGTCCATAGGTGTGATTGGTTGTTTGAGCTCGTTACTAATCCTATCCTACCTGCTCACTCCGAGCGAGAACCTCAACATCTTCATTTCCGCCACCTCCAGCTCTGCTTCCTGTTGTTTCTTCGGCGCCACCGTCTCGAATCCGTTCATCATGACCGGCCTCACCACTGCTTTATAAACTTTGCCCTCCTTCATCCGAGCGGAGACTCTTCTGT